>NC_139513.1:234483860-234860996 GCF_947247035.1 Vipera ursinii
GCCAAGTGAGGACCACAAAAGAACAATTCCTCATGATTAATAATATGATATTTTTGCATCCTTCAATCCTTATGGTCTTTGAATAGATTAATACAGCACTTTGCCCAAGTTAAACTCTTTATTTTTTTTAGATGAGATGGCAGTATTTTAATAATCAGCATCTATATAAAACTGCCATTTCCTCACAGTAGTACTGAGTTAATATTAAGTGGGACAATGGGGGGTTTAAGGAGATGTTCCCAATTTAAAGCTTTTTTATTGTTTACTGAATAAAATAATATGGAAAAACAAATCATTGGGACCTCCATTCACAGCTGGGATAAATACAAATCTTCAAAGAATGTGTGTAAATTATGGAGCACGGCAAGAGGCCTGTTTCTCATTTAAACAAATAGTCCCCCCTACCACCTTTTCCTCATCATGTGAGTGACTGAGGAACAAAATAGGTTATTTCTATACAGATGACTCACTGATCATCTGAAGGGAAGTCAGCTAGTAATCCAGGAATAATTGATTTATTCCAGGGGCGGGGAAAATCCCCATGTCTGCCATAATTTGTTAATAGCTTCCCAAACAGAGTAGCATTGTTTTCTCTCATTCTATATCTCTGAAGTCTAGGGCAGGGGTGTCAAACTCAATTTCATTGAGGGCCGCATCAGCATTGCGGTTGCCCTCAGGGGGCCGGGTGGGTATGGCCTGGGTGGGCATGGCCTACTGGATGGGCATGGCTAGAGCGCGTATGGCCTACTGGGTGGGCATGGCCAACTCTACATCATTCGTATCAAGGGTGCCTATGGGGGCTTGGGCAGGAGTGGGACAGATCTGAGGGTCTCTGGCAGAAGGAAGGTCTCTGGGCCAGGGCCAAGGCAGTGGGGGCCGTTCCCTCACTGTTTCCAGGATGGCTTTGCGGGCCACATGAAACCACTTCGCGGGCCGGATCTGGCCCCCGGGCCTTGTGTTTGACATGTCTGGTCTAGGGCTATCTGAACTAGGCTATAAAATGCCAGATGACCACTAGATATATAGAAAACTCTTAACTCCTTGCTGCCATCTTATGGTGTCTGGATTATTGTAGCTCTTCCTGTCACAGCCTTAAAAATAATATGATACAAATGTTGGCAAGCATTGATCAAAGAAAATACATGCCCACTGCTAAACTCCAGAGAATATAGAATACTTCTTTTCTTCTTTTTCAAGGAACTTTATATACAGTATATTAACTAAATAAACCTCAAGAACTGATGGGGGTATTTTGATTTTCTGTATCACATTTATGATCAATATAAGAATATTGCACACAGCTGACAGTCTATCTATTTTCAGTGGGAAACTTACTTGTATTATCTACTAGTCACAGCAGTCATAGTAAAGTAAAACCTGGAATAAAATATATTTAAGACATGACTACTTTTTATTGTGCATATACTTATTGTGACTTATTTCTTGCAATTTATTAAAAAAAACCCATCATTCTGGAGAATACTTTTGTAAAATTTAGATTATTACCACAAAGAGGGTGTAGCCACAAGGCTTTTTTGTGGCCTGGCATGGATGCTGTTGTGATGGTATAAGTGAGTAACAGGAGAAAAAGAAGCTCAATTTTAAGCCTAAAAGGCAGCTTTATATTTGGAGTATAAAGTTAAATTAATGTGCAAAACAGTTGTCAGGAAGAGAGAAGAAATATCAAGGTAGCTCTCCTAGAAGAATGGAAGTGAAGACCCAGAGGGACAAGAACTCTATCCAGGACTCAAGACAGATCTGAGGGGATTGGCTGTTGATGGAAAAGCCCTGGTCTATGGGAAATGACTCGGCCTATGTGGGCCTAAATATTTGCACCACTCAGGTGATCCTGAGGACACCGGTAAACCTCCAAATGGCCCCAACAACTCTCCAGAACAATGCAAATGACCCGTTGTCTGCAAGGACTATAAATCCTTCTATTCCCTATCATCTACTCAGAGCTGAAGAAGCTTCTTGGATGAGAAGCAAAACATCTTCAAAGTAAAACAAGAAAGTCCAGTTGCTTCCTGAAAAAAGCACCTTTGGGACTGGGCCTATGAAGATGGGTTTGTTAAAGACCTACAGGGGCCTTAATGCAGCCCTGAAGGGAAGGAATTTTTTTGTATATATCTCTAACTAAAAGCTGGTACCCATTGTGGCAACTAACCAGTTAGAGCAAGGGCCAGTAGAAGAGGCCAAGAGTAAAACAGAAAACAGGCAAAATGCATTTTATCATTCAATGATACATTAATTCACTTGTGCCTCATATTCTATGTCTTCCTTTACTTGATATATCCTGTGTTGTTTTTCTAATGTTACACCATATATTTACTCAGGAGCATGTCCCATTCCTATCTATATTCCTATCTATATCTGCATAAGATTGAATGAAAAATTATTTACATATTATGCCTCCTCCCTTAGAATAACATGAAAAATCCAAGTGGACCACCTTTCCATTTTTTCAATCTTACTTCAGTGCTCAGAATAACGCAGAATCTGCTACCATACACCTGAGAGCAGGAGGCCAGTTGACAAAATGCAGGATAGGCTACATGGAAAATCAAATGGAATATCCTGGAGAGTGATAGATAGACAATTGGAAAGCTCCTTCTATTACTGTATCATTCTGCTTAATAACAGAACTGGCCTTGAGGAAAATCCATCATGAAAGCACTTGGTAATGTTACCACTGTTTGTAAAAAAGATGTTTCTTTCATGATCACTAGATTTCTTTGCTTCCTTTCTTCCATCTAGTAATTGGCTAGATTTCGGAAGTTCAGGTCAGTCCTGTCTATCAAAAACCAAGTGTAACAAACGTCATATTTATATTCAGAATTGTGCCCATGAAGTAAGGTAGTTCTGTATGCTTCTAGTATGTTTTTTTCTCTCTTTTCCCCTCATAAATCTAATGAAAGCAGCCAAAAGGAAACTTAAAAGCAAACATGTGGGTCACTAAAGAGTGATTACAACCTGTATTCCCCTCCGCTCCCTGCCACCATAACAGCCTACTCATTTTGGCTCAGATATCACCTTGTTCTGGAAAGCAATATCATGCTCTATTTAAACTTTGTCTAATCTTGTATCTTGACAGCAAGATGTCCCTACCAAGCTGTTTCTGCCGAACATCGCACTGATGCAATACTAACATTTCAACAGACTGTGCTTTACCAGGAAAAAAATGGAAATCCTATAATTATCTGCTGTTAAAAGGCATCAACTGATTACATCTAATGATCAGTGTAGCAAAATGCTAAATTACATGGTGTGATGTAGTCCTGTTTTTTTAATGTTTTATAAAACCTATACAGCCTTGATTGGGCTAGTTCAAAAGTAAGTTAAATAATAAAATAAAAGAAGGCTATGCTTATGTTTTGATTGAATCAGGGTCATATTTTTTAAAAGCTGGTTCTGAAAGCTCAAGCTAATTGGGAGTTCTTAAAGACATAATGGTCTTTTGGGTGCTAGAATGTATTAAATGTATCCAGGTCAAATCACTCTTAAAATGTGCAATCTTCTGACCCAGATTGTCATGGTTCTGACAGATGAAAATCTTCAAAAGAACTTCAAGGCATTTTTTACCTTAAAGAATCTTTTATTCGAGAAACAGAGTATCGGCACTACATAGTTAAAACCAAAAACTAAATTCCGCTTCCCTGGATACAAAGTAACAAAGCAAAATTCCCTCCTCCAATAAACAGTCATAAATCACATTCCCCAATTACCTTGAAGTGTGAGCTTTCTCCCCAGCTCTCCAGCCCACCAAAATTCTATCAACTCTTGGCCCAATGTCCTTGGGTTCCCATGGCTGAGTTATTATTGTTATGGCTAGCTGGACTCTCATCCACATTCCCCCTCCCAGCATCAAATAACTCTAAAAACAATATAGGAAAATGGCTGCATTTCCATCTGTTGTAAAAGCAAGAACATCCAATGTTAGCAGCATTGACACAGACATCGGTTTAGAGTCTCAATTCAATTGAAATATTTTCCTTGAAATATGATAGAAACATCCACTAATTGAAGGTTTTGACTGAATGACTTTGTGCAACTTCATTTCAAATATGATGTATTTGCAGTTAGGATTCATTTCATGACAACATTCCTAGAGCCATTCAGGGATCCTGTCACTCATTCAGAAGGTGGTAGGTGGGACGTTTTGTAAAGGCATTTGAGATTTTGTGTGGTTTATCACTGTAATTCCCTAGGTCATGAATGCGTATGTTTTATTTCAAAACACGAATGTTGAGAATGACATTGTCATCGCGACACAAATAGTGACAATCAGTAACATGTAACTTTTTATTAGTAGCTGCCGGATAACAGTATCCCTGAATTAAGCATTCTCTGGATTGGGGAAAAAAAAGCTGGTAATGAAGAATTACATCTTCACACATTATAAACAGGTGGAATGGCGACATGCTGCTTCTCCCCTCCCCTTTGTTTTCTTGTTCACATGAAAAATGTGAGTTGCTCTGAGTGTGAGTGGGTGATGAATTGTCTCTTTTTGCAAGTCAGAGTTAAATAGCCACAGATCCATAGTTTCTTCTAATTCTCAAAATGGAAGGAAATGCTGACCAATTTCTTCGTTTGATGATATAAAATGGAGTGAGAAAGCATAGCGCCAAGTGAGTCTTCCTTACTTTGTGCTCACCACTGCAGCTTCCATCATCTGGTCTTATTGAATGAAGTTGCTGAATATTTGGATTGTAACATATCTAAGCAACACCCAGGAGGAAAATGCTGTGATTTGGGACTCTTAAAAACAAAATTATTTGAACAAGAGCAGCAACAGCCCCACCATCGCCCTACTGCCAAAATCATCAAATAATGTAGCCAAAGGATTATAGCTGAGATAATTTCTGATCTCTATGGGTGAACGAATGGGAAGAGACTGTTTTATGGGTTCACTTGCTGCACTTGAATTGCAAATGTAGCACTGCCTGGTTTTCAAGACCAAATTCTTGATCTCCTGCTCCATCTCTCACTTCTATATACTGTATATGTAGGCATGGTAGATTAATAGCTAAGCCCATGTACAGTAATCCTAACCTGCCAACATTATTAAGAATCAAGGTTTGCCACTCTGCCAGCCATGTACTTTATTTTATTCCTGTTTATGGATTACAGTCAGTCCTTGACTTAACACCATTCATTTAACAACCATTTGAAATTACAACACCATTGAAAACAGTGAGTTATGACTGTTTTTCATACTGAGGACCATTGCAGCACCCCCATGGTCATGTAATCAAAATTTGGATGCTTGGCAACTGGCTCACATTTATGGTGGTTGGAGTGTCCCAGGGTCACACAATCACCTTTTGCGACCTTCTGACATTCAAAATCAATGGGGAAGCCAGATTCACAGATACACAACTGTGTAACTAGCTTAACAACTGCAGGGATTCACTTAACAATGATGGCAAGACAGGTCGTAAATGGGGCAAAATTCACTTAACTGTCTCACTTAGTAGCATAAATTTTGGGCTCATTTGTGGTTGTGTATTATTATTATTATTATTATTAATAATAATAATAATAATAATAATAATAATAATAATAATAATAATAATAATAGTGGACAATCACTTAAATATGAGCCAGCAGTGTGCTGCAGCTGCCAAAAAAGCCAACACACTGCTAGGCTGCATTAACAGAGGGATAGAATCAAGATCACATGAAGTACTAATACCACTTTACAATGCCTTGGTAAGGCCACACCTGGAATACTGCATCCAGTTTTGGTCACCACATTGCAAAAAAGATGTTGAGACTCTAGAAAGAGTACAGAGAAGAGTAACAAAGATGATTGGGGGATTGGAGGCTAAAACATATAGGGAACGGTTGCTAGAATTGGGTATGTGTAGTTTAACAAAGAGAAAGGTGAGAGGTGACATGATAGCAGTGTTCCAATATATCAGGGGCTGCCACAAAGAAGAAGGAGTCAAGCTATTCTCCAAAGCACCTGAAAGCAGGACAAGAAGCAACGGATGGAAACTAGTCAAGGAGAGAAGCTACCTAGAACTAAGGAGAAACTTCCTGATAGTTAGAACAATTAACCAGTGGAACAACCTGCCTCCAGAAGTGGTGAATGCTCCAACACTGGAAGTTTTTAAGAAGAGACTGGACAGCCATTTGTATGAAATGGTATAGGGCAGTGATGGCGAACCTTTTACAGACCGAGTGCCCAAACTGCAGCATCAAACCCACTTATGTATCATCAGGTGCCAGGGGCATGGCCCATTGGGTGGGCGTGGCTGCAGTGGTAACAGCAGACTGGGTGGGACTAAAAAGTTCAAACAATTCCAAATTTGCAAGATCTTTTTTTTCACCGCAAGAAGTTGAAATTGATTGATTGATTGAACCTTTTTTTCCCCACACAGCAGCGGAGGCCTAAAGTGAAAAAGTTTTATAAAACCCAGCTGAAGGCCTAGGACTGGGGCAATGGCGCGTGTACCCACAGAGAGGGCTCTGCGTTCCACCTGTGGCACATGTGCCATAGGTTCACCACCACGGGTATAGGGTTTCCTGCCTGAGCAGGGGGTTGGACTAGATGACCTCCAAGGTCCCTTCCAACTTATTATTATTATTATTATTATTATTATTATTATTATTATTATTATTATTATTATTATTTGAAAATTTAATCATCAATTCAATTCACAGGAACTGAGCTTCAGCTCACAAACACTTATGCCTTTTAATAAAGTATTAGTTAGAAAAGGACCATCAGACTCCTAATTTTTTGAGTAGCCACAAAAATCAGTCTAAAAAGCTCAGTTCAGATTCCAGTGAATTTTAAAGAAGTTTTAGAAGGTGTGTGTGTGTGGGGGGGGGTAACTTGCTTAATCTTCTGGAAGTGCTCCAATATTATGTCAGTCTTTGTCTGATGGATTTTTTAAAAAAACATCACACTATTGTATTATCCAGCTTCCCCCACCCCCACCCCCAATGTATGAGGAAGAGGGCACTTTTAGAATTATTGTATTAAATGAACAGAACGGGTGAATTCACTTTGGCTCAATTTGGAATGTACAGTACTTAGCACTTATGTGCTGGGAGAGAGATTTACTTTACATTTCAGCTTGTAAAGTTTTGATAAGTGCCCTGATGATGCCCCAGAAGGCTCTTTATTGCATTGTTTCTGGGAGCTATGCTCCCCCCTCCCAGTTGCATGCAGGAGCAAGGAAAGGTTTTAAGCTGTAAGATAGCAGTGAGAAATAATTGAGAGTAATCCATAAAAGGAACACTTAGAGATGATATTAATTACTTCTGAGCAGGCAAATTGCCCTGCTTTCCCCCCCCCCCACCCTACAAGATCTTATTCAGTTTGATGGTAGGGAATTTATTTTAGAAATTATTTTAAAGGAAAAGGGAAACTTGGGTGGAGTGTGATGTTTTTACACACATTTAATTATGAGATAATCAAAGGGCCATTTACCCCATCTTTTAGTATACAAACATCTCTCTACATGCCTGCACCTCTCTGGCTTTTTAGCATTTTAATTAAATCCCAAGAGAAGCTGAGTATGGGAGAGTGTTAGAGAATTTCTTCTTTCTCTGGGTATTTTCTTCTCCCAAAATTAGTGACTGTAAAACAGGCTATTTGTGCCCAGCTATAATATTAACTGTTAAATGTTAACACCTTCGACTGTGTATTGTTGAAGATGACTATTATAAGACCCGTGGACTGCAAAAGTCAAAAACTTTGGGCCAAAGCCGAAAGAATGCTCAGCTGTGGATATGTCTGGTGGTGAAAGGAAAGTCTGATGCTGTAAAGATTTTTTCTCCATAGGAACCTGGAATGTAAGATCCATGAATCAAGGAAAGCTGGACGTGGTCAAACAAGAGATGACAAGACTAAACATTGACATCTTAGATATCAGCAAACTAAAATGGACAGGAATGGGTGAATTTAATTCAGATGACCATCAGGTATACTACTGCGGGCAAGAATCCCTCAGAAGAAATGGAGTAGCCTTCATAGTCAATAAAAAAATAGGAAAAGCAATACTGGGATACAATCCTCAAAATGACAGAATGATCTCAGTTCGAATCCAAGACAAACCATTCAATATCACAGTAGTCCAAGTCTATGCCCCAACCACCGGTGCTGAAGAGGATGAAATTGACCGGTTCTATGAAGCCCTACAGCACCTTATAGAACTAACACCCAAAAATGATGTCCTTACCATCATGGGGGATTGGAATGCTAAAGTAGGAAGCCAAAAGATAACTGGAATAACAGGCAAGTTTGGCCTTGGAGTACAAAATGAAGCAGGGCACTGGCTGATAGAATTTTGTCAAGAGAATATGATGGTCATAGCAAACACTCTTTTACAACAACCCAAGAGACGGCTTTACACATGGACATCACCAGACGGTCAACACAGAAATCAGATTGACTATATGCTCTGCAGCCAAAGATGGAGAAGCTCTATACAGTCAGTAAAAACAAGACCAGGAGCTGACTGTGGCTCAGACCATGAGCTTCTTGTTGCAAAGTTTAGGCTTAAATTAAAGAAAGTAGCGAAAAGCGCTAGGCCAGTCAGGTATGAACTAAATCATATCCCTGTTCAATATACAGTAGAGGTGACAAATAGATTTAAGGAATTAGATCTGATAGACAGAGTGCCTGAAGAACTATGGACAGAGGTTCGCAACATTGTATAAGAGGTAGCAACCAAAACCATCCCAAAGAAAAAAAAAATGCAAGAAAGCAAAATGGCTGTCTGAGGAAGCTTTGCAAATAGCTGAGGAAAGGAGGGAAGCGAAAGGCAAGGGAGAAAAAGAAAGATATGCCCAATTAAATGCAGAATTCCAAAGAATAGCTAGAAGAGATAAGAATGCCTTCTTAAATGAACAATGCAAAGAAATAGAAGAAAACAATAGAATAGGGAGGACCAGAGATCTTTTCAAGAAAATTGGAGAGATGAAAGGAACGTTTCATGCAAAAATGGGCATGATAAAGGACCAAAATGGCAGGGACCTAACAGAGGCAGAAGGGATTAAGAAGAGGTGGCAAAATTACACAGAAGAACTATACAAGAATGAGCTTAACGTCCCTGATAATCACAGTGAGGTGGTCACTGACCTCGAGCCAGACATCCTAGAATGTGAAGTGAAGTGGGCCTTAGAAAAGCTGAGCAACAACAAAGCTAGTGGAAGTGACAGTATTCCAGCTGAGCTATTCAAAATCTTAAAAGACGATGCAGTAAAAGTGCTACACTCAATTTGCCAGCAAATTTGGAAAACTCAACAGTGGCCACAGGATTGGAAAAGATCAGTTTACATTCCAATTCCAAAGAAAGGCAGTGCCAAAGAATGTTCAAACTATCGCACCATTGCACTCATTTCTCATGCTAGTAAAGTTATGGTTAAAATTCTACAAGCTAGACTCCAGCAGTATGTGGATCGAGAACTACCAGAAGTACAGGCAGGATTTCGAAGAGGCAGAGGAACTAGAGATCAAATTGCTAACATACGCTGGGTCATGGAGAAAGCTAGAGAGTTCCAGAAAAACATCTACTTCTGCTTCATTGACTATGCTAAAGCCTTTGATTGTGTGGATCATAACAAACTCTGGCAAGTCCTTAAAGAGATGGGCATACCAGACCATCTTATTTGTATTTTGAGAAACCTATATGTGGGCCAAGAAGCAACAGTGAGAACTGGACACGGAACCACTGATTGGTTCAAAATTGGGAAAGGAGTCCGGCAAGGCTGTATACTGTTGCCTTGTCTATTTAACTTATATGCAGAGCACATCATGAGAAAGGCAAGGCTAGATGAATCAAAAGTTGGAATTAAGATTGCCGGAAGAAACATCAACAACCTAAGATATGCAGATGATACCACTCTAATGGCAGAAAGTGAAGAAGAACTAAAGAGCCTCTTGTTGTGGGTGAAGAAGGAGAGTGCAAAAGTTGGGTTGAAACTAAACATTAAGAAAACCAAGATCATGGCATCTGGCCCTCTCAATTCCTGGCAAATAGATGGGGAAGAAATGGAGGTAGTGACAGATTTTATTTTCCTGGGCTCCAAGATCACTGCAGATTAGCCCACTGCTCCACCAAGGCTCTTTATTTGTTCTTATGGATAAGTACTGAAAGGAAAAACAGGTTCTGGCTCCCTGGTACTGAGACCTTGGCTCAATAACATTATGCAAAATGACAAAATGACAAAGATGCGTATAGTCAAGCCTATGGTCTTCCCAGTTGCAATGTATGGCAGTGAAAGCTGGACCATAAAAAAGGCTGAGCACTAAAAATTGAGGCCTTTGAGTTATGGTGCTGGAGAAGACTCCTGTGAGTCCCTTAGACTGCAAGGCGATCAAACCGGTCAGTTCTAGAGGAGATCAACCCTGACTGCTCTTCAGAAGGCCAGATCCTGAAGTTGAAACTCAAATACTTTGGCCACCTAATGAGAAGGAAGGACTCACTGGAGAAGAGCCTAATGCTGGGAAAGATTGAGGGCAAGAGAAGAAGGGGACGACAGAGAATGAGGTGGCTGGATGGAGTCACTGAAGCAGTAGGCGTGAGCTTAAATGGACTCTAGAAGATGGTAGAGGACAGGAAGGCCTGGAGGAACGTTGTCCATAGGGTTGCGATGGGTCGGACACGACTTCACAGCTAACAACAACAATATTTAAGAGAATTGCTAAAATGCAGAAAACATTCCATTTTGCCAATCCTTTCATATAAAGTGTCTGTAGCCTCCTTAATAGCCTTTCCCAATCAGATGATGGTTCCATTTCCACTGCTGGTATCAGAAATAAATGGTAACAAAACTAAACAGAGCAGGTTTTTTGTGTTGCTAAATATATATATCGAGACTAGGCAAAAGGAATATTAATTCAGTATTTGAGGACTTAATCACAGCTTCCTTTGTCTGATAGATTATTAATGGGATAGACCGCTGAGGGTTTTTTTTTAGTTAATTGGCAAAAAAGGAGAGTTTAAAAACTACTAGGACTATCAGTGTCTAGGCTACAATGTGCTTGAAATATTTAACCAGGGCATGTTTTAATATTCATTCCCTATTTTTCTGTGAAGTTTTACATGGCCTGTTGTGGACTGTAATGTGGGAAGGAAGAGTACATTTTCACTTGCAGGTTGTAATACAATTTGTAACACATTAAAGCAATGAACCTTCAATGTGCTGCCTCTGATAGGGGTTCCAATATAATAACCCAGCATGGCATTGAAGGTAGCTTCGGCACACGTTCCATTGGTATTAAATTAACCATGAATAGTCAAGTCTATTTGGTTCAGTCCTATTATTCATGCATATTTTTTTGCTGTATTGTCTTTTTATCTCTTTGAAGTTATACATATCAGTATTAATTTAATAAGCATGGCAAAAATCCTACAGTGCTATAAAGAAGGAATTACTGAGGGTTTTTCCCCCTCCCTGCTGAAGAAGCATTCTTGTCCATTCACATATTTGATGCTTTGTGAGCCTTAACAACAGAGCAACAGCTTTTTGCTTTCTGGGTTTTATCCTACTTTGTTTGTTGGTAGATGTGAATAATATTAATAAAAAAGAAGATGGGATTGTATTATATGTAAAGAATGATTATATATCTAAAGAAATTTTTGATACTAAAGTAGAACATCCTGATGAAAGCATTTGTGAGAATATTAAAATGAACAGTATTACTTGTGAATAGATCACAAATTAAGCATCAAACAGCAGGTCTTGAAATTTTGCAAACATTGATCAAGAAAATCTTAGCATCCCTTCAGAATTAAGAGGATCACATTATGTTACAAGGTCATAAAACCCATTGCTTCCAGAAGGCTATTATTCTTTCTCTCAATCCTCAATTGCTTCTTCTTACGTGGCCCTCTCTATTAAAGTCCCTGTACATCTTTCAGCCCAAGCATTGTGCCTGGATGTGTGCTTGGAAAGATCCCTTGGAACCTCATTTCATTATTTCAGATAATGAGATAATTCTACTCTCTAATTTTCCCCTGAAGTAGAAGTTTAGTACTATATTCCACATCACTTTCTAACATTGGTACCATATTCCATATCAAACACACTAACATTACAAAGAAAGTTAGTTTAGAATATGGAGGCCACAACTGAGACCCTTCATCCATTGACTTCATTGATTTGGATCCACCGGAAGATGTTGACAGTACATCTTGGGCAAGTTACACGTTTCTACATGGAGAAGGCAATCCTATACATACTTAGGTGTGAAACCCTAAACAACTTTATGCAGTAAAACCCACATTTCAAATTGCACCAGGAAACATTATGGCATCCAATAGAGTGGCCACAAAAGCATCAGTAATGTAACTGTGATTAGGGTCTCCTGAAAGCCCTGCTTGACCATGTAATTATCAACTCAATGCCAGTGGAATAAGCTTATTCCTCTTTCCTGACTCCATTTCAAATTAAAGTCCTAGCATCTTTAGGCAGGGGCCCCCAACCCCCACCCCTGGTTAGGAACTGAGCAACACAAGCAGTGGGTGAACATGTGCAGCTCCATTTGCACAAGTGGCAGGTGCTTGTGTTCATGAGGGAAGCTCCATTTGCTCTCCATTTGTGAGTGAAGCTCCATCCTCTCGCCCCTCCCCTCCCACTGGTTTACAAAGCCAGAAAGGTTGGAGACCCCTGCTTTAGGGGATTTTTCTATTCGCTTGTGTTTACCCTACCTAGGTCACAAATAATTATATATTCATCTTGTTTTCTGATGATCATGTCAATATCTTTTTTAGTGTTGGAATTCAAACGCTAGGTTGATATTCTACCTCAATGTGGGGTGTATTTTTCCTAAAATCTACTTTCTTTCAATCAAGATTTCCAGGAATAGTTCCAAATGCAAAATCATACATATGTTCTCTTGCATACATTTGTATACAGTTGTAAGGTCTGCTTTTCGTACAGAAAAGAAAAATAAAAAATATTGATACTTACCGCAAGTTTGCCTGTTAGCCACAACTTTACTTGTGGCTAACCTGTAGGTGTGTTTTTGAAAAAACCTTCTCCTTGGCTCTTTGCCAATGACATTTGTTCTTATGATGGCTGCTGAGGGGGAGAGAAGCCCGCAGTTGTCCTTTTTCTTTTCACTTCTTCTGTTGAGCTTTTTGGCTGATGTTCCAGAACATGCAGTGAAAGAGGATTAAGGCCCATAATAGTGGATGGAACTGCATCACACTTTTATGATTTTCTCTTTCCTCACTGTGCTTCATACTGAGTTTTGTTCCACTCTAGTAGCTCTTGGCAATGAGCTGGAGAATGTGACCATTGAAGCTTCTCTGAGGAAAGTGGATGTGTAAAAACTTGTAGTGGCAAATATCTGCCAAATTAATATAACTTCTTGAACTGAATGCTAATGAAGTGCCAGACTGCAGTGGAGTAAATACACTCTATATCAGGGGTAGGCAACCTTGGCTCTTTTATGACTCATGGACTTCAACTCCCAGAATTCCTGAGCCAGCCATGCTGAGGGAAAAGGGAGAGGTTTCCAAGCTGAGCCATGCTGGCTCAGGAATTCTGGGAGTTGAAGTCTATGAGTCATAAAAGAGCCGAGGTTGCCTACCCCTGCTCTATAGGAACACCAGGCATTTGGTTCATAAAGGGAGATTTCTTAAGAACAGGGATGTTATAGTATGTATCATCCTGAACATTAGTGGGAAGGAAAAAAAAGCTGTATGTTTTTTTGGTCTGACACTGTATCCCAGCCGTCACCTTTGTTGAACAAGGGCAAAAGAAACAGAAGAGGAAAGAGAGGGAAGGATTGAGAGGGACTATTACCAGTTTTTTTGATTTAGCCAGAACCTCTGTAATATTGTACTGTTAAAATACCGAAGTAGGATCTGTTTCTATATGAATTTACATTTCATAAAATATGTTGGCAAATACATTAATTACACAGGTATGCTTATCAGGGACCTGTGATTAGTGGAATCATTTTTCATATTTTTCTCCTGCTGAATTCCTTCAGAATGTTAAACTAGTTGGTTATTTTGGCAACAGTAATTTAACATAACTAGTGTTGTGCTATCTTCTTTTCATATTAGAAATAAAACTTAAAGTTAAATACCTCACTCTTATTATATACATAAAAATAAATGTTTTGTTAGTTTAAACAAAGAAAGCCTGAAGTTAGAAGTTATCCATGCTTTGAACATGGATGAACCATCATCTGTAATATTTTCATTTATTAATTTATTATTAGATTTTTATCCCACATGTATTACTTTATAAATAACTTAAGGCAATGAATGTACATAATACTTCTTCCTCCTCCTATTTTCCCCAGAAAAAAACAAACCTGTGAGTTAGGCTGGGCTGAGACAGAGTGACTTGCCCAAAGTCACCCAGCTGGGTTGGTTTTTTTTCTCCCCCTCTACTGATCTCAATTCCTTAAATTACACAGGTTCAACAAGGCCAAGGATATTTCTTTTACATAGGTATTCCATACGGCCTGTGAAATTGCAGGGCTTCATCCTGTTTATAAGATTTCCTATTCTGTTATATGGAAGTGATAGTTGGGTTTGCCATAAAAGAGGAACCATAAAGTTCTGAATGCATTTCATAGGGAACAATACCAGTTTGGCAGACATTGCTGTGGACATGCATTAGTAGCCTAGACCTTCTCCTTGAAGAAGGATTCAGAAAGATTTCTGACAATAATAATATGCTGGCTGTTTGCTAATTAAAGCTATACTGCAATTGTCTGAGGGACCGCCTATTTCCAAATATTTCTCTCTGTCTGATACGGTCAAGCAAAGTAGGGGTGGTCCAGGTCCCATCTGATAAATGTTGTCATATTGTAAGACTGAGGAAGTATGCCTTCTTTATCACTGCCCCTGCCTTCAGGAATAGCATCTCCCCAGAGATATGGATGCCATTCACTCTTGTGGGGTTTTAGAAATCTCTTAAAACCAGGCTCTGTTTCTAGGCCTGGGCTTAATATTTGGTGGGCCTTGTTGTATTCTTATTGTAGGGGCTGTTTTAACTTTAGCTTGTGTCATTTTGTTTAAGTTTTAACAGTTTTAATCATGTGCTAGATTTTGTAAGCCACCCAGGGTCTGATGGACAATCCTAGATAAAAGTGTTTTTTTTTTGTTATAAACAAAGTTATTATTTATTTTATTTTTATTTTATTTTTATTCCATTTATATCCCGCCCTTCTCCAAAGACTCAGGGCGGCTTACAAGCTTAGCAGTAGCCTTCATTCTATGTATATGCCTGCTTATTAGGGCTTTCACACCCCCCCCCAAGTGGCATTATTACAAAGTCAGCTTATTGCCCCCAACAATCTGGGTCCTCATTTTACCTACCTCGGAAGGATGGAAGGCTGAGTCAACCTTGAGCCTGGTGGGATGCGAACCTGCACTAATTGCAGGCAGCTGGTGTTACTTAAGGAGGCATTAGCCCACTGCTCCACCAAGGCTCTTAGATACAAGTACATAGATTATAAAAATAATCTATGTACTTGTATAAATAAAAAGAGGCTTAAATAAGAGGATCCAACTTAATTATTTATTTATATGGTTGCTCATCTAACACAAGTGACTCTGGGTAGCATAAAAAGATTAAAAGATCATACACATACACAAACTACCCAACATATAACCCCTGGCACCCAAGGATTGACGATAACCCCACTCAAAGAAGAAATGAAATAATCATCTATGGAGATTCTCAGTCATCCAGGTCGTAGTTATCACAAAGATGCTTTTTCACGAGGCAACTGGACTTTATTTCTTCTTTGAAGACATTTTGCTTCTCATCCAAGAACCTTCTTCAGCTTTGACTGGATGGTGGGGAATGGAAAGATTTATACTCCTGCAGACAGCATCTGCATTCTTTTAGTGAGTCATTAAAGCTTCCTGGAGACTTCTCTGTGTCTTCAGGATCACCTGAGTAGTGCAAGTGGGCATGAAGCCTTCTTGGAACTTTTGAAAGGACTGTTTTGTAGACTGGAGATAGATGATATCATATCCCTCTTCCTCTGTTGAGAGAGGGTTGTTCAATTTTGATGTAGATGGCCTCTTTGACCCCTCTTTCAAACCAGTGGACCTCTCTGTCCAAAATGTGGACTTTGCTATCTTCAAAAGAATGCCCTTTGTCTTTTAAATGCAGATTGACTGCTGACTCTTGTCCTGATAGGTTTGTTCTCCTATGTTGTGCCATACATTTATGAAGTTGCTGTTTCATTATAATCACATCAGCAACAGACAATCTCATCTAACTGCTTCACCCAAAGACCTGGGAATCAGGCAGGACAGGAGCCATCCAAATCTTCTTGGGAATGCTATTCCATAGGGAAGGTGCTGCCACACAGAAAGGGTGTCTCGGGTTTTGCAACAAGGCATTACTTAATAGAAAGGACCCAGAGTATGGCTTTCCTACTACATCTTATGAGATGAGCAGAAACATTTGGAGAAAGGCCATTTGACAAATAGGCTAGCTTCATGCAGGCTTTACAGATAATACATAAAACCACACCTGGAATCCTGGAATACAGCCCCTGCAGCAGCAATGGTACACAGGTATAACAAAAAATACCAAAACGTGCCCACACTGCTGTTGGTATTGCTGGTACAATGAGGATCTCTTATGTATTGAATAAACATTGGTATGAAAAGTGATAATAAAACTATGGACTCACCTTTTATCATAAGATTTATGATATAATATATGCCATGGGTTTTTAGTCTTTGTGCATTGCCAGGAGTCACTTATGTGAGATGGGTACCTTTGTAAATTATATAAACCAATAAATAAATATTCAGGGAAAATATTAATGCCAACATTTTTGTCTATAAATACTGTAACGGGTCAGGTCTGTTTAGTTGGCACAAATTAAGATGGGATTTTCTTTGTTTTAAAAAAGGTCTCTACTGTATCAACAGATACGTTATTTTTTGTTGCCTTCAACCACCAATTGGGTTCCACTTTAATTGCTTCATTAAACTATTTTGAAGTCCATCTGAAAACCTCATTTGTTCCTCCTTAACTTCATTTCCCTGCTGATGTCCTGCTCTGAGAATGAATTATGGAAATTGTAGGAAAAAAATAATTGGTTGCCAGATGAAAAACTGGTGGGAATATGCAGGGAATGCTGTATATGAATAATAACTCAGAGGCATTAAATAATAGCAGAAGAGAGAAAGGAATAGGTCATTGAAGAGATGAATCTTGTTAATACTTCTTCAGTGTTAAAGAAAAGAATGTTAGGGCTTTTCAATTAAGTGTTTATAGACATATCATTTTGGGTTTAATTAAAAAAAACTAAATATATTATGTAATAACTTTAATTGATTTTTTTGCGCTAAGAAAAATTTAAAGTAATCAATGAAAGCAAAGGCTTAATTTAAATTGGTTTTATGAAAATGTTAATCATTTGACTGAATGGATCACAAATGAATGCATAAAAATGTATGATACTGAAAGGATGTTCATAATCTCCCCAAAATTGTTTAATATTAAAATACTTAAAGCATTTAGATTAGGTTATGGTTAGATCAGAAAGTTTTGATTTAATTTCTGACAATTACTGTTAGCTTACATTAAAACGAATCTTGAAAATTCTAAGGCATCAGCTAAAATTTCATTTTGATGGAAAAATCAGTTTACACAAAGAAAGTCTAAGACTTTAACAATGTTATCAAAAAGTAATTATTTTAAAATAGTGCATTTTTTGCTGTGGCTGCAAAGCATAACTCTGCCATATAAATATGACCCCATCTCTACTTTTGTTGGGCAGATATTGCTTAAAAAATTTGTTTGGAAGCCATCCAATGTTGAGTTCAAATATTGATTCTTCAAGAATGCACTCTTTAAAATATATCCATATGCTACTCAGGTATACTCAGGTATACAGTAATCAAATGAAAAAATGCAACTGCTTGTAGAAAAAAGATGAACAAATGGACCATATCAAACCATGAAATTGAACATCAAGACATACAATCATCACGCAATACCTCATCATCATTAATATTATACTGATAATTGTTACATCACCACTAGTGAACAAGTATAACAATTACAGCATTTCTGAACTTAACACAAACAAGGTATATGATTACTTTAAGAAGACCTTTCAATTGTTCAACATGTGAAGTAGGCAAAATGATACCCATATGCCAACATCTCTGCCTCTATGACAAGGGTGTCAAACTGCGGGCCCACAGGCCAGACACATCACCAGGAAACTGCACCCACCCAATTGCCAGCAATGGGGAAAAAGCTCTGCTATGTCGTGCAGCATCATGTGATGTCGCGAGTTTGACATGTCTGCTCTACAGTGTCTGCTAGCTTTCTTTCATACCTGAGTTAAATTGACTTCTTTTTTTTGTTGTCCTTGGAGTCTGATAGCCTTCAAGACTGATCAACTTCATAGGATATATGCTTCCATAAGCATCTTCATTGGTTAGTCTTGAAGGTGCTAGCAGAATCTATGTTTAAATGGTTCTTTCCTCCTCAGGAAACCCTATACCATTTCAGACAAATGGTTATCCAATCTCTTCTTAAAAACTTCCAGTGTTGGAGCACTCACAACTCCTGGAGGCAAGTTGTTCCACTGATTAATTGTTCTAACTGTCCAAAAATTTCTTCTTAGTTCCAGGTTGCTTCTCTTCTTGATTAGTTTCCATCAATTGCTTCTTATCCTGCCCTCAGGTGCTTTGGATAATAGCTTGACTCCCCCTTCTTTGTGGCAACCCACAACTTGATTAAATATCTTATTCTTTTACTTTTTCCTCCTGCCTTTGAATTCTTGTATGTATTGCTTCTTTTCTCATCTCTGTATTGTGCATAGCTATAGCATCCTCAAAACAGAAGTGGTACCATGGTTATGCAAGCATATAAGTGGTTAAACAGGATTATTTGTTGATTTTCTCATTAAAATTTAGAGACAGGATAAACAGGATTATTGACAGAGATCTAGATTTTTAGAAATGCTTTGTCAACATTGCAGCACTCCATTATCTGATATCACCATCACAGCTGATATCACTATCAACATCTCTTTTTCTTGACGATTAACAATGTTGTGATTCATGGTATTTGCCATGTATGTAGTTGTAAAAAAAAAAGTAGGATCAGTGACTGGAGAGAAAAGGAATGGAATTTTCATACTCCTCTTATACTTTTTCCAGAAATATATACAGTATATCTTAGTCTCCAGTAGTGCAAACAACAAAGTTGAAGAAATGTATAACAACATGGGTTTTGTGGATGATGAAATGATGGAGATGTGTTAAAGCATTCTAATCTTATTTATAATTAATTAAGATTAATGAATAAATTGAAAGAGGTTCAGCAGATTTGTACTTTAGAAAAACAGCAGTTTCTTTAATAGAATGAAGCACTTTTCCTTAATACTTTATTTTTATGTATTTTTTAAGAGTGGTTAACTACATCATAAAAGTGTGAATTTTGGCACCTAGTAGATTTTTTTTTCCCACTCTGAGAAAGTATGAATGGGGTTATTTTTCATAAAAATTCAAGCTAAACAACAGCAGCAGTAAAAATTCTTCTTTCATTAAGAAGCAGATTAACCTTTAAAAAGAAATGTGAGAAGTAAAGTCAAGCAATACATTCATTCAGGTCATATATTCTGAATTCTACTTTTTTTTTTAAAAAAAAGTTAAGATAGCAGGTTTTATAGTGGTGGCTTATTATATTTGAGCTGA
The DNA here is from genome assembly GCF_947247035.1 of Vipera ursinii. NCBI lineage: Eukaryota > Metazoa > Chordata > Lepidosauria > Squamata > Viperidae > Vipera > Vipera ursinii. The sequence continues at coordinate 234,503,531 of NC_139513.1, forward strand.
AACTGAAAAAAAAATCAGTGTTCTTTACTCTTTGTGACTTTCATTTCCAGTTGTTTCTGTTTTAATGCATTTCTGTATATTACATTGTGGCAACAAAAATTTTAAAAATGCACAGTAATTTCTACAATTGGTCAAATAACAACTGTCTGAAAAAAAGTACTTGCCCTCATTTGATTTCTTTAAGTTTTGCACATCTTTGTACTGAATATTAAAAAAGCTTAGTGTGGAAATCATGAAACAAATATGAATCTTAGATGTTGTTGGCTCACACAGACTGCTTTTATATATCAGCAAGATTATGTATGGTCACAGTTGAACCTGTACAGTAAAGTGGCTACAGCACACATGAACCCACTGGGTTTATAAACCCCAATTTTACTTTCTGACTTGCTATTATAGCTTGGTAGTTAATGCTGCCACCACCACCTATTTTCCAGAGGGAGCCTCAGCAGGTATCTCCACAAATTGCATTCCTTCTATAGAGAATTTCTCATGAATTAAAAAAAAACATTTTTTAAAAAAGGAAATAAATAATCCTGCAGATTCTGTAGCAATTAAGGATGAGGCAAGTGAAATATAGACTTCACCCTTTTATAGCCCGTGGGCCACATCTAGCTCACAGGCTGTCCCAGTCCAACCCACAGCATTGGGTGGTGTGGATGGGGGATAGGGTATCACCAGTGGTGGAGGGTGGAGCATCCTTGGGGACCAGGGCATTGGTAGTTGGGGGGCATTATTGGTGATAAGGGCAGAACAGCCATGGGGAGGAAAACATCAGCAGCTGTGGTCCTCCGCAAAAGCCCCATTTTTCATGTGGTCCCTTGGGAAAATTAATTGCCCATTCTGATCTATTGGATTATGTAGATATCCTTGGGAGACAAAGGAAAGTGATGCTGCCTAGAGAGAAATAAAAAAAAGAGAGTGGAGTCCCTAACAGATCAGTGGCGTAGCGTGGGTTGTCAGCACCCGGGGCAATTTGCGCCCCCTAACCCGGTGACGTCATGGCACCGCCGAAAAGACACGCCCCGCAGCGACGTAGACTTTCCAAGAAGAGTCGCGCGCATGCGGGATGCTTCCGGGTCCCTCTCGAGGGCGGATGGGCGGGGCTCCGACCTGCAAGAGCCGCTGCATTCAAGTTCGCACGTGAGCCCCGCTAAATAAAGCCACGCATGCGCACGAAGCTAGGCCAGCCGGCCGGCGGGTCCGTCTTCGCTCGGCCAAGCCTGCCGGGGTGCCTGCGGGGCGCTTGCGGTTGGCCTGAGCCTGGGCGGAGAGTTGGGCGCTTCTATTTATTTTATTCAGTTTATGTGGCCGCCCATCTCACCTGCCGGACTCGTTTCGCTTTGCAAGAAAGAGCAGCTCGAGAGTGGAGCCAAGCCGACTCTGTGCAGCCCTTGGGGCTCCCTGAGCAGCTCAGTGCGAGCGCGCCCCCCCAGATGTTGCGCCCGGTGCGGCCGGCCCCCCCTGCACCCCCCACGCTATGCCACTGTAACAGATTAACAGTCACAAGAAACTCAGGAAGCATCTGCCCTAACCCTAAAGATGGTGCCAGGAAGTTTGTACCTTTAAACTTTCAAGATTCTTTTAATGCAATCTTACAATAAAGTAGAATTAGTTCATCAGTTATGTTTCCTGTCTGGTTTACCCAGAGGGCAGAAAACTACAGAAATCAGCTCCTTCTTTCCACTCCCTTTTTTGGAAGTTAAAGCTCATATAAAATAAAGAAATTAAAACTTTATTGTAAAAAAAATAGAAAAAAAGGAAAGGGAGGATGCAAACATTCCTTTTTTCTTTAAGCAGTCATATTAAACATTAAGCAACAAGGAAGATTAAAAATATAAAGTTGTGATTCAAAACAATCTTCTATAGGAAAACTTGGAAGTAAAGGTTCTGGGTAGACCAGAAGAATATGATTTTCTGCTTCTAATTTAGAGGTAATTGATGTAATGAGATCCCAAGTTGCATGGAATATAGCAGTACTGAGCTATAGCTGTATAGAGAATATAAAACACCAAGATAACATTTTTGACCTTAAGCACACATAGAGAAAAATTAAAAAATTCTTCTCCAAAAATTATAGTTAATTATTTTTTTAATTTATTATTTCAAGGATACCCATTATCCGAATACATATTTCTCTTTAGCTTTTGTTTTGTCACATTCCCAAGAATTCCAGTCAGTTAATTCCTAGGCTGCTGGGGATGGAATGAAGCCCAGTTGTCTCCTTGGGCTAAGTTTCCAACTGCTTTAAAAATACAAATTTTCTCCCTAGCAGAAAGAGAGGGAATTAAGGCAATCACCATGTGTATGCAATTTCCAGTCATACTTCACTTATACTTCATTTTGCTTGAATGTGTATTGATGCTGTTGATGGTCAGGGAATGTGAACGCCCACTTGCTTGCCTATTAATTATGGACCATCTTAAAACTCTATTAATATTTAGTGACATAAGTAAAAATCTGAAAACTCAAAATGGGTAAATACTTTTGCACTAAACCGAATGCATGTAATAGTTGGAAAAATACAATTTCCACTGGAGGTGACAATACTGCTTCCTAAGAGAGCTCTCAAAAGTGTAGCTCAGATCAACTTTATTTATTTCCTGAAGCATTCTTGTTTGAGGTATTTAATTATCAGGGTATTGGTGCTTTCTGAGCTTGGTTGTTTTCTTGCTCATGTTTCATTACCAAGCTAAATAACATCATCAATGTGAGCTAAGTAACATCATTAGTGCACACTGATGATGTTAACCAGCCTGATAATGAAACATCTGTGAGAAAACAACCAAGCTCAGAGAGCATCAAAAGCTAAATTGTTCAGCCCCGAGGTACATTTGTTGTTTTCTGTTGGAATATTTAATTATGGGTTCCCTTGGTCGGCCTTCGTTGTTATCAAAGAACTTGGTAGCATAAATGTTGTGGGGAATTTGAAGGTGGTACACTGAGCATCAAGAGGATAATGTGCAAAATTGTATACATGTGGCATAATAATAAATAAAGGGGAGGGAAAAATAAGTTGGACTAAAGATTGGTATACATACCTGTACCGCAAAGACTCAAATACAGGTTTTCCATTGCTTGTGTCACTTCAAATGAAGCAGGGCAATGCAATCAAGAATTCCATATAAGGAATAATTCTGTACACTCAGGGCAATGGGAAAGTTGACCCTTTTCAATGCTTGCTTCTATATAAAAAAGAGAGCCTCAATACCTCTGTAGTAAAGGAAGCTGAAATAGATGAAAACGTGATAAATTGCATTATCTACAAGGAAGAACAGGCTGGATTTTACAGCAAACAGGGTTGCATTTCTTATTCATGTACTTTCTTCAAACCTTTTAAGTAGAAAGCGATAGGAATTGTTTTCTAGATCATACCCAACTTTTTTTTTTAAAAAAAAGCCTTTTGTTGAACTGCGAAAAGCAAGGTTGTCACTTCAGAAATTATATTTCTCTTTCCATTTTTATTTTTTAATTCATTTTATTCTGCCATTCCCTAAAGAAACTCAGGGCAGTGTACACAATCACACAGAGAGACACACATCATTCCAATCCATGAACCCTATCTGTTGGATAGATTAAACTGAAAGAATATATCTGGATGAAAAAAGGATCAGAAAGCTTTATAATTGGTTTTTTTTGTCCTTTAGGATTGAGCCTATCTTTCTGTGAAACACAATTAAAATTATACTAAATAACTGCATTCTTGTATGGCAATAAATGTTTCCCAATAAATGCATTTATCAGAGAGTATCTGCAGCAAGATGTATTTATTATGAAAAATAAAATGATATTGATCAATATGTAGATGTACATGTATCAATATTAGTACACTGCTAGTGTGTATCATCTTGTCATGTCAGGCGCTAGCAACCAGAGTCACACAAGCTAACTACTTTATTGTATTCTGCCTATAATGCAGGGATCTCCCCAAATGATTGCCTTCCCTTGGGAACAGATAGATAAGGTTATAAAAAGTTTAGGAAGAGAACAGTCCTGGATCTTTTGTTCCTATACAAGAATTCAAGGCTATCCCCCGCCTCCTTGAGTCCTCTTCCCTGCCTGGCTGAGTGTTTCCCAACACCACAAGCATCACTTAAATAGCAAACACACGGATCATTAAAACATCATTTGGAAGGGATTTTTGATTTCTATCCTGACTTAAAATTTATTGATTACAAAATTGAAATTCAAGTTGGCATAAGCCAACTTACTGTATGTGTCTGCAACAGCGCTTTTCCCTCCCTTATATCCCTCTTCAGCTATCACTTATTTCAACTTTGTCCACGTGAGAATTCACCAGTATTTCACGGCAAAACAGAGGATGGAAATGGAGCTGCAGGAAATGGAAATGTGACACAGCCTCCTGACCACAACCATTCTTGTGCTGAAGAGCCTAATGTATCCTAATAAGTTTCGTTTCAGGGAGAGAGAATAATCAATTTGGCTCTTTCTTCCTTTTCCCCCTAGATTCTTAGTAAGTCCATTCAAGGAACTTTTCTAAGAAGTGAAGACAACAACAACAACAACAACAACAACAACAACAACAACAACAACTGGGAAGCAGCTTTGGGGAGCAAAATCAGCATTAAAATATTTACATTTTTTTTAACAATAAATGCCCAGTTTCTCATTCCCCTGGGACAATTCCCTTCTAAAAACCATCTACTCTAAGAAACAGTCTACACAGACATTGTCAATACTTATTATTACTTTTGCCAGGCATTATGATGTTCTTTCCTCTGCGGTAAGGATGATTATTCTTTTTTATATATGGAGTACTTTCCCCCACATGGTTTGCAGGCTTTAAAGAAAGTCTCTTTGACATTTCAAATGCAGACATAATGAAATGACACTCTTAAGAAAAAAGAATAATGTAATGGAGTCTGGAGATACATATGTGCTAACACAAGATGAAAGAATTTTAAAGACAAATATTGAGTCAGAAATGTTCTGGTAACATGCTCCCATTTGGAAAGGATTGGCCAAATAGATAACACCTTTATGGTTGACCATGCTTAGAACAAATAGAACATAGAATATAAGAGTTGGAATGGACCTTGGAGGCCTTCTAGTCCAACCCCCTGTTTGTATACGGCTGTTCAATGTATTTTAACCTATTGTTATTGTTCTTGGGCACCTTGTTTAATCTCTTTTAATTTTTGTATTTTTATCTTTTAACATGTATTGCCCTGTTCACTGCCCTGAGTCCTTCGGGAAAAGGGCGGTATACAAATAAAATTATTATTACTATTACTATTATTATTATTATTATTATTATTATTATTATTATTATTATTATTATTATTATTATTATTAAAGGAATTAAGAAGAATTTATTAGAAGGACATTTCCCAAACAGCCTCATTTATTTTTAAATGTACACTTTTTTGAAGAATGGAGTATAAAGGGGAAAAAATGAGCAGACTACCTTTTTGGAAATATATGCAAATAAAGGGTGTGTCTGTTTCCAGTGACTGCCTTTCATTCAAATGCATCTCCTTGTCAACACACCCATCTGTTTGACACCTGCCAACAATATAGAGAAGTGAAGATTACTTGGTACTATTCAATTGATCTGTTTTATTATTAAACTCCTACCAATCTAGTAGTTTGACAGTATGCAAATGTGAGTAGATAAATAGGTACCACTTTGGTGGGAAGGTAACAGCATTCCATGCACCTTGATGTACAGTCATGCTTGATCCCATTACCATGGCCAAGGCTGGCTCCCTCATCTAAGAAACAGAGATGTGCACTATCCACTAAAGTCAGACACGTCTTTACTTTTATTCCTAAACAGATCATTAGCCTAAGCAGTAAGTTTCAAACCATCTGCTTATCATAGATGTTACAGTTCAATTTACAGGGGAAAAGCTATTCCCCACCATCTGTACGGTACACTATATATTTGGGTGTATAAATGGAGTTAGTGCCTTGTTGACATCCTATTCAATTCCTTTGCCAGTTTTCCTGGTTTCCTTTATTTGACCTTAGTTCTATCTTGTCCTCTCTTGGTTTGAGCTTTTCTTTTCTTCTTATTTCTATTTTGTTTGTGTGGCAGACCAGTTTGGCCTAATGGTTGAGGCACTAGGCTAGAAAATGGGAGATTGTGAGTTCTAGACTCTCCTTAGGTATGAAAGGATGACCTGGGTAAGTCAGTCTCTCTCAGGTCAGCTAACCTCACAAGGTTGTTGTTGTGAGGTTAGCAGAAAAGCAGAAGAAAAGAATATTAGATATGTTTATATTATTTATAAAAATAATAAAGGTGGCATACTAAATAAATAAATATGTGCACTGCCTGTGATTTTCCCCACACTTCATCTCATTTAAACCTTCTGCTGATTCTTTGTCCTTATGTACAAATGATGTACAAATCAATCCTTTCACTATAATACACATCATTCAGTACAAATGATCATATAAATTGTCACTGCAGAACCAAAATTACTAAATTGCCATAGTGTCTTTGGAGCTTACAGAGACCTTAGAAACAGAACACTACATGCTGTTAAAATGAGCAATCAAAGCTGTTGCACATTTTATACGTAGAATTTGTTACAAGTTCCTGGAATGTAAGCACTGAGGGTAACATATAGACAAAGAAACTGCCTAAAATGCAGTTACTTTGCTTACTGTTGAATCATCTTTCCGGTTCCCTGTTGCAGATTACAAGAGACCAACCTGCTTTTCTCCTTATACTTAACTGCTTTCAAAAAAAGTACAAAACTTTTTGTTTCCAGATTCTTTTTCCTAATTCTTCCTGTAAACTCCACTTTTCTAAAACTATTTTTGCCTTTAAACTGTTTTTTTCCAATCTTTTCCCCCCCTTTTTCCTCATCATAGCATCTGTTTCACTTTACAACTGAATCATTGCTCTGTGCCATGGTATCACTCCTTGCCTTATTTTCACTCTTCAGCTTTTACACTTTTTAACTTCAAATTTCCCTCTTCCATTTTATATCTTAGCTCTTGTTTTTCTGTCCTGACTTTGGATCCCTAGATCTGGATCCTCTTTAATAGCATTCTAGGTCTCTAATCTATTTTGCCTGTCTGCAACAGAACTCTGTTGCTTCCTTTGATCGCCTGTTTTTTTTTGCCCCACCTCTTCCTGATTTCCCTAAAAAAAGAAAGAAAGAAACCTTGCAACAGCTTTATGTTTATTACAGAATCCCTTTGTTTAAATTGTAATTGCATTTGTTGTTTTCAGTTCTAACAACAATGCAATTGACTTCTGTTTTTGAATCAGCCACCTGATAAATTATGTTGAGCTGGAAGCAGCTGAGGGGAATTGAATTTCCACTCTTTGTGTATGGTGATGCCAATGGAGATGAGGGAATGAATTTGAAATTCTTACTTTGGAATAAATAAAAGGGATGAGAAAAAATATTGGCTACATAATTAATATAAGCATGACGTTGAATGTTTATTTAATTGTCCTTAACTCTGATTTATGTTCATGGGACTTAAGGATCTTCTGTTATAGAACTGTGCAGTTAGTTTACATCAACCCAATATGTTTAAAGCAGTAAATCTTCCATTGTTTTGCACGTATTTTAGACATCAAACTGTTTTTATCCCACTGCATTCACCTGTTTACAGAACTGAATTTTCCTTTCTAACGGGGGGTTGGGGGGAGAGAAAATGACACACTTTTTCTCATTTGTTAAACATTTACTAGTAAACGTAAAATACCACATTGTGTTATGGCCTTGAGTTACAAACCAGCCTGTGGCTGTTGGAGAAAAAAAAAAGTTTATTATAATATAGCTGAAAGGAGAAGGAAATATAAATTCCAAATGCCAGGAAGCCAAATAAGAAGAAAATAAGTAGTTCTTCTAAGACAAATGATTTAAGAGACTTCTGTATCATAAATTATTCAGTTTGCAGATGACAGATGTTACAAATCTTATTTTTTTAAAACACCATTTTAGGAAATGTAGAATTTTACATAACATCTTCAAATAGAATGAAGATATATGTAATTCACCATGGTTACAAGAAAAAGCTCTCAGCCAGAAATTCCTGGTGTTATGTCAAAAATACAAGAAAGTAGTTAAAACATTACTAGCACTCCAGATAGATTTGTCAGTAGCATCTTTAACCACTGTTAATTGCATGCAAGGTTTATACCAAAATAGGTACAAAGCAATTTGCTTTTCCTAAAAGCAAGAACGAAAAGTTTTAAACAGGAATCCGAGTTCCATTAAATCTACTATATCAGGCATGTCAAACTGCCGGCATGCGGGCTAGATGCATCATACTGAAACCACACCCACCCCATTGCCAGTGATGGGGAAAAACTCACAATACATTTCACGACGTCACATGATGTTGCGAGTTTGACATACCTGTTCTATATGATTCAAAAAGTAAATCATTTCCTGATTGATCTTATCAGGCTTCCTAAAAAACATATCAAGGTTTTCCTAAATGAAACATTACCACAGGGGGGGGGGGGGAAATTGTGGGTTTTGCAGGAATCTGACATTTCCCATCATCTTTGACAGATATAGGAAGCTGTTTTTAGGAAAAGCAACCTTTAGTAAGCTGTCAAATTATTGTTAACTGTTGGAAAGTTTTTGTTTATTTGTTTCCACTGACAGTGCTTTCTTTCTTGTTTCTAAGGTGCTAAATTTGGGCCTGGTAATTTAAATCGATTCAAGGCATGGAAGCATTCCCTAATCATATTTCTATTGTTGTAGAAAGAAGAGACTTATGCCAGCTCTTCAGGAAAGGAAAGGTTTAATGCGCAGGTTCAGAAGGCTTAAACAAAGCAAAAGGTCTGAACCCCAAAGGGCTCATGAGCAGACATATTTATACACCTCTAATTCCTAGTTATACATTGTTCTACATTGTTCCTTATATGGTTACATCCTGCACATTCTTATCAGACAACAGTTTACAGAAGAAACTTACATGAAGTACGTGTAGTTTCACAGACAGGATATGGTTATCCTAATCATCAACTGCCTTAAAGACAAGACTATGTTTGCTTAAACAAGGACTTTAGTACATTCCTCTTTAAGACAGTCACCAGGGAATAGGTGCAGTTACGCTAACAGGATTATGGCTACTTTGATCAGCGTCTGTCCTAAGGACAAGGATACATTTGTTTCACAATTATTTTAGTATATTTCCTCTTTACTATCATTCTCATGCTTCAGTTCTGCTCCTTTTTCCTACCTTTCACTAACCTTGCTTAGCTTCCGAGATATCCTACCTTTCACAATTAGTTCTTTGTTGGAGAAGTCTGAACCAAAATAGGCAGCTAATTAGCTTTGGTATTCACTTACTCTTCCTAGCATTTTGCCTGCTTCGCTGAAAAGCTGGTGTACTGTTTCTTTTCTTTGTATATATATTAAAAAGCTTTTTTTTGTTCCTTTCCATTCATCATTTGCTAATCTCAGTTTATTTTGAGCTTCTGCTTCCTTGACAACAGTTCTATGGTTGTGGCTACTTGTTTATAATCTTCCATTGATTCTAGCACTGTTTTCTTTTCCTATATGTGTTCATTTTGTGTGATACTGCCAGCTTTGTTGCCTTCAATTTTTATCCTCACTGGAATTCTTTGAAATCGAGGTACCCTTCTCGAGCACCTTTTCCTTTTAGCTTTTTTCAGCTATGCACTCCTACTTACAATTGCTCTAATTTATTTAAAAGATGCTTTTTTGAAGTCCAAAATACCTATTTGTTTATGTTCAGTTTAGTTTCTCTTAAAAGGGACAAGAATTCCAGCACCACATGATCACCTTCCCCCACTATTTCTGCTACCTCCACTATGTCAACTAAATCTTCACTATCAATTAGTATCAGATCAGGATAGCGGATCTCTTCTGCCTTATCTGCCCTTTAATGGAGGAAGTTCCTAGCAAGACAAATCGGGAATTTCTTAGAAGGACCATGCTTGGCAGAGTTTATCTCCCAACAGATGTTGGAGATAATTAAACTCTTACAACATTATGACTCCATGCCTCTTTGAAAGATTTGCCTTTGCTTTTGGAAAGCATTATCCATGTCTTTTCTTTAGTTGGACAGATGGTATTGCAGTCCAACAGTAGTTTTGCTTTTATTTCTTTCTCTACTTACTTTAACACAGATGCTGTGCACGGAATTGCCAAGTGCATTCATTTGATTTCTGAGCGGGGTGGTCCAGGTTATGCCTATGAAATCCTAGTTCTCCTTCTGTACTAAGAACTCAAACGCTTCTTGTCTGAACATTTGTGTATGTTTATAAATATGGTAATAAATATGTTTATGCTTCCTGTTTTTATTGATTAGTTTCAGCAATGTTCCTATTTTCTATACCATTAATCTCTGTTTCTTAGCTGAGGGAGCCACCATTTTCCAAAGATGCTTCTATGGTCATATGGTAAGCATGACTATATGCTGAGGTCCATGGAATGCTGTTACCTTCCCTCAGAAGTGGTACCTATTTATTTACTTGCATTTGTATGCTTTTCAACTACTACGTTGGCAGGAGCTGAAGCAAATAAGGGCACTCACCCTGTCATGCAGTGCTCAGGTCTCAAACACTGGCTGTCACCTTTTCAGCTGACAAGTTCATCATCTTTAATTGCTGAACCATTGTGCTCCCAGTCCATTATCTAGATGACTCAAATCATATCTTCTCCCCCCAAAAAACAAAATCTTGCCTACTGAAAATATTTGGATAGTCAGTCACTGACATGCAATATTCATTTACTTTCCTTTGGTCCTTTTCCATGAACTGGAAGAATGGACAAGAGATCACTTTAACCACCAGTGTCTTGTTCCAAGATTTCAAATTATGTGGTGATAGAATTATAGCTGTTTTATGAAGCATTATTTTTCACCAGGTATAAGTCATTTTGTCACAGAAGCAGCCGTCTTTTTCTTGTCTTCCTCTAACACCCAACTGCATATTTTGTGCCTTTTATGAATCTTTCTTCCTATCTCCTATTTACAGTGACTCTTTTGTCTTCCCTTGAATACTTAAGAGGCTGTTTCATTTTCAAGGTTCTAAAACCTTACTCTGAGGCTGCAGAATAATCAATCCTTTATCAACTTTTTGATCAGATATCAACCTATGTTGCAGTTGTTAGTGTCATACACTATATCCCTCTGTTAATCTCCCTTATTCAGGGCTATTTCAATTATTTTATTTTATTTTTATTTTAGAGTTTATTTTCTTTAAAATGATAAATCTTCATCCACTCTCATGGAGTGAAATGTGGTCACTTACTGCTCCATTTTTTTTTACTTTTTCTTAAAGAAGTCCCATGAGCTTCCATTCGTACAAAATATAGGCTTTCCTATATTGTGATACCCCCAAAAAACTTTATTTAAAGTGAATTGATATAAAGCAGCAGAGTAAGCCACTAAAATTTAATTTTATTTTTATTTTATTAAATTTATATACTGCCCTATTCCCGTAGGACTCAGGGCGGTTTACAGGGAAAATTAAAAACATAACATACAAAAATTAAAATCAGTTAAAACAATTAATTAATTCAAGTCCCCAAAATTTAAAACTAAAACCCAATAAAAAAATAAAACCCCTCAGCCTGGGCCAGACAGCTCGAAGAGCCAAGTTTTCAGGTCCCAGCAAGCGAAGGTCGGGGGCAGTCCTATGTTGCTCTTCCCCTGGGAATAACCAACCGGCATTCCTTAACCAGCGGTATCCTGAGAAGGCCCTCCCTGTGGGAGTGCACAGGACAAAGGGAGCTTGATGCCGGCAGCAGGTGTTCCCTCAAATATCCCGGACCCAAGCCATTTAGAGCTTTATAGGTCATCACCAGCACCTTGAATCTCACCCGAAGGGCAACCGGAAGCCAATGCAGCTTGCGGAGTAGAGGTGTTACATGGGAGTATCGGGAAACCCCAGGTGAACCTGGGCAAAAGCCCCCCTGGTCACAGCTCCTATGTGGTCTTCAAATTTGAGCCATGAATCCAGGAGGACGCCCAAGTTGCGAGCCCTATCAACGGGGGTAACACCTCACCCCCCATCATTAAAGATGGAATAGTCTGGTTGACCCGAGATGCTGGTATGCACAGCCACTCAGTCTTGGCAGGATTGAGATGAAGCCTGTTTCTCCCCATCCAGACCCGGACCGCCTCCAGGCAACGGGACATCATGGAGAGGGCATCACTGGGTTGGTTCAGGGTGGAGAAAAAAAGTTGGGTATCATCAGCATACTGATGATACCCCACCCCCAAAACCATGAATGATCTCACCCAGCGGCTTCATATAGATGTTGAACAGGAGGGGAGAGAGAACCGACCCCTGAGGAACTCCACAAACAAGAGGCCTCGTGGCGGTTCTCTGCCCTCCCGTCAACACCGACTGCGAGCGGCCCAGGAGATAGGAGGAAAAACACCGTAGAACGGTGCCTCCCACTCCCAACCCCCTGAGACGCTTCAGTAGAATACCATGGTCGATGGTATCAAAAGCTGCTAAGAGATCTAATAGGACTAGGACAGAGGAACAACCGCTGTCCCGAGCCCGCCAGAGGTCATTCACCAGCACGACCAATGCCGTCTCCATGCTGTGCCCGGGCCTGAAACCCGATTGGTACAGGTCCAGATAATCAGTTTCCTCCAGGAACAGAGGAAGCTAATGCACCACCACACTCTCAACAACCTTTGCCAAAAAGCGAAGGTTGGAGACTGGACGATAGTTATTTAAAACAGCCGGGTCCAGGGCTGGCTTCTTGAGGTGGGGTCTCACAACCGCCTCCTTCAAGGCGGCGGGGAAGAGACCCTCCTTCAAGGAAGCAGTTATTACTGCCTGGAACCAGCCTCGTGTCTCCTCCCGGGCCGCATAAACCAGCCAGGAGGGGCACGGGTCCAATAAACAGGTGGTGGAGCTCAGCCTCCCCATCATCCTGTCCACATCATCAGGGGAAACAGGATCGAACTCAGTCCAAATAACATGCTCAAGACCGTCCAATTCCTCCACGTCAGACTCTGCCCAGTCAGAGTCCAAACCGGCCCGGATCTGAGCGATTTTGTCTGTCAGGTGATGACTAAACTCCTTGGCCCGTCCCTGTAAGGGATCCTCCCTTAACTCCTGGTTAAGAAGGGAGCGAGTCACCCTAAACAGGACGGCTGGGCAATTATCTGCGGATGTGATGAGGGCAACGAAGTAATTAGCCTTCGCCGTCCTCATCACCGCAAGATAAGACCTTATAAAGATTCTTAACTGCAATCAGTCAGATTCGGATTGGCTGGATCTCCAACAGCTCTCTAGACCCCGTCTCCTATGCTTCATCTCCCGGAGCTCCACAGAAAACCATGGAGCCCACCGGGATCTGCGCTGGGTCAGGGGTTGCAAGGGTACAACACAGTCAAGCGCCTCGGTGGTAGCCCTTTCCCAGGCATCCACCAAGGCGTGGGCCTGGCTGTGAGTGAGGGGGATAGATATAGACCCAAGCACCATCTGGAACCGTTCTGGGTCCATTAGGTGCCTGGAGCGGAACCACCTAGTCGGTTCCGCAGCCCAGGAGTGGGGGGGTGGCATAATGGAAGACCAACCACAGGAGATGATGATCGGACCATGACAGGGGGACAATAGTTGGTGAGCCCCCTCCCAGATCATCAAGCCACTGCCCAGATAAGAAAACTGTTCCATACTGACATTTACAAGGTTAACCCCTACTCCAGGAAGCCTCCAGACCTGACGCTAAACCAGGGAATCCCTAACGCGGTAGCCGTTGACAGTTGACAGCTGTCAAAAGGCTGCCAGAAGAAATCATGCACGAGCCGGCGGCAGCCGTTGACAGTGACAGCTGTCAAAAGGCTGCCTAAGCATTTGCGCATGCGCCAGAGCTGGCCCAGCTGACAGCCGCCGAGCTGTCAAAACGCCAGCTTCCAAACATGCCTCCCCTCAGCCAGCAGGCCAGTCAGCTGGTGGATTCCATGACTAAGCCGCGCAAGCGCAATCGCCCGGGAGCTGTCAAAGCTGCCCGTAGGTCATTGGTCACTGCCCTCGAGGCAGGAGAATACAGTTCCCTGATTGGTTGTAAAAGTTGACAGTTCTCTATAAAAGCGAGGGTTTCTCCGCTTGACAGCTGTCCGGAGCTGAAGCAAAATAAATGTCTGAAACACAGCCTGCCGTCTCCCTCTGATCATTCTCCGAACAAATTAAAAACTAGGTCGAGAGTGTGTCCCCCCCATGAGTTGGACCCTGAATTACTTGGGTCAGGTCCATGGCCGTTATGGAGGCCAAGAACTCCCGGGCTAACTCAGATGACCCTCCCAGAGAAGGCAGGTTAAAGTCGTCCAGAACTATAAGTCTGGGAAATTCAACTGACAACCCTGAGAGGGCATCGAGAAGCTCGGGCAGGGTCATTGCCACACAGCTGGGTGCCAGGTATGTTAGCAACAAGCCCAACTGAGCCCCAGGGCCACACCTCAGGAGGAGGGACTCACTCCTGCCTATCTGTACAACAGTGGACTCCCGTGGACATAAGGTCTCCCGTATAACTACCACCACCCCACCACCCTTGCCCCGAGCCCTCGGCTGATGCAACACACAGAAACCTAGAGGGCAAAGCTCAGTCAGAGGGACACCTCCCTCTGAGCCCAACCATGTTTCTGTAATACATGCCAGGTCCGCGCGTTTTTCCTCAATCAAATCGTGGATGAGGGGAGCCTTGTTCACCACGGATCTGGCATTGAAGTACACCAGCCTGAGCTCAGGGATGATCCCTGATCCCCCTCACCCCCGGATAAACGGGTACCAACCGGAGGGTCAGAGCACGCCACCCCTTGAAGACAGCGGGGGTGTGATCCCAGATGTCGATATGGCCCTCCGTGTGACCGCCTGCTGCCATTCCCAATTGTTGTGGGGATTTGAGACCCCACCCCAATGCCAGGAAAACCAGAAGCCCCCAACCCCAACCCCATCTCGCCGGAACCATCTCAGACCCATCTCAGGCAGGTCATACCCAGGAGGGAGAAGCCCCCCTGAGGGCATACAAATCAGCACTAGATTAACACAGACGAGCCATATAGTGCTAAAGATATCCACATAGGGCACTTATAAACAAATGGGTAGTCAGATGGTATTAAGTTAATATCAAGATGACGTTGATATTGAGTCCGGAAGTACCTCAAGTCCACCAAAATAAAAGGGATTGTGTCATACAGTACCACTTTTGTAACTCAAATACGTTGACATGCACTCATAATTTTTAATGTGATAATTATTAAATATTACATTATTTAAACATATTTTCTTTTATCTAATTATTTATGTACAATAAAAATATTTCTCCATCTTTTCTACACATGGATTTCTTGCAGGTATGTTTTTTATGATAGGCAAAATAATACGAAGAGAAGGGTGAGTGGTGACATGATAGCAGTGTTCCAATATCTCAGGGGCTGCCACAAAGAAGAGGGAGTCAAGCTATTCTCCAAAGCACCTGAAAGCAGGACAAGAAGCAATGGATGGAAACTAGTCAAGGAGGGAAGCAACCTAGAACTAAGGAGAAACTTCCTGACTGTTAGAACAATTAACCAGTGCAACAACCTGCCTCCAGAAGTGGTGAATGCTCCAACACTGGAAGTTTTTAAGAAGATACTGGACAGCCATTTGTATGAAATGGTATAGGGTTTCCTGCCTGAGCAGAGGGTTGGACTAGATCACCTCCAAGGTCCCTTCTAACTTTATTATTATTATTATTATTATTATTATTATTATTATTATTATTATTATTATTATTATTATTATTATTATTATTATACAATATATCATAGCAGTATGAATTTGATTAGAATTCTTCATCATGTTGTTCAAAATAAGTTTACTCAGGTTAATAGCAGTAGCACTAGCACTTAGACTTATATACCACTTCACAATGCTTTACAGCCCTCTCTAAGCAGTTTACAGAGTCAGCATTTTGCCCCCAACAATCTGGGTCCTCATTTTACCAACCTCAGAAGGATGGAAGGCTGAGTCAACCTTGAGCCAGTGGGACTTGAACTGCTGAACTGTTGGCAGCCGGCAGTCAGCAGAAGTAGCCTGCAGTACTGCATTCTAACCACTGCGCCACCATGGTTAAAAACTCATCCTCAATATAAGGTTTCTTCATGAGTTTGGCACAATGCAATATGTTTAACTATACATCTAGAGCAGGGTTCCAACCCCTGGGCTGTGGCCCAGTACCAGGCCATGGTCTGTTTGAAACTGAGCCATGCGAGTGATGGGCAAGCACATATGCAAAGTTCCACTCACACAACTGGTGGGCAAGCACATGAGCGTGAAGCTCCACTCACATGACTAGTGGGCAAGCAGACAAGCGTGAAGCTCCACTTGCATGGGTGGAGTGAGCTTGAGTGGAGTGAGCTTGTGGTCACATGTGAAGCACGACTTGTGTGGGTGGAAGGCACCCACGCATGAAGCTCCATTTGTATGAATGGAGCTTTGTGCACAAGCATTTGCTGCTTGCATGAGTGGAGCTTCACACATGAACACAAGCACACTCCACTCACATGAGTTGTGTGCACATCCATGCACCTGACACTCACACACACACACTCCATGCCAGGCCACACCACCAAGGTGGAAAGGTTGGAGACTTCTGATCTATAGTTACAGAGGTCTTTTTCTTTTTCTTTTGAGGAGGGGATTGGACAAGGTATTGATCACTGTTTTGACCTACATTAATAGTAACTATTACACATGCAGAAGTAATTCAAGATAGGACAGACAACTAGAACTACTGCAAGATACAATGGTAAATGTGGGTAGAAAGGAACTTTAGAAGAAGAATATTTAAACTGTTTTGGTGAAAAAAAGACTTGGTAAATATTTTCAAATCTTTGATGTCAATTGACTATGTTGGCACATGGTTCTCTTTAATGACAGTCTTAATACTAGATAACTGAAAAGCTTTGCTTTAAATGCTTATATAATAAGCACTGAAGAGGGGCTGATCAACTTCAACCAGCATCTATTGGAGAGCTTTTACTCACATATTGTATATTTTGTGACATAGAGAAGGCCTGGCAATTTGGTCAGAGAGAAACCAGATTTGAAGAGTTCACAAGAGTGTTGTTTATCATGCAATAATCCCTAGGGTTGCAACTGCTAATCAAGAAAATTTGGAAAGGAATGCTGAGGGAATAATTCAAGATAGCCTGTAGGCTTTTTTGAAAACCAATAAAGATACGTTTTTAAAGGGTCTGTACCTAGAGAGGTCCACAAAAGCTGGTTTGAAAGTCAGGCTAATTTCAGGCAAGGAGCTGGTGAGCAACAAGGATGATCAGGGAACTGGAGGCTAAAACATATAAGGAACGGATGCTGGAATTGGAATGTCTAGTTTAATGAAGAGAAGGACGAGGGGTGACATGATAGCAGTGTTCCAATATCTCAGGGGCTGCCACAAAAAAGAGGGAGTCAAGCTATTCTCCAAAACACCTGAAGGCAGGACAAGAAGCAACAGATGGAAACTAACCAAAGAGAGAAGCAACCTAGAACTAAGGAGAAATTTTCTGCATTAGAAGAATTAAGCCTCCAGAAGCTGTGAATGCTCCAACAGTGGAAGTTTTCTAAGAAGAGACTGGACAGCCATTTGTCTGAAATGGTATAGGATTTCCTGCCCTAGCAAAGGGTTGGACTAGATGACCTCCAAGGTCCCCACCACCACCACCACCACCACCACCACCACCACCATCATCATCATCATCATCATCATTATTATTACTATTATTATTATTATTATTATTATTATTATTATTATTATTATTATTATTATTATTATTATTATTATTATTATTATTGGAGCAAGGAAGTAAACATATCTGGCAGCAGTAGTTTGAGACTTGGTCTGTTGCCGTCACCCAAACAGTCTCAATAAGACTTCCAGACTCAACTCATTCATTCCCTCTGATGAAGACTTTCCGGTGTGAAGAGTCAGTAATCTTCTCTGACTCAGGCAGTGAGCTGAGTCTCAGCCAGGCCACAGAGAAGGGTAGGGGAATTTGTTTATACAGGTTTGATAAGGATAATCTAGCAGCTATTTTCTCTGCAGACTTTTCTGTCTTCCCCTCAACACCTGCTCTTTCCTTCAGAGAATCTTTATGCTCAGCAGACACTGACTCAACATATATTCTGCTGCCATGGCTTACACATGAAGCAGGCTGATCCAGAAAGGATAGAGGCCACTACCAAATAAGTAGTCCTTTTGTCATTTGCCTGCCTCTTTTTGTTGGATTTTGTGTACATAGTGGTGGTAAAGTGGTTGATAACAAGCCTCAACATTTCAGATCTGATGTTCAGATACATAGCATAAATGACTGCATAATAACATAGCTGGTCTGTTATATTTTTTCCTGATTTTTATTTGATTTTATAATTTCTCATTTCTCTATCAATGAACTAATGACATGCTGATGGAAGCTTCCCATCTGTACTCAGGCTGGTGGTGATGAAGTGATCTGAACCTAAAAACATACTCATAACTTATCTATCTACTGTACAGCTTAATGCTCTGTGACTGTAAGCAGATGGTTGCAGGCAGATGTTTCATCAAATAAATTATTTTCAGGAATGCCAACTGAGCACAGGGGGTTATTATATTTGTTTCAACTCTTACAACATACTGCAAGGAAAAATGAATCAAAAACTGAAATCTAGAAAATTAATAATAGTGAATTTGTTTCTTTTTTGCCATTTAATAATAAAGATTCCATCAACTTTGGCACAAAGACTTTGATTAACAAATAGTATAAAGTAAAAGGGTTGTGAAGCTAGCACGCTCCCCAACCAAATCGCATGTATACTGTTCCTACTCTCTTTTCCTGATTCGGCACCAATGATTTATAATATTTTCATATTCAAGCAAACTTCAGCATAATAATAACCTTTTCAAAGACTAACAATAGTCTTACAATAGGTCTAAGAACAGGAATACCAACACCTTTTATACTCATCTCTGAAAGTATAAAAAATGGAAACAATTGTTCATGAGAATCTGATTTTAGAAGGCTTTAACACATGCCTGTTAATCTGTATGCTTATACAATGGTTATTGCAAAGCTAAAATCAAATATTTCTTAGGTGCAAATAGATTTGGAGATCTGCCTGCCAGGAATATCACTGTGTAGAATGAGATTTCAAGAGCGACAGCTGCAAACTAAATGAAAAAGGTTATTCTCTTTAGGGATTATTTCCTCAATGGGGACTCTGAGTGCAAATGTTGAATAGACTTTCTTCCCTATTAACTTGGGTAAGCATATGGCATCTGATTCTCATTTATTCCTTTTAAATTTTTCTTGTTCCTTTTTGTCAATGTGCTTCTGATGCAATGAAAATTTGCATACTTCCTTTTTCAACAGAAATTATTCTCTTCAGCTATGATGTTGATGTTTGTTATTTTCTGAACTCTTAGCTTGAATCTTATTTTACTTGGAATATATCTGACAGGTAGATCACAAGCAGCCATTCACCAACCCCTTGAGTAACTTCTAAGATAAGGAAGGTCCTAAGGATTACAGAATGATCCTCCAACGTTTTGAAATGTTGACACTGTTTTGTCTCTCTTATGATTTCTTTCTTCAGCAGATCCTGTAACCTACACCAGGCTGACATTTCTACGAACTCACTATAACCTTCCACTGAATCTGTGTGACACCAAAGCATCAGAAATTGCTAGAAAAGACTAACTGACCAACCTCCTAGAGGCTCAGCCCAAATTGCTGAGTTTATAATTATTTTTCTGAACTGGAGGATAAAGTCAACTGAGGGGTTGACTGTGGAAGATCTGATGAGTTTTGCTCTTCAATTTTTCTCTGGTAATGTGTGTGTCAGAGTTAACAGTTATAAGGAACACAGTTCTGTCCTATCAAATTTATTAATCAAAACTAGCTATCTAAGCTTCATATGATCCAAATCACTTAATACTTTAAGTCACTAGTATTATCTCAGAAGTGATACATTTCTTATCCACTTTTGGTGCTTTGTAGACATTATGCCAATAGTTCAGAAGCTTCCTTTCTGTGTATGTAAGTATTATGAATGAAGTATTTCTAATGGTCTCAATAAGTAGGAATAAATATTCATCCTGACTTCCCAAATGGCTACAGGAAGTCTCCTGGTGATGTCCCCAGTACAAAAGAGCCTTTTTCTAGCTGTTGTTTTCCCTTTTTCATAGGTATTTAAGATTAGGATTAACAAAACAGACCTCTAGAAGACAAAATAATCTTGTTTGCACCCTTAATACCCCACCACACTGATCAATATACAACAATGTGAAATGCAGCCATTTATTCCCAAATTTCGCTGCCACAATTTAATGATCTTTTAAAAGAATAGAACCAGCAGTGTCAATTCACATCTCATAGGTTTCCAGCTCACTTTCTCACATATTTTTTTTCTCTCTCTCTCTGTATGTGTGTGTTTATGTGTAAAGTTATGTCAGTGAAAAGTAGCCATTTTGCTATCAGTTTTCACTGTTGTGACCTCAGTGGCTCAGGAACATTAATGGAAGTCTGAGGTTATACAAACAGACTCTGCGGGTTGTCCTCTGCTATAACTGAGCATAATTTTACACCTTTTAAGAATGTCCAGATTATAACAAAAATATTTTTCTGATTTATTTATATTTTACCAACCCCACCCCGAACTTCTTTAAAGATTTATAAAATATAAAGGGCAGTAATTTTTAGGCCTCTGAACAGGAATAGAGAATCTGCCATATTGTAGGAATGAAAAACACACTGAAAAACCAATACTTTTTGGACAAACAGCTGTTTCATTATGCCATACATAAGGAACTTCAAATGTTGAGGCAAAATTTGCTACAAATACCTCTGCTTTGCATGTGTAATTTTCTTTAAACATGAAATGTCTTTTTCTCCTAATGTTTCGTTGTGTTACTTTACTTTTATTGTTTTGCCCCAAAGTAGATTTTGATTGACTTGAAGAAATACATGCCATTTTGGTTATGTATTTGTTATATCTGCAGCATCAGGTTCACTGATGGCACATATGAGATAATAATAAAATAGAACCTGTCTAGTTGATATTAAAATGATAGTTGATGAAGCAATGTTTTTACAAGTCTCTAACAATGGCAAACATAGTAAGAACTTTAATAGCTGTAACAGCCTTTTCAATTTTCCTTGTTTTTCATTAAAACAATGAATTCAGTCTATTCCTTTGTTTTGTTGGAATCACAGCTCCTAGAATTGACAGCTAAATCAAAGAATGCAAGCTAAACCAAATGAAAACAACATTACTGCAGTCACAATAATCCAGCAACTGCTTGATCAAAAATATATCACAGCACTATATGCAACCCTAAGAGTCTGTGTAGGGATCACAATGAACAATGCTGTAGTGCTGAATCAATGCTGCATTGAGCTGTAAACACCACTTTGATATGTGAAGGCAACACATATACAAAAAAGGGATGTGATTTGCACTGCCATGCTACGTTCACCCTCTTGTCTGGTGTCACCTCTCAGCACATTATCCATTGTACTGATAAGGGGATTGTCAGATAATCAAGATGGCAGTTTGTCAATGGATCAGAAAGATTTTCAGAAGAGAATAATGTATGTGAAATATTTCCACAGGAAGAAAAAGAAAGGATCTGAGGGCAACCTTGGCTTAGAATTTATCTTGCAAAACCAAAACCAAAACACACACAAACACAAAACCCCACATTGGGCTGCTTTGAAATCAAACAAATTTCTCATCTCATTTTTAATCTAATCTGCAATTTTCTTACTTTGTCCCCAGACCCCCAAGGGAAATTGCATGGATGTGGGGCAGGGAGCACCTTCAGATAATCATTGTCCTGCCCAGCTAACCAATGGCCAAGCAATGATAATGCCACCTAAACAGTGATCCATCTCTGCTTCTGACCTGTGATTTGCTGAGAATTCTGTTCCTTGAAAGATTCCAGTCCTCCATGAATTGACACAAATCCCATACTTCTTGCTTCATAACCTTGGTTCATGGCCAGATTTACCAGATATCTAAACAGCCATAACAGAATGCAGGCAATTTGAAAGTAGGACAAATGGAGGAAGGAGGGAAGAAGGCTATATTAATTATTCAACTTTCTTAGCATCAGTAACAAAAATTACAGTGAAAACTAGAAAAATATGAAGACTTGCGTGTATATAACATTACTTTTTTAGTATCCGAAAGATTGTTCTCCTCCCCCTTCATGCAACTGAGTAAGATCTTGTCAATTTCAGTGCATGTGGTTGGAAGGTACTAATCAATTAATGAAGGATGCAGACCTGAGCTTGTTAGCTTGCAGTTAACACTTTTTAGGTGCTTTCTGGGCCTTGGAGTATCTCAGGAAGATACTCAAAAAGCTGGCCAGTATTTGATTCTAAGGCTAAACTTGCCAGATGGAGAATATGAGGGGAGAAAGGAGGACATGTTCTCCTTTTGCCAGACACTTAGTAACCCTATTCTTGGCGCTATTCTAGAAAATCCTGTGAAGTGTGTTACTCCAGCAAATTCTCATATATACTAACCCAGTGAAATTGCAGTGAAGGACTTTTTTTTAACAGTGAGGGACTTTCTAAAGACAGACCACAAAAGGAAGACAGCACAAACATAATATATAGAATCAGTTACAATGGTTATAACCAGTTCTACAGGATGACAACTAAAAACCAGAATCCATGAATACCAGCTAGCTGTCAAATGGCATGACCCGAAGTCCTTGATTGCCACTCACACCAACAACAACAACACTGTTTTGACTGGAATGAAGCCGAAGTCATTGGCCATGCCAAAACCCTTCAGGCTCGCAAATTTATCGAAGCCTGGCATTCTACTAATGGATCTGTCAACAAACATATTGACTTAGAACCAGTATATGAACCAATAAGGAAGCAGACCATCCAAACCACCAATTGATGACAGAACCAATGCCCCCCCACCTGCTGAATTTCACACCTCACAGCAACTAGTCAGAAATCACAAGACCAGAACCAATCTTGTGAATCAACCAATCTTGTGATTCACTATTGTGATTCAATCATTCCTGTGACTCAACCAGTCAGAAGACCAACTGACCATCCAGGACCTATATAAATGAACAAGACATCACCCCAAAAAAACCCACTGAAGTTGTTATCTAGTTTGGTAATGAAACATCAGGAAGCCAAGCAGCAAGCTCGGAGTATCAAACCTCTGCCTAAAATGTTTCTAACAGCTGATCTGTGCCAGTCAGCTTTGTGTGGTATGTCAGAATCTAATTCACAGCTGCTGCAATGAGACAAAAATGTTTTTCAAAGGATGGTATGGAAGTACAGTAGAGTTTTTAGGATTGTTATCTGCATCCTTTTGCCTCTGGTAATTTTATGCAAATGTATAGCACCAAAGGTAAACATAACTCACTGCATGCTAGACAAATTAGTTTATAGCCTAAGAAGTCTGCTGTGGTGGCTAATCTGACTAAATGTGAAGGTGCTTTGTTGGACTTTGTAAATACAACCTTGGATTTGTAAGCCATGATTTATAACTGGGCATGCTGAATGAATGTCTTCAACTGTCAAGTTTGCAATAAATCCTAGTTAAAAAAAGCCATTAACTAGTTTAAGTTGCATAGCCTGCCATGTACAGAATTTATTTGCTGACATTTACAAAGCTTCCATCTATTAAAGAAAAACCCATAACAGCCCATAATAGGCATTTGGATTTTGAATTTAAATTCTTACCCACCTTTGCTTTAACAAACTCCAAGCCCCTATTTGGGATTAACCATATTATCGGTTTTCTCTTTTTCAGACAATTTGTTTTATTGTATAATATTTTTTGTCTAAAAATGCTAGATCAACTAGAAATATTATCTTGAGCATGTCACAATACTTCATGTACCTCCTATTGGTAGCATGCAGACCACATTATGTTGGCTTCCAAAGATAGTTTCTAAGGTATCTTTCCTGAAATGCTATGAATGCGTTTGAGATAAAAATGGGCTGAGATGTTGTGATTCAGGGTCAGCCTGTGGGTTCGGCAGTTGGGTCGGACGACTCAGAGGAGGAGGAGGGGGGTGTTGAAGACCTTGCTGAGGGGGTTGAAGATCTTGCTGATGAGAGCCCTCAGCCAGGCCCCTCCCACTTGGTCACCACAGAGACCCAGCTGTGTGAGCCTGACAGCGTGGATGAAGATGACCCACAGCTGGCCCTGTTCAAGAACGCCCAACGCAGGAGGCAGTCAATTAGGAGTAAACAGAGGAAGGCAATGGGGCTTCTCAGAAGGAGGCAGAGAGAAGCCACGCCCTGAACTCTATATAAGGGGAATGTGTGGGGAGGGCTGGTTTGCTGAAGGCAACCGCTTGGATAGTTCGTGTTTCTTAAAGTTCCTGTTTCTTGGTTCGTGTCTTGTTTGTTTTTGTAGCTATAAATTTGGCAGGCGTAATTCCAGCCTCTTGCCATTTGTAAAGGAGTTGTCCCTGCCTTTTCTGCAGGGCCGGTAGCAGGCTGGTACAGAACATGAGAGTTATGTAGCAAGTAAACACAGGGTCAGTCATAAAGGACTCAAATGTCTGTACACCAATGTGCAGAGTATGAACAGTAAGCAGGGTGAACTAGAAATTCAGGTAAATGAGGGCGGATATGATATTGTTGCCATTACAGAAACATGGTGGGACGAAACCCACAAATGGAACACACAGCTAGAAGGATTTATATTATTTAAAAGAAATAGACTAAACAAAAGAGGAGGTGGAGTTGCTCTCTATATAAGAAATAACTTTATCTCTACAGAAATAGAGCACAACAATGATTAAAACTGTAAACTTGAATGTATTTGGGTCAATATAAAAGGGGAAAAAATGACATTGCCATAGGTGTATACTATAGGCCACCCAACCAAGCAGAGGAAATAGATGAACTTTTTGCTAGTCAGTTAACTAAGGTATGTAGGAAGTGCATCACAATAGTAATGAGGGACTTTAATTAGCCTTATATCAACTGGGAGACAAATTCTGCACCAAGTGGAAGATCTAACAGATTCCTGACAAACCTAGCAGACAACTTTATCTCCCAAAAAGTAGAGAAGGGAACTAGGGGATTAGCCATATTGGATTTATTCTCACTAACAGAGATGAAATGATAGAAAGTGTCAAAGCCATAGGAACCTTGGGGGGAAGTGATCATACAATATTGGAATTCAACATTATGGAAGCACAAGCAATACAATACAGCAAAACTAGAGTCTTGGACTTTAAAAGAGCTAATTTCAATAAACTTAGAGAGACCTTGGGAAGAATTCCATGGATGAGAATCCTAAAGGCGAAAACAACTCAAGAATCTTGGGAAATTTGGAAAAGTGAGATAATAAAGGCCCAGTCTAGCACAATACCAACAAAGAAGAAAAATAAAAGCTTTCAAAAGAAACCAGCATGGCTGCATAAAGAACTCTCTGATAAACTGAAAGATAAAAGGGACAAGTATAAGAAGTGAAAAGAGGGGCACATAACTAAGGCAGAATATCAGCAAACAGCCCGTGCCTGAAAAGATGAAGTGAGGGAAGCTAAGGCTCAAAATGAACTAAGGCTTGCGACCAAAGTCAAAAATAACAAAAAAGCTTCTTTCAACATATAAGAAACAAGAAAAAAAAGTTAAGGAAATGATTGGTCTATTAGTGGGGGAAAGTGGCAAGAAGGTGACAAGCAACAGGGAGAAAGCAAAACTATTTAATTCGTTTTTTGCATTTGTCTTTACACAAAGGGAAAAAAACAGTCCAACCTACCAAAAACAGTGCCATAAAAAACAGAATAGATAGGCAAGAAAATGGTAAGTGAGCACCTGTCCAGCCTAGACGAGTTCAAATCACCAGGACCAGATGGATTACACCCCAAGTTTCCCAAGGAACTGGCAGACATGATCTCAGAACCACTGAACTATATTTTTCAAAGATCCTGGAGCACTGGGGAACTACCAGAGGACTGGAAGAGAGCTGATGTAGTTCCCATCTTCAAAAAAGGGAAAAAAATAGATCCAGGAAAGTACAGACCTATCAGCCTGACCTCAATACCTGGGAAGATTCTGGAAAAGATAATCAAACAACAAATCAGCGAACACCTGATGTGAACAAAGTTATCACTAAAAGCCAACATGGGTTTGTCAAAAACAGATCATGCCAGACAAACCTTATTGCATTCTTTGACCAAGTGACAAAATTAGTGGACCAGAGGAATGCTGTAGATATAATTTACTTGGACTTTAGTAAGGCATTTGATAAAGTAGATCACAACCTACTACTTGATAAGATAGAAAAATGTGGGTTAGATAGCATCACCACCAGATGGATTCATAGCTGGCTGACAGGCCGTACTCAGCGTGTGGTCCTCAATGGAACTGCATCTAGATGGAAGGAAGTGTGTAGTGGGGTGCCCCAGGGCTCTGTTCTGGGCCCAGTGCTCTTCAACATCTTCATCAACGATTTGGATGAGGGGATAGATGGGGAACTCATCAAATTTGCAGACGACACCAAGCTGGCAGGAATAGCCAATACTCCAGAAGATAGGCTTAAGATACAGGAAGATCTGGACAGACTCGAACACTGGGCACTATCTAACAAAATGAAATTCAATTGTGAAAAAAGTAAGGTTCTACATTTAGGCAGGAAAAATCAAATGCACAGGTATAGTATAGGTGGTACCTTGCTCGATAGTAGTAACTATGAGAGAGATCTCGGAGTCCTAGTGGACAATCACTTAAATATGAGCCAGCAGTGTGCTGCAGCTGCCAAAAAAGCCAACACAGTGCTAGGCTGCATTAACAGAGGGATAGAATCAAGATCACATGAAGTACTGATACCACTTTACAATGCCTTGGTAAGGCCACACCTGGAATACTGCATCCAGTTTTGGCAACCACGATGTAAAAAAGATGTTGAGACTCTAGAAAGAGTACAGAGAAGAGCAACAAAGATGATTGGGGGACTGGAGGCTAAAACATATAGGGAACGGTTGCTGGAATTGGGTATGTGTAGTTTAATGAAGAGAATGGTGAGGGGTGACATGATAGCAGTGTTCCAATATCTCAGGGGCTGCCACAAAGAAGAGGGAGACAAGCTATTCTCCAAAGCACCTGAAAGCAGGACAAGAAGCAACGGATGGAAACTAGTCAAGGAGAGAAGCAACCTAGAACTAAGGAGAAACTTCCTGACAGTTAGAACAACTAACCAGTGGAACAACCTGCCTCCAGAAGTGGTGAATGCTCCAACACTGGAAGTTTTTAAGAAGAGACTGGACAGCCATTTGTCTGAAATGGTATAGGGTTTCCTGCCTGAGCAGGGGGTTGGACTAGATGACCTCCAAAGCCCTTCCAACTTATTATTATTATTATTATTATTATTATTATTATTATTATTATTATTATTATTATTATTATTATTATTATTATAGTCTGCTTGAAGCACTGTTAAAAATGTGCAAAACTGAATGAAGGTGTTCTCATCTTTTGGAGTAGTGTTAATTAATACATCTGTGCAAGTGAATTAAAGAGTTCATCAATGTACAGTATATTACAGAATATTATGCATTTAAAAAAAGAGTAAGTAGATGAATTTGCCTACCTTGGTAGAATGCTTACTAAGGCAGGGATTTAATAGTAAGATAGTTGGGGGTGGGGGGAGGGAGAGAAAATTGTTGTGTATAAGAATGTTCATCTATCTACTTTGTTACATGTATTAGGTGTGCCAGGAGAAAGTAAGTTGAATGTGTTGAAAATAGAGTAGTTAAGTGTATGTGAAAAATCAAGAACAGAGAATAGAGTCTAAAATGAAGTGCTGAATTAATGTGATTGAGTACAAAACAGAGACACGTATAATAGAAATATATTGAGTTTGGTCATGTAGAAAAAAATGAATGAGGAGAAAATTGCAGAACAATAGAATAGAATAGAATAGAATAGAATAGAATAGAATAGAATAGAATAGAATAGAATAGAATAGAATAGAATAGAATAGAATAGAATAGAATAGAATAGAATAGAATAGAACCTTGGAGGTCTTCTAATCCAGCCCACTGCTGAAGCAGGAGAAGCTATACCATCTCAGACAAGTGACTGTCCAGTCTCTTCTTAAAAACCTCCAGTGATGGAGCGCCCACAATTTCTGAAGGCAAGCTGTTCCACTGGTTTTGTTAGAGCCTTGGTGGAGCAGTGGGCTAATGCCTCCTTAAGTAATACCAGCTGCCTGCAATTAGTGCAGGTTCGAGTCCCACCAGGCTCAAGGTTGACTCAGCCTTCCAGCCTTCCAAGGTAGGTAAAATGAGGACCCAGATTGTTGGGGGCAATAAGCTGACTTTGTAATAATGCCGCTTGGGGGGGGGGGGCAAAAGCCCTAATAAGCAGGCATATACATAGAATGAAGGCTATTGCGGACTTCCGGTGGCTCCGCGGCGCCGGAGACAGCCTTCCTGGGCTGCCCGCGGCTCAGCTGTGTGATTTTTCGCCCGAAACAGCGTCGATCAGCTGTTCGGGCGAATTTGAAGCCCCCTCCTCGGGAGAAGAGGAGGGGGTGAGCCCCCAGGTAGGGGTCGAGTTCTCCGGGGCCGCCTGAGCTTGGAGCTTGGGCGGCTGAAGGATTGAACTCCCCCGTAGCCTGGGCTGCTCCCAGCTGGCTAGCGTCTCTGCTCCGGACTTTATGGAGCAGAGCCAGGCGTCTGCGACCATCCCTGCTTGAAGGAGAGACTATGAAAGGAAAAGAGCAGGCAGAGCAGTACAAGAGGGAAAGATGAAGAGATGAAGAGGATTATTTTATTTTACTCTCAAGCTTGATGGACTTTGCTTAAAACTTAAAGTGAAAGTGCGTCACAATTGTAAGTAAAAGATGGCGGCTAAACCTCCCCCTAGAACTTTTCGGAGTGCTGGAAATTCTCCGGTGCAACAACAATCATTACTGCAGGCGTTGCATTCTCCTGATGTATTGACATCGAAGGATCTTGAAAAACATACCCAGTTAATTTTGGAGTCAATGGGTGTTAAATTTGCACAGATGGAGGAGAAATTGGAGAAATTGGAGCAGAGAATGGAAGAAAGGATGGAGCAGAAACTTAGAGAGATGAAGGTAGACATTTTGTCCTCAGTGCATAAAGTAGCTAAATGTGTGGAGGTGCTGGATGATCAAGTGGAAGACTTGACTCAAAAGAATGCTATATTAGAAGCAAAAGTATTGGAAATTGAAGATTTAAAAGACAAAATGGATAGCGAACAGAGTTTGGCTCAATTTTACCAGATGCAGTTTGCTGTTAGAATTAGAGGCCTAAAAGAGAATATTAAGGAAGATTTAAAGCAGCTGGTTTCTGAGGCTTTTGAGGGGGTATTGAATCATCCAGCATCTGAAATAAAACAAGGCATGGACAAAGTGTTTCGTGTGAATTCGTGGATTGCTAAGCAGAGAAAGTTGCCTAGAGATGTGGTGGTTTATTTTGTAAAAAGGGAAATTAGAGATGAAGTTATACAAGCTGCCTATGATACTAAAGTTGTGATTGCTGGTCAAGAAGTTTTGGTTCTAAAAGAAATTCCTCCAAAGATTTTAAAGAGAAGGAAAGACTTTATATTTCTTGTACAAGAGCTCAAGCAAAGAGATATAAGGTTCAGATGGGAGATCCCAGCTGGGTTGAGCTTCATGTATGATGGCAAAAGGTACTGTTTGGGTACTGTGAAGCAAGCGCATGATTTTTACAACAATGTTTTAAAAGCAACTCCATCAACACTTCTGGAAGCTGCAGAGGGATCTGGAGAAGGAGAACATCAAGAGGATGAAGATGGACAGATAGACGAGAAGGGTACAGGAGGAGATCAAGCTGCAACTCTTTTGGATGATCCTAGAGAACAGAGGGTGACGCGTGCTGCCTTAAAACGCTCAAAAAAGATTAAAAAATAAGACCAGTAGAAATCTATGGAACTTCCACAATATACTTATAGTCAAGTGGTAGTTGTGTTTTTAAGAGTTTTGGGGTGATATGTATGGTAACAGAATGTTCAATTTGGAATTAATGGACAATTTACTACAGAGGAAGAGGAAGAAAGTTTTGTGGGTTAATGCGGGTTAATCTGTGTAAGAACTATCTATTATAGCCTATTTGTGATGTGTAAGTGAGAATATGTCTAGGTAATAGTGAATTGTGGAAGAACATAGATGGGAATGATGCTAGTTTTCTTTTATTTTAGTTCTTTATACATATTTAGTATTGTTAAGGATTGGTTTACTCTATATAAGCTAGAGAGTGATGGATTTTAGAGTTTATAATTGTTAGTATATGATTGTTTATGATTGCTTTTTAGATATATACCTTGTATTTTGCTCTGGGAAGTCGGGGGGGGGAGGGGGGGAGGAGGGGAAGTAGAGGGGGGGAGGCAGGGGAGGGAGGAGGGAGAGGGGGAGGGGGGGAGATAGGGGGGAGGTAGGGAGGGGAGGAGGGAGGGGGAAGGGGGGTTTTTCAAAGGAAAATTGTATTTTAAAACTTTTCAATAAAAAAAAAAAGAATGAAGGCTATTGCTAAGCACATTGATTTGTGCTTTAGATTGTAAGCCGCCCTGAGTCTTCGGAGAAGGGCGGGATATAAATGGGATTAAAAAAAAAAACAAAAAACATTTTTATTAGTTTTTCAATTTACAACCTATATATCTAGAAAGCATCATGGTACCTGGGTAGTCATCAGTTGAATAACAGAGTTTTCAATACATAGTTCGGGTTACATTATCATAGCATCCTTTTCTGTTTCCCTCAACATCCAATACAACATATTTAAAATAACAGATTTATAAGAATAGCATGGTCAGTTAAAAAAGATTTTGTCAGTCCAATTTCACTGAAGTATATCTATATTCTGTTATTAGTTTTTATCTAATTTTGATGTTAATTGTAGTATCCAAGTTTAACTTTTGACATCCCAAATAGTATTCAGAACACAAAATTCCCTTATTTTATTACGCCAAAGATTATATCATCTAACATACACCCAATAGTTAAATAGCCAACTTCAACCTAATAAACATTGTTTCATATCCTGATATGTCACAAGTTACCAATCAGAGAGCCTATATTTATCAATCTACTTCTGCTTATACATAACCAAAATTTTAACATCAAAGATAGGATCCATAAGCCAATTTTCCATTATGTCAATATATAAATTTATAATATTTGGAATAAGCCTAATAAGTACTTAAATACATTTTAATTCTATCTCACAAATATTGTCTATTTCAGATCCTAATAAGTCACTAATTACTAACAAAATGACCTATAATAGTTCTCTAGGAATTCATTTTTTTTAAAATCTAACTCTAGGTTTCTTTTTTTGCCAGTTGGGTTTCCATACCAAGGGCTTTAAATTGCCAAGTAGGTCTTCTTTTGCTCACATGCATATTATTTGCACCAGAGGAGGCCATCCAACCATCAGCAATGTACAAAGATTGAACCATTTATAGTCATTATATTGTTGCCATGTTAATTCCATTCTCTTTATTTGCTCTGACATCTCTGTCTGCAGTTCAGTCTGGATTCTTCTTCCATCTGGGTTCATCTGTTTTAAGGAGAAAATCTTATCCAGTATTATAGTTAGTAGTTGACTGTCCAGGCTTTCCACAGGTTGTCTTAGTTAGTCTTCGGAGTCCTCTATGTTGGCATCACTATCTTGCCTGTAGTGTACTTCTGAAGTTATAGGCTCTTTAAAAAGGGACAAAAGTTGAGCATTATGTTTTTCTCTAGTTTGTTGTTGATCTTTAGGATTGTCTGTCAAGCTGTTCCACTGGTTGATTGTCCTCACTGTTAGGACGTTTCTCCTTAATTTTAGGTTGCTTCTCTCTTTGGTCAAACACAAGTCCTGAAGCCATTCTTCATATGTTTTAGTCTCCAGGCCTTTGATCATCTTAATTGCTTTTCTCTGAATTTTTCCCAAGTCTCAACATATTTTTTGTAGTATGGTGACCAAAATTGGTTGCAGTATTCCAGGTGTGGTCTTACTAGGGTTTTATAAAGCAGTACCAATACCTCACATGATCTTGATTCTATGCCTTTGTTTATACAACCCAGGATTGTATTAGCTTTTTCAGCTGCTGCTGTACATTGCTGGCTTATATTCAAGTGAGGGATCCAAGGTACAGTACCTTTCACAGGTACTGTTTTTGAGGCAGGTCTCGCTTAATCTGTACTTATACCTTTGATTTTTCCTGTCTAAATGTAAAACTTTGCTTTTCTCCACATTAAAGTTCATTTTCTTTTTTTTAGGGCCCATTGTTCAAGTTTGTCCAGATCTTTTGGATACTGAGCTTGTCTTCTGGGGTGTTATTCCTGCCAGTTTAGTGTCATCTGCAAATTTGACAAGTTCCCCTTCTATTCTCTCATCTAAGTCATTTATAAAGATATTGAACAGTGCTGGGCCTAAGATGGAGCCTTGTGGTACCCCACTGCTTACTTCCTTCCATGTGGATATAGTACCATTGAGGACTACTAGCTGAGTACAGTTTGTCAGCCATCTATAAATCCATCTGGTACTGATGTTGTTTATTCCACCTCTTTGTAGCTTACTGAGTAGGTTGTGGTCTACTTTGTCAAATGCTTTACTGAATCTAAGTATACTATGTCAATGGCATTTTGCTGGTCTACTAATTTAGTAATTTTATCACATATATTAGGAAATAATGAATAAGTTGGAAGGAAGGAGAAGGAGATGATGAGACTTTCAAGAAGAAACCTGGGGAGCTTAAAGAACAAATATGTATATGAATTAGTGGTGGATGGGGTAGGAGCAAGATTAGTTTGCAGGAATAAAAAAGAATGAAAATATAGAAGCCATTGATTCAAGTGAGATTTAACTATATTTCCTTTTTTTATCTTTACCTTTATTTTTTTAATCTTATCTTGTACTACTTTTCTGCACTTTACATATTTTTTTACTCTGAAAATGTGTATCATGATGGATATTTATGTATATATGCATAATTGACATTGATTTTAATGAATAACACTTGGGTTTTCCAATAAGTTCATTGAGTCATGGATTTTCATTACAAGCTTGGGATTGTGCACAAATTTTAATGTACCAAAATAATTGTTGATATAAAATAGCATTTTTCTTTAGAACATATTTAATTTAGCAACTGTAATATTTCTAGCATGTAGAATTTCTGCCTTTGTGCTTGGTTTCATGAGGTTTGTGTTCAGTTAAATTAAATGTTAGATGAGATTGACAGCTAATTTAAATGTAACATTTCCTGCATGACATAAGAATTTGAGGCTAAATTTAGAGACAATCTAATTACGG
The DNA here is from genome assembly GCF_947247035.1 of Vipera ursinii. NCBI lineage: Eukaryota > Metazoa > Chordata > Lepidosauria > Squamata > Viperidae > Vipera > Vipera ursinii. The sequence continues at coordinate 234,536,770 of NC_139513.1, forward strand.
TAGTTTAAAAATATATGCAAAGCTAATAACTTGTCTGCCCCCAAAGAACTCTATTCTAGGGACTCATCTGACATGGATTTAACTAGAACTTTGCGGTTTGGGGATTTACAGTTAAGTCGCTGGTATAAAGTAGACTATATAAAGTTAAACATTCTTCTGTGCATTGAAATCTTTGATGATACAAATAGAAAAGGGGAAACATTAAAAAAAAATGCTGACATCTTGTAATATAATTTTCAGCTATATTAATGCAGATGAAGCACATTTTTATTTCTTCCTTCATATATACTGCTAGGCATAATAGCTCTGAAACTCACAGGTATTAAGTCTTCAGATTTTCATTTGTGTTAATTCAAAACCAAACACATTCTACATTATTTAAATATAATCTTCATCAATATTGTCCAAATTTATACCATCATAATATCTTGGGAGAGAACTGCCAAGTCAATTGAAGAATGCACATTTAGAGTTAACTAACTGAATTTGTTCTAACTGCACATCTGTGCAGTTAGGTTACAGAGCAATCCCTGTTAGGGTTATTTTGTTAATGATGCAGTGGTGAAAAGCAAAGTCTGATTAGATTTGGAAGGAGATCAACGTTTTGGGAGAACATCAAACTTATTAGAAGTGTTCATGTGTTGTAATGTTTTTGTATACCATGAAATTTTCAAAATTTCTCACTCTGCCCTATACAATAATATGCATATCTGAAAAAACTTTCCTAGAGAATTATAGTCCATCCACACTGTAGTTTTAAGCTGCTCCTGTCTAAGTCCATATCAAGTTGTCTCTAAATCAGTTCTGAAAATCCTGTCTGGGTGGAGATACTTTGACAATAACTTGCAATGCACTCATCCTCCAACAAATAATGCCTCTGCTGCTGTACTATTCTAGTTTTCTGTGCCAGAACAGCCTCTACCAAACAGCATCTTTCCCTCCTGTAGGAGGTCTATGACAGCTCACCACAGCCAACTCATTAAGGGACAAATTGCTGTGGGACAAGTGTTACATTAATATTGAAGAAATGGTGGAATAGAATCACTAAAAAAAGGTTGCCAAAGGAGGGACAAAATGAAACATGAATGGCAAAAATAAAAATATTTTTTTAAATTATTTTAAATAATTAAATGGAATTGTTTAATTGTCATGCAGTGAGTTGTCCTGTGCCAAGCAGGCCCTGGGGAGTTGTCCTGTGGTGTGTTGTCAATGGGGTGTTGGTTGTGGTGAATTGGCTGTGGAAAGTTGACCATGATGAGTTGGCTGTGGCTAATTGGCCACTGTGAGTTGCCCCATTCTGGGGTTGGGTGGGTCCTCCTGAACATATCTACATCTACGTATGCTTTTGTCCGCTGGAGGACATTTCTTCTGGTATAAGAGCATCAATGAACAATGTTGCCTGGCTACTGCTTTCTCTCATTTTGTTTCATAATTAACTGAATTGCAAGAATCAGCAATGCTGTCAGAACAATTTATTTAAATGTTGGTTAATGCCCACAACAAATAATGCATCTATAGACTGATAAAGTGCTTATTGATTTCACAATGCATTAGTTGCCATGAAGTTATTCATTTGCAAGTACTATCATTAATTTTTTCCCCAAAAGCTATCTTTCAGCATTGTTTCCATATAAAAAAGATGATAAATTTGCCCATTTCCTAACAAGTAATAATTAACAAAGTGAATTATACACCCAATGAAGGCAAATGTTTTTTTTTTTTCTGAAGGGAAAGATGCTTCTGAAAAACAGGAAGCCTGCTGCCATGATTACTTTTTAAAGCCAAGTTTTCAAAAATGTCAAATCATCCTTATTTATAGTAAGAATATTATTTTGAAGTAAATCACATTCTTTATATAGTTATGTGTTTATCTTCACATGTTGCTTTTCAATTAACATGCCTTAAAAAGTGTCATCACTTTTCACAGTACAGTATGAACTTCTAATTTATCTAGTTTCTATGCTCACTTAAATTTGTCCTCTCTATGACAACATAACACCAAAGATAAGGAAAAGAAAGGCAATTCAAAGTGAAGGTCAAAATAATATTGTCTGTGACTACGGCTTAGGTGTTGTTCTTATTCAGGCAGTTAACATGAGGTCTTTAAGAGTAGAAACCTCACACTTTAAAATGCAAAGCTAAAATTAGCAACAACTTCACAGACCAACTTATCACTTTTTAATAATACAATGATATTTTTTAAAAAGAAATACAGTCATTTTAAAAGGGAAGAAACCACTTCTGAAAACAGTTATCTTTTTGGTGGCTCAGTGGGTTAGGACGCTGAGCTTGTCGATCAGAAGGTCGGCAGTTTGGCGGGTCGAATCCCGAGTGCCGTGTAACAGAGTGAGCGCCTGTTACTCGTCCCAGCTTCTGCCAACCTAGCAGTTCGAAAGCATGTAAAAATGCAAGTAGAAAAATAGGGACCACTACGGTGGGAAGGTAACAGCATTCCGTGCGCCTTTGGTGTCTAGTCATGCCGGCCACATGACCACGGAGACGTCCTCGGACAAGCGCTGGCTCTTCGGCTTTGAAACGGAGATGAGCACCAGCCCCTAGAGTCGGAAACGACTAGCACGCATGTGCGGGGGAACCTTTACCTTTACCTTTTAGCCTAATAAACATTGATAGGACAATAGTAATCATTATTGTCCAGTTTAAATCATGAAGTGGTTCAGGTCTAGGAAAGATCAAGCCTCTCTAAGTCAGATTTAACTCCCAGTGATTTTATTAATAAGTCCATTTAATTTTTGGCGTAAGGGAGTGGTAACCATTATTTTCAGGTTATTTTCTTCAGTCTCCTGTTCAGCCCTGTTTTCTGGTGATTGACTATCTAACTACTAATTGAGTTGGACACTCCTTCAAACAACCTGGAGGTTTTAATCAAAACCACTTTAAGTTGAGTCTGGAAGCAAAGATGCAACTAACTGTGACAATATTGGTATTGTGTGTGTGTGTGTGTGTCTCTCTCTGTGTGTATCTAATTCTCTATATCTATCACTATCTCTATCATCTATATCTATAGACAGAGAGAGGGAGGGAGAGAGAATTGTTTGGAAATAGTTCTACCTTCACCTTTTTCCTGCACACTAACAATTATTTTTGCTCTTTGGGAAAGAACCCCTCCCTCCTGTGACTTAACTACATTCCATGACATAGAACGAAGTAGACAACTAATGCAATTCTATAATCAAAGGACATTAATAGAGAGAAAGCCTATTTTTCAAAATAACATAAAAGTTGGTGAACTCAGCTTTGGGGATAAAAAAGTATTATTTGCCACTAGCCCCAACATGTGAATCCAGTCAAAAGTAATTTCACCTTTCCAAGCAAATGAGCAGATTATCTATAGCTAATTGAATGCTTACCTTGTTCATCTATCTCAAAATTGGCTTCAGACAAATGATCTGAGTATCTTTTGCTTGCCTCTTCCACAAATCCAGCTTGTTCTGTGCTTTATCATCTTGACACCCCCTCTCCAACTCTGTACTACCAATACTGTATGCCTGAATCCTTTGTGACATGATCTTTTTATTCCACATTTGTTTATTCTCAGAACATATTTTTAGTTAATGTTGGTTTGTTATGACATCCTTTATTTTTCCCCCTGATAAGTATTGTTTGCAATTGCATTTTTAGTATTTCCTTCAACTCCTAGCCATCTTTCCCACTACATTCCCATCCTATAAGGAATCCCATGAATCATGGTTCTGAATGAATCTAAGAACATATTAATTCCTGTGTGGATGCTGATTTAACTCTAATCTGGTCTAAAAAAACGCCTCTATCTGGATGGAGGCACTTTGGCAGCAGTTTAAAAGGAGTTAATCTGGACTGTCATATCCTCTCACTGGGCAATTCCCCTTCTGTTCCTTTCTATTTCCTCTTCAGATAAGCAATTACCTGCATTAGTTTGACTCCTACAATGAACAGAGGGTAACTAAATGAATAAAATTACCATTTTTCAATCTCCCTCTCTGATATTAATAGATTTATGAACTGACCATCCAAGTATTTTGTATTTTGAGAAGTTTTAATATAATATCTGGCTTTCTCAAATTGTTATTTGTGTGGATGGTGTTTTGGCATAACTGTAAAGGCAAAGTCAATCTCCCTGGAAATCTTGGCAACAATGTCCTAGATCAGGGGTTTTCAAACCTGGCCCTTTTATGACTTGTGGACTTCAACCCCTAGCATGCCTGGTGGAGGAATTCTGGGAGTTGAAGTCCACAAATCATAAAAGGGCCAAGTTTGAAGACCCATGTCCTAGATTTTGTTTGGCTGATTCATATGTTCCATTAGTTCCTCCTCCTCCTCCTCCTCCTCCTCCTCCTCCTCCTCCTCCTCCTCCTCCTCCTCCTCCTCCTCTCAATGGAGATACAAAGTTCTGGTTCTTGCTCTACTGGTGGCTTCCACCATTGTTAATGTTGTTGTAGCATGATGTTTGATGTTGTCTTTCCATCCTCTTCTGGGTCTGCCTTGTGTTCTTTGACCTTCTCCTCTTTTTGTATATGCCTTGCACAGTAAGGAATCCCAACACATCATTTCCAGGTGAGCAAACCATTTTATTTGCTATTTTTGAATGTAGTTTAGGATTGGTTCTATGTCAATTCTTTCTCCATAACAATTGAAAGAATTAACCATAGATGTGTTATTAAACATTATTGCTAATTTATTTCCAACATATCAGAGTAAAGTCATAGACCTGATGGTAGAATGTTATATAAGTTTAGTGTGCAACTTTTTATCATCCCATGATAATGAAGCATCATGTTCTGATTGCCCAACTCCTGTTTTATGATCCGTTTGAAGCATTTTCAGGGGGAATATAAGGAAATTTTTATTTTAATGTAAATGGACTGAAAAATCACTACACAACTGCATTCTGTTAATATGTTATAATGTGAGAAATATTTTAGTATTCAAATACCATTTAGCATAGCATGTTTAATTAGCTACTATTTAACATTAATAAGGTCAAAAATTTTAACAGTAAATGTCTAGTTAACTACCAGGGCTTTCACATTTATGTATGTTCAATTCATGCCTCTACTTAAAGTTCCATAAGAAAAAGTAACCAATTTCTTCCATAGAAAAGAATAATCTCCATAGAAAAAGAATAATCTACTATTTTCTTCACAACTACTACAATTATTAGATAATTATGCTTACAACAAAATATAATTTCAAGAGGGGAAAAACATTTGCATCTGTTCAAACAATGACTACCTGTTTAAACCATGTCATACTGTTTAATAAATCAGAAGAAATAAATGTATTTGAAAGGCATTAACAAAATTAAAGAATGGCTGAATATTATAAGAAAATTTCTTAATTCATACCAGATGCCTTATAAGATTACATTTTCTTTCCTCACAGATGAGAGGAGGATCTTTGCATTCTCACTGGAGGTGCAAACCTATTGAAAAAGCAAAGTTTCTGTTTATCATCTATAAGCAAAGAAAATGTAATGCAAGGCAATACTTTTCAAGATGTGCAAAAGGTATATTACCTGGCTTGAGTTTTCATATAGTTACTTAATTGGATTTTTATTCCAAAGAAATGAGATATGCTAAAATGAAGTCATGAAGTCATACTGATAACAATAGAGTTGTAACTGGGCAGACTTTAATTTTAGTTTAGTACTTCATTTTAAAATGATGCCCCATTGTCACATTTCTTAGCATGCATTAGATGATTCTATTTTGAATAAGAGTCTTAAATAACGAATCAGAATCGGAGGTAGCAGAATGTTCTGCTGATTTAAAGAATAGCTGAGTCCTTGTATTTTATTGTTAATAAGAATGTAGCTAATCTGCATGAACTAGAATATGCCTATCAATATATTTTCTGAATTTATTGAAGAAAGCAGAAAGAAGAAACACTCTTTTCTTAACCAGTGAATATTGGTCAATGCTTGGCTGCCTTAGTCCATGTTTACCTTGGAAATGAAGCAGCTTTGAATCTAATTAGCAGTTGCATTGTAAACTTGAGAGAATACTAGAGAGCTAAAGGCTATGCTAGAAATTTGAACTACTGTGGAAGAAGGTGGCAGTGGTAATCCCTTGTACTATCACATCTTGGATCAGCTGCAGCTTCTAACTGGCCTTCAAAATACAGCTAAGTATCCTCAGCATACTGATTTTATTTATTTAATTAGACTTTTAAGTCGGCCTTATCTCCTGTTGACTTGATGACTGCAATTTTCTTGCCAAGATTTTCCAAAGTGGTTTGCCATTGCCTTCTTTCTGGGCTGAGAGAGAGTGATGCCTGACCCAAAATCAACACACTGAATGAACTTACCCAGCAGCCTCAAATAGATTTTAAGCAAGAGTTGAGAGCATTGATCCCATGGCATTCTACAGATCAGGGTCTCCTGATTCAATCTCTTCCATCCTATCAACATTTTCTGGAATCAGCCATGGAGAAAGGAGGATCTCTTTAGAACAGTGTGTGCTATTCCAATTCCCAAATTTGGAGAAATCACTATTGGGACCATTGCACCACTGCAGATCCTCCTGAAGTCATCAAACATTAATGTCATCTTCCTACTTTGTTCTATTATAGAAAATAGAATTGATGTAAATGATCATGCAAGTCATGAAAATACCCTGTATCTCTCCATTATCATTGATACAAAGACAGCTAAATATTCATGTTGCCTAATACAACAAAATGTAATCAGAAGGAATGAAGGCCTACATTTTCTTGATGAAATTCCAGACATTTGAATTCCAATACATTTGACTAACGACTTGCATAGGTTCTTTTGTGTTTGGTCAGAAACCACTGAAAAGCAGTATGGGATCAGTTTCTCCAATGCTGAAGACATATGAAGACAGTATGTGAAAAATGAAATTCCTGATTACATCTACGTATGCTTCAGCCATTTCCTTTGGGCTTTTTCTTTCACTTTTTCAGTAGCATTTGGATGGATTTCAGCTAGTGGAGAATATCTTTAAGGAATCCTACTTTGGGAGAAAGTCTTTAAAGTATGCTTTTCTTTGCTTTTCCTTTGGTTAAGAGTATTGCGACCAGCTGAAATGGAAAAGTTTTTTCTCACCTATGAAGATGGAAGTTAATCCCGTAATTTATTTATTATTTATTTATTTTAATTCCATTTATATCCCGCCCTTCTCCAAAGACTCAGGGCGGCTTACAAGCTTAGCAGTAGCCTTCATTCTATGTATATGCCTGCTTATTAGGGCTTTTTCACACACACCCCAAGCGGCATTATTACAAAGTCAGCTTAATTGCCCCCAACAATCTGGGTCCTCATTTTACCTACCTCGGAAGGATGGAAGGCTGAGTCAACCTTGAGCCTGGTGGGATGCGAACCTGCACTAATTGCAGGCAGCTGGTGTTACTTAAGGAGGCATTAGCCCACTGCTCCACCAAGGCTCCATTATCTTGATTTTTGAAGGCACATTTACAAGAGCCAGTGAACAAGTTGACTACCCCAGCAAGGTCAAGTTTATACATCTGCATGCAAAGAAAATTTTCTTTTTTAAAACTTTTGCCTGCCACACAGATGTCAAAATAATAGTCACCAAGTTTTCTACGAGGGCAGAAGGAATACAGATTTGTTTTCTTTTCTGTCTGAGCCACCAAAGATGTTTTATTCTTCTCCATTATCAAAAATTAATTAAACAAGTTCAGTTGGACAAAGTAAGCTAGAAACCATTATAATTTGTTCATATGAACGTTGACATATGTTCAGTGAACTTTTGGAAGGGAAAATCAAGTGGGACTGGAACTATTTGAAGGAGTCCAGGCATCTAATGAGGGCATTCATTCTGGAAGTCATAAACTTACAGAAGTAAGGGAAATGACTTACTACTGTACAGAAATAATTGCTTCCTATACCAGCTGGTGGCAGTGTGAAGTCACATTTAATTTCCTTTACACTTTCTTCTTCCATTTAATTACATGGTGAAGAAGGCTTTAACAATCCGAGGGACATTTCATTCCAAAGAAAGTTGACAAGGTTAACTTGAAACTCTTCAAGAACAGGGATCAAAGTTTGTAGTTTTATGAATATCAAAAGCCTGGGTTTTAATTGCATATCAATCATAATGTAGTTTGTTTCTTTGTGTGAAACCTATTAACTATGACTCATTAAACAAACTATGGTTTAGCTTGGTGTCTATTCCTGAAATTCACAATATCAAACTAGCCAACCACATTTTAGGTTAGTGGACTTTGCAATTACAGCCAGAAGGATTAGTTTATTGTTTAATATGTCATATGAACACAGAAAAAATGCATTATTGAATAAACTATTAATTTAACCACAGGCAACTATGATATACAAACAGCCATTGAGAAAACTTTTTAGCAAATAGAGGAAGGAGGTCAGGGAAGATTACATTAATTACATCATACAGTATTTACCTCCTCACAAAGTCAATTGTTACCAACTTTTCATGGGAAGGACCCCTCAAGTTATTATTTTTAAACTGTAAATTATATTTAATTTATGACTGCTGATGTTATACTTTATTATTTTGGTAGGTGCAATGATAGGATATAAATAAATGTCATCCATTTAATCAATTATTTCATGGGGGAAAGGTATTTATTTGGAATAGTCTGGGTGAAAAAGACACGAAAGCTAACTCATAGTTAACTATCATGTGGTCTACTGAATTAACCTGATGTCTTGGGTTTTGTGAAAGATACTGAATAATACCAAACTGGCTAGCTTCACAAGACAAAGCTACAAGCTAGCCAACTACCTTTAAGAATAGTATGAGTGAATGCACTCTTTCTACCTGTTAAGTCCGGAATGACGAGCGGAGACAGCGATGTCTAACAAGGAACGTTTATTCGAACTCACATGGGTCAAATGGCTAGCAGCCGTTGAACCCTACCTTATATACTAGGTTCCATTCAACGTAACTAATCCCCGGCTCAGAATCTCCCGCCGGGAAGTAACACCCAATGATTGCACTAGGGTTTCCCACTGAAAGGAAACCACTCCCATAACTATGTACACAACACTACCATTTTGTAGTTACTTTTCTCCATTTACAATAGTTTGGACTAACTTTTCAGATGGTAACTCTAAAGTACTGCTGTTTGAAGCTTGTTGATTTGGGACAAGAAAATGGTAAGTGTGTTCCTCTTTAATCTTATTCCAATTTCCTCATTCTGAAATATAAATTTATTTCACTTAAAGTGCTTTCTTATTATTGTTAATTTTCCAGCTTAAAAATAGGAGAATGTTTCTTTCAGCAGAAGGAGGATCTGCACTTTTGGACTCTGTTGTAGAGAAGTCACTCTTCAAATCTGGATATTTCCAAAAATTAGCCCTATAACTCTACTACTCAGCCCAGTATAAATATGGATTGTTTAATGTGATGCATGCATCTAATATATAATGATAAATTAAGATCAATTAGTAAAAGGAGAGATTTCACAGACTGTGCTTCTTTCTCACTCTAAATTTGCAATCTGTGATCTGCAAAGGTCCAATATTATAGCCCTGGTAGATTTTAAAGAGCATAAACTAACACAAAGATTGTTCAATACTGTTATATAGAATATTCTATACTGAACATTACTTATTATAACTTTCTTTAACCAACTTGCCATTTTTATGAGTTAGCCAATTTTCTTTCCATGTTTTGCCCTGATAGTATGCCAGAGTACCCTTCAATTGATTTGAGTTTTTAACTACCTAAATCTGCTCCTTGATTTAAAATGTAATTATTCCTTTAATATTATACTAGCCAGACTTAAAAATCAACCTAGTATTAGTCTTTTAAAGTTAATGATGTTATAGACCCTGGCATTTAGACCTCATATTCACCAGTCATTCCTAAAATTCTTAATGACTGTTCTAAGGCAACAGGTTTAAAGTGAAGAAGTGATTCACATAAATTTGATGATTGACAACCACTGTCTGAAGATAGATGGAATCTCGATTTTCTAGATTTCTTGGGGAGAAGATATTTTGTTGCCTTGTGCCCCAAGATTCAGCTATTAGAGATATTTTGGCATGCAAGAGTCTATGCAGGGCTAGACTCTTGCATGCCAAAATATCTCTAATAGCTGGATCTTTCATAACTAGCTTGCTTGTTGTTAATAACTTCATTATTTCAGGGATGATGTAGGAAAACAAACAAACAAACAAACCTCTGAATGTTTACTAGTAGGATCATTTACTTTGGTGTGAAACCATTTTATGCAAACCATTTTATGCAAAACAGAGCAAAGTAGCAATATTTAAACTATTGCAATAATTCTATATTCTACGCTTGATTTTCACATAAAGACAGCAACAGAATTGTACAGGAGTTGGTGCCTGCAAAACTCCTAATACTCCTATACTGACAAATCTACAGCTTGCACCTTCTTTTCTAACCGTGAGCTGTGTGCTACTACAATGCATGGGGAACCTAGAGCCTCTGCCATTGGAGCATAACACAAGGCAGCAATCCGCTGGCATGCAGATGGATAGAAAATGCATTAGTTCAACATAATTTGATTAATAAAATAGTAATAAAAATAGCAATAGCACTTAGACTTATATATCACCCCATTGTGCTTTACAGCACTTTACAACAGGGGTGTCAAACTGGTGGCCTGTGGGCTAGATGCATGCAGCCCACACCCACCCTGGCACCATAAAGGCAAAAACATCACAATTTGTCACAATACATCACATGAGGAGATCTAGTTTGATACTTGTGGTTTACAATGTCAGCATATTGCTCCCAACAATCTGGGTTCTCATTTTACTGAGCTCAGAAGGAGGGAAGGCTAAATCAACCTTAAGCCCATAGGAGTTACCTCCAAGCTGTCAGCAGAATTAGCCTGCAATAGTGGATTCTAACCACTATACTGTCAGGGTTCCTGGGTCTTTGAAAGCATTCTCCCCCCACAAATTGCTATCAGATGTGATCTTGGCCCAAATCTCCATTTAAGAAGTAGGGTGGATTGTTTATAAATTTTCTGAAAATTGATATATTCTATAAGACAAAAAGCCAAATAATAAATGCAGATCACATTTATGCAAACAATTGTAATGATCCATAAAAAAATATGCGAAGGTCTTATGTTCTGCAGAATGTATAATGATGAATGATTTTTAAGTATCTTTGCTACAAACAGGCACAGAAAAAACAGCATTTAGGTTTTATGTTAGGATAACTCCAGTCAGAATAGACCAGAGTGAACAAAATGCTTATATACCTCAAAATATATAACCCCTGCAGTTGCAAATCCCATCTGTCATATAAGATCATGCCGTGGATTGTGATTGATGTGAAAAACATAGCAAATGATATGAACAAATATCATTTCTTTTTCTGATGAGTAGAATCTGTTCACTAAAATGGGCACTAGAAATCTACAATACATTTTATCTTTAACAATCCCTCCCCCCCTCCCTCCACCCAACCCTTCCTAACCCTCCCTAACCCTCCCCCCCTTCCCCCCTCACCCCTCCCCGACTTCCCAGAGCTAAATACAAGGTATAAAAGTAAAAAAACAATCATAAACAACCATATGTTAACAACAATAAACTATTAAGTCTATCACACTCTAGCTCATATGAAATGACTACAAGCAATACTAATATCACATAAAAAAACCCTTATACAAATGCTAAATGAAACTTTTTGGTCCCATATTTGTTCTGGATATAATCGATCCACTTTTTCCACTCCATAATATAATGTTGTTGCGAATGGTCTTTCAAATAAGCCGAAATCTTTGCCATTTCCGCCAGGTCAGAAACTTTTAAAGTCCATTCTTCTATAGTCGGCAGTTCCTCCTTCTTCCAATATTGACCTACTAAAAGTCTTGCTGCCAACGTTTTGGCTGCCAATCATAAGAGTTATTTTTTTTCACAGCTACTTAAATCTGAACCAAAATATCATCATCAGAGAAAATGATCATGTGTACACCCACAAAGATCAGAAGTCCACAGTCATTAACAGACAACACCAAAGAAAAAAAGGATAGAGGCATGGGGTCACTTAATAGCAGGGCATTAAGCTGGAAATAAATGTCAAATTCCAAGTGAGGTCACAAATTCATATCAGTTGGATGTGCAGTTTTATCAGGTGATGAGTAACAGTAAGGCAGTAGTGAGAAGCCAAAGTCAAGACCAACAACTGAACATAGTTACAGTATGCTCTTGGGAAAACAAATCTAAAGCCAGCCCTAAAAACCATTACAATAAAGATTAAAATATGCTATGCATTTCCTTGGGAACAGAGTCCTCAGATTGTAGGGCTACTGCTGAAAATATTACCCCTAAATTATCCTACTCTGATAAGCCTTATTGCCAGATTAGGAAGGATAGCTCCAGATGTTGACCTTTAATGCTCTGGTGGGCATATATGTGTACATCCAGTTTTCAGATATTGTCATCCCAAAGCATTACAAGGTGCTCTATATGTGTGCCTCTCTGTGTGTTTGTGCCTGAAATAGGGAGAAAGAGTAGGCCAAGCTTTATAATCTATTTGGTTTCATTTTTGTTTTTTTATTACTAAGCAATGGGTGACTTCTTCCTCAAGGTTGGTAAGTGTGAAACAAAATGAAACTTTTTGTAACTCGCTGAGCATCTTGATTGCAACTGCTTCATTTCCCTTTCTCAGTGCTCCACTCTGTATGGTGCATTTTTTCTCCTTGAAAGAGCCTTGTTAAAATTGTATATTTGCTTGTCATTGGTAGCATGACTTATATGCAAAGTCAGGCTACATTGTGGCAGTGAATGTAATTATACTTGGTGGCAAACTGTAATAACACAGTTATCGTATGAGTGATCACAGTCAATTTCACAATGCTTTCTGATAACATAAAATGAAGCTTAGTGGTAGAATAATCATGCATGCCAACACACTGAAGTTTGGGAATTGTTACTGCAGTTCATACTTTCTAATATTTGATTTAATTACATTATCTGTTCATTACAACCTATAGCCAATTATCTTGCTGCCAAAAATGAAAAAAAAAATCCATACCATAGAAATGCAGGTATGGTCAAAGAGAAAATGAGTTTGGTAATGGATGTCACTAGAAATAAAAATGTGATGATTATAAGGCTTTTAGTGAGTTCAGTTTAATGCCTTGTGATTAAAAACAAAAGTCACTTGACTTTTTAAAGAATAGTCGCTGGTGTACACAGGAAAAAAACTAGGGAGCTAAACCCTTAGCAAAGTTTATTGACAGTTTCATGAGACAGTCTTTAAGCCTGATGTTAAATTAATTACTCTGCATACATTGTGTAAAGTGGAAAAGTCAATCCCATACCATGGTCCTCAGACAAAACTGGGACCTAAAATTGCACCAGACATATGGAAACCAGTAAAAGCTCATTTGAAGTTAGGACTGCCATTTAAAGCAAGCTGTATCTTCAATTTATCTCTTGCTTAGCAAGGAGCCTCACTGAATGTCTTTGTTCTGTTTTCCACTTTACTTCCAGAGTCTGAGGGACTGGGGTCTATATCTTATCATCTGACTGCTCCAGTTTTTTTCTGATAGTGCCTGGGTTTGATCAATCTCAGATGATTCCTGGCTTGATGACTCCTGAGGCTAACTCACCACAGGTTCAGCCGGAGCAGTTTTATTTATTAAATTTGTATACCACCCATTTCTTTACCAAGATTTGTCAGAATCTGAGACTGTGTCCTGGGCCATGACATTGTTAATATTGGAGTCAAGTTTAATTTTTTATCTGTTTAATCCTGAAGGATTTTATGACAACTTCTGTGTGCTTCAAAAAGAATATATAATGTAGAGCTATATCTCTTATCAGTACCACCCTATGTGTTTCTTTGAAAGAATGCCTTTAGGTGAAATTAAGAATGAGTGTAAATTTAATGTTATATATACTTTAGTATGTCTAGAGTTGTCTGAATCGCAAGATGGGTAGCCAATGTTTGATAAATAAATAAAAATGTTTTCTTATAAAATCCATGTTTTTGCATAGACACTTTTCTAATGTCCCTATTTTGCCAGCCAAATTACTTAGTATAAAACATTTAGTATATTATATTCATATACATATATTTTTTGCCTAGACTAAAAAAATGTAGGGTAGATTGTGCAAAGTTAAGATACGTTCAGTATTGGCCTAGGGTAGAAAAAGGTATATTGTAGGGGAAGGAATAGCAGAACCAGAGGGAGAGTTAAAAAGAGGGATCAGCCAAGTGTTGTTATGTAGTCACAAATGAACTAAGTTTAACCCACCTTGATTGCCTTTGACCCTTATCTTTGACCTTGGCTTACTATATTGTAAAAAGTAAGGGGAAAAAGGTAGATGTTGGGTAAATGGGTAAATTACAGCATGAGAGTTGGACTGTTTTTGATAAACCTATCTGGGTGACCTTCTTATCACTTCCTACTGGATAAGCATGTTAGCCATACTGAGATATCGTCAGTGAATATAAACAATTTGGTTCACTGAGCTACAGGTCCTTGACTGATTCTTTTCTCTATTGTCTCTCAGAGTCAATTCAGTTTGCTGTGTATGTTTTCTTAGAAAAACACTTTAAGCAGTTCACATATAAAGCTGGGGAGAGGCATCTCATAAAATGTGAATGCAGCTCACATTCAATGGAGGGGTTACCTTTTGCTACCAATTAGCTAGTTAAATTGATTTCTTTCAAATCAAAATAACCAACTTTGGCGTACTGATTATCTAGTGATTAGATAGCGAAGTGCATTGTTTTGAGTTAATAATGGTTGGCAATTTGCTTTTTTTTCCTAGGCACTGCCTGGCTACTTCACCTTGATCTAATACAATTTCCATTTGCCTGTATGTTGGAAGGGATTAAAAATTGGTTATGACCTTTAATATCTTAAATGTTATGGAACTAACATCTGAAGATTCATGTATTCATGTATTAATCAGTATAAATATACTGATTAAATGATCCATAAATTCATAGAAGCCATAGTCTGAGTACATTTGACTTTTGACTTAGAGACCTTAATGCAGATAACAAGCCTTACTTATTAATACAGCTTCACATTTGCCACAACTCATGACGTACAACTCGTACCATCCATCCTTATTTGTTTCTGATATCAAGTTATCATTCTTTTCCTCTTGAACATTTTCTTGACTGATGTCTTATGGTTCTTCAGCTCCTCTGTCTTCATGTCAAAGTTTTGTCTGTGTTATTACCTTTTGTTTCTGGATTCATGGCTATTTGTATGATTTGACATATGCTTGCTTCAACACTGACAAACAGAAAGGGGAGTACATTAAATCAAATGATCCATGAGTAAGGCATAGTTTACATATACTTTGATATGACTCCAGGAACATTTAAAAAAGCAATCTCACACAATTCAAAATATACATATTAATACTCACATGCAAGTTTTAGGGGAGTACCTAGATGTGCACCAAAAAGGTCTATAAATCTTTCTTTCAAAGGATAGCTGAAAGCTGAAATTGAAATGGGAATGAGGAAAATTGCCTTGATGAAATGCAAATGTTATAAAACGTAAATTAGACAAACTCATCTAGACCTACATGCAGCCTTTGTACAGGGAATTTGTGAATAATATTTCAATAGATTAGTCAGGACACTGCGGAAAAACCATAGGAAGAAATGCCACAAAGTGAGGAAGATGAGATAAACCAGGGAACATGTCTGTGTTACAAGCATAGATTGGCTTTAGCTATTTTACATTTACCTTGGATGGAATAAACTTCACTGGATTTTAGTTTTGAACTGAAATACACAGCACTGTGCTATAAAATTTTCACTAATTAACCTAAGCACTAAAGTTGGATGGATAAGCATTTATTACAATCCCTAGGGAGAGGAAATGGCTGATTTATGTGAGATTTTTATTAAGCCAGTTGATGCCTGAGTGAAGTTGATGGGTGGATGATTTTATACACTTTTTCTGTGGATTCAAGCAGCCTTCTCACCTGTAAACAACTTTTGGGCTATGTGTATTTTAAAAAGGTAGTCATTTCTTTTTTAAAAAAAATTTGATCTCAGATAAGTGAACAATTGTATAGTTCTGTCATAAAAAATGTACTCATTAACCAGAAGCAGAAGATAGACAGATATTTCCTTAGGAATTTAATCTTTCAATTAAAAAGCACAAATTCCCTTTCCCAATGCCTTAATTACCTCTGGTTTGGAGAAAGAAGAAAGAAGCTTGAATAATCTGGAGCCAAGAAAGCAGATTGTCCTCCTGATTACAACAGATGGATCTGATCTTCAAATCCACCTTTCCAAGCTATGTTGGCTTCTTTTTCCTGAAAACAAAGCTGCAGGGATCTCCTTTGCCAGAGGAACCTTTGTGATATTCAACAGCCATTACATTCACAAATATTAGTTCAGAGCCAAATCCTAGGTCAAATAAAGTTCTGCAGTTAATATGCAGTAGCTCTCTTCTGGGAAGACAAGACTTTAACCCCCCCCATCCCACCCTCAGCAGATCACACTGTTCTCTTTCCAAAACATAATAATATACATGGTGCATTTGGGAGAGTTTAAATGGCTCCTTTATAAAAGGCTGTCTTGCCTCATCTGCAGTGGGACTTGACAGGCAGCAGCTGTATAAGAAATCTTTGAATGACCTTTCAGTAGTTTAGGTAGGAGAGTGAGCTGATCCAAAGGAGCCATAGCTCATAATTGTCTCATTAGAAGAAGACCTGAACTTCAGCTTTCTGATTTTGCTAAAGATGTCAGACTTTCCTGGTTGGTAGAAGAAGCACTTACATTTTTATTAGTGCTGTAACTAATAAACTCTATTCTGTCTCTTCTGATTGGTCAGTTCCGACACATTTTTAGATGGAGTGAAAAATAGGAAAGTTTATCAGATTTGTTCTATACCTAACTTCTGCAGAGGAGCAGGATAATTTGAAATGGATGTTAAAAAGGAAAGGAAAATAGTAGACCAGTTATTTACTTAAAATGATTGATGATGATAATTTAAATCAATTATTGACATTGGAATATTTTATGTGATCACTTAATCATCAAATATATCACCAAATATTATGCCTTTGTTTTGAAAATATTTTAAAGAATTATATTTGAAAGGACATTGTTCAAATGCTCATGTGATGGTTTCTGTATTGCATACAATACAGAATAATTTTATACCTAAAATTATTTTTGGTTATACATGAAAAGAAGCAAAAAAAACCCCAAAACAAATACATGTTTTTCCCATACATCATGTAGGAAAAGAGAGCCTCACTATTCTCAATGGCCTTTCCAGATACCGGCATTGAAATGGAGCAAATCAATTCCAGGGTAATTCCAATCAGATCGTGCAATTTTCAGAGGTCTGAATAGAGATTCAAAACTGGATTGGGTAGTCTTTACATAACCTAAATGAAAAACAAAAACAAAAAGACCTCCAACACCCCCCCCAAAAAAGAATCAATAATCTAGTGTTGCTAGGCTATATACATTTATCAAATCCTCATTAGATTATCAATTCAGGTTTTAAAAATTCATCCAGCTCAATTCTGTTATTTGGATCCATTTGGATAATTGATTTGATTAATCTCAAATATTTGAAACAAATTGTTTAATTGAAACAATTATTCAATATATACTTCATTGAGAACTTTTATTTAGATAACCTCAGGCGATATGAATCACACCAAGATGGTTTATGTATGGTTAAAAATAGATGCTTAATATACAGCACTAAATAGATAACATTTTGGATATAAAATAGAAATACTTCCTGATATAAAAGGCAAGGATTGGATTTCCTTTGTAAAAAACATTTAAATAATCACCCTTGTGATTCTCCAATCTGCAACGAAAAATTATTTGATAGTTTTAATTCTGGCAAGAAGGTAAACATAGATAGTGTAACATATCATATTTTTTTATCATTGTTTCAGATTCTCCAAATCCAACAAAAATCATGTTTGTTTAAAAAAAGTAAGAAGGCAAAATATTATAATTGCTGTTATAGCGTACTACCTATTTCTAGAACTCTGTATTTCCTGAAACTCTGCATATTTGCGGATTCAGTTGATCTTTTTTTTACCTCAAGTCCAGCTTGCAAGAGATGTCCACAGAAAAACATTTGAAACAAAAAATATTAAAAAATATATCAATTTTTACTTAACTGTTGGCAATCTCTACTTCATCCTACTAGTCAGCTATCATGATTTGATTGTATTAATCTTTATACTGGTTTATAAAGCCATCTGATATATCATAGGCCATTAAAACTTACAACATTTTTTGGTGTATTTTTTAAACTAGGGAATATTATCTGATCTTAAGTACAGAAAGAAAAATGTATCAAGCAAAAATATTCTGAAAATGAATCACAGTTAACTCTATATTAGGGACCCAAATTTTCAGATAAAATGTCATATTTAATTAAAATAAAATGTGTAATTTTGCTTCTAGGAAAATTATTTTTAATTGTGAACATCTATTTGATAATTGTGAGATTTCTGACAGAAGTGAAAAGTGAAAACTTCCACGTTTGTCTTTGTGATTTTACTACAAGGGTGGTTCAGTTTTACCCTCTGAATATATTAAATTATAATATATACATAATAATATACATATATATGATATACTTTTGAACTGGTTGGTTGAAATGTGATAGCTGTGTACCTATAAAGGTAAAGGTTCCCCTGCACATGCGTGCTAGTCGTTTCCAACTCTAGGGGCCGGTGCTCATCTCCGTTTCAAAGCCGAAGAGCCAGCGTTTGTCAGAGGACGTCTCCGTGGTCATGTGGCCGGCATGACTGGATGCCAAAGGCGCACGGAACGCTGTTACCTTCCCACCGGAGTGGTCCCTATTTTTCTACTTGCATTTTTACGTGCTTTCGAACTGCTAGGTGGGCAGAAGCTGGGACGAGTAACAGGCGCTCACTCTGTTATGTGGCACTTGGGATTCAACCCGCCAAACTGCTGACCCTCTGATTGACAAGCTCAGCATCCTAACCCACTGAGCCACCGCGTCCCTTGTGTACCTATAATTCCATACAATGAATTGAGATTATATATCAGATGCCAATTTTTTTACTACCTTCTCTTTTATTAATACTTTAACCTTAGATTTATCTTGTATACTATGCCAGAATAAAAATTATGTTCCCCCCAAAAAAATGGCTGACACTGGTTCACATTGTATTAGTTATTATAGAATCTGTGCAGAGTAAAGCATGGTCAAAAAAAGTTTTAAACTAATAAATAATTAAATAAATAAAATAAAATAAAAGCAACCAAGAATTTGGCTTGTTGGGTACAGCATAATTTTCTAATTGCTCAGGAGAAGTAAAGATCAGTGAATTCCTAATGGGGTAAATTGGTCATTTATGGCAGACTGAAGGCTAATAGCCATTGATATTGCTGTCAATTAATTATACCAAGAAGTTCATTTTCAAGGTAGCAACTGGAATTGATCTGAAAGACTTACAAAGCCTACAAAAACTACTGCAGTGTTAATTACATGAATAATGTGAGCAGATTCGTTTTTGGGTGGTGACGGTAGGTGTCATTTTCATAATCAACAGAATGGGAAAAAACATAATAAAATTATTGATCATATTACTAATTAAAAGAATTTATGCATGAGGCAAATTACTATGTAACTACTTCAAAAATGTTCAGATAATATAAATAAATGAATATGGGACATAGATAGAGGTTACTAAAATTAAATTATTTGATTTTGTTTAAAGCAGGCAAAGATTTATGGAGGCCATCCCCTGCCTGTTTCACAATAGATGACACTATTATCTCTCTCTCCCCCCCCTCTCTCTCTCTCACACACACATTAAATAAAGAGATATTCAAAATGACATCATGAGAAAAATTGCTAACATCTAAACAGTGCTATCATTATTACTTGGACATAGTCCAAAAACAACACAGAGAGTGTCATGGTATTGACTGTGGGATATTATTTTTTTCTTTGCTTCTGCTCATTTTATCTCTTCCTATATATTCATTTAAGCTATGAAATAACTTGTTCAGTTATTGCCATTGGGAAGTTATGGCTTCAGGATGCCCTGCTTTCAGATTTCCTAGTGAAACCACAGATTCTAAGACTATAGTATTCTCTCAAACAGCCTTGTTTCCTAATGAGGCTTCTTCTGGTTAACTCAATATTCAGTGACTGAGGTAGCAGTTATTTCTATTCATTCCCTCCTCAACATCTACTTGGAAGGAGAAATAAATTCAATAGGAAACTTCTATAATTTCAGACACATACCATGCACATTGCTTCTAATAACTGTAACTCAGGGGTGTCAAACTGCTGGCCCGTGGGCTGGTTTCATCATACTGAAGCCACGCCCATCCCATTGCTGGCAATGCAAAAAGAGTTGTGATACGTCGTGACACATCACATGACACCTGTGCTGTAAGCTCTCATCAATAACCATGAATAAGGATTATTTTGCCTTTTGTCTTACCCCAGTAGAGACAGGAACAATAGATACTCTATAGAACTAAAACAATCTATACCTGATCTAAATAATCAGAAGAGATTAATGGATTAAAGGCCATTTTTCCATCTAATTTAGAAAAAGCAATGTTGATGACTGTGAAATAAGTAGTTAATGCACTGAAGTTGTAATACATTTGATCTTGTACTTTGGAGAGTTACACATAGTGGTGTAATTCAGACAGTTCACACCAATTCGACAGAACCGGTAGCTAATTTTTTGTTGCCCAGGCCCAGAATGGACTTCTGGAAGCGGCATACACACAGAGAACTGGTTGTTCACATATTTGAATCCCACCACTGGTTACACAGCCTCACCTGAGAATGAATAGATGTTCCCATCATCTATGAAAGAAGTTGTCAAATCTGCCTCAGCTTGAGCTTCTAGGTAAAAGCAGTCTTTAATACCATATCGGGTTGAGAAAGTTATGGTTACTAGAAGCCAATTGAAATACAGTAGTGCAAAGCCAGAACTGAAATTCTCATGCCAATTCCTCAAGTGAAAACTGTTTTCCGGCTTAGGTACTTCCCATTGCCACTCCCCATCATCCAATCAATCTTCAAGATGTTTTGGAACTGCCATTCTAATTATAGGCTGAGTTGCAGTTGAATTCTTCTCATAGTGAGGTGACCTTGAAACGCTGTCTCAGACAGGCACCTTCACTTTTGTAACTTTCTTTTTTTTGTAAAAATGTTATTATTTTTTCCCCATACAATTCAATAGTACAATTCAATAGTATCATGTATGGTGGACATGTGTTAAAGCAAAGAGATACCGGAAAAAGATACATACTTGGCTAGAAAAGATGTTGGGAAAATATGTAGATTTTAAACCTGAACTTTTTTTATTAGGTATTATGCCATAAAAGATTGATAGACAAGGTATATATTTGATTTTACATGTGATAACAGTGGCAAGAATCATATTTGCACAACATTGGAAAAAGAGGAAGAAATAATTAAAAAATATTAGAATGTGCAGAAATGGACAGATTTACTGTGAGGTTGAAAGAAAAAGAAAAAACAGAATACTAACAGACTTGGGACTTGTTTTATCAATGACTGGAGAAAAGAATAAAGGATTAAGAACTAAATTTGTATTAGAGAATGATAAACTCAAACAACACGTCGTTGAATAAGTACTATTGAACTGTATGAAAAAAAATTAATAAAATTTTCACTTTTGTAACTTTCATCCCCCCCCTCCAGCATCCCTCTCCCCTCTCCCCATCTCCTCAGTGTTCATGGCAGACTGGTACGGAAAGGCAGGCATGAGGTAGTCCAGTTCATGAAATCCTTATTCAACCTTCTAAAAATTATTGATAATTTTACATTTGTTTCTGGCAGATTATAGACAAAGTGATGACATTACAGTTCTAGATTTTTCTCTGTTAAAAATGAAGCACCAAATAAATATGATACAAGACACATTAGAAATTAATAACATTTAAGATATTATATAAATAAATGTGCAGTGCCTTGAAATATTTGTAGGGGTGCTTCAGAAGATGGAGTTTGAATTATTCCACAGACTTCACAGAGAAAACCTACTGTGTGGTGTGATTGAGTAAACTTACACATCCCCTACTTTTTGCTATGTAAATAAGATTAAAATCTTTGGTTTGCAGACTGTCTTCAACACACTGAAACAGAATGGAGAATATGATTATAGCAGCAAAACTAACAGCATACCTTTAATAAAATAACATATGGAATTATTCCATAGTTACAAAGTTTAGTGTATTAAGTTCTGAGACAGGCAATATGTCTTTGGTTAAACCATCTGGAATATATTTGTGGAATAGCACAAATATATTTTTATAGAATATTTTAATTAAAATAAATACATGTGAAACAGATATATTGCAAAAGAATCCTGCCAGGCATATTTTAAAATATAAAAATGGTGGGTAGTTGCAACCTGGTACTTTGTTTAGGAGAACACTAACTTGTTTAGGAAAAAAAAAGATAAAGCTTAATTGGAGAGGTTGAGGAGATTGGAAAAGAAAACATATTTTGAAAAATGAATTTGTGATCTGACCTGTTCAGTATCATAGATATTTCTTGACAAATTAAGCATATTCCATTAGAGTAATTTTCTTAATTGAAGTATGGTTGGCAGATGGTGTGACTACCTGAAGTTGTGACCACATCACAAATGTGCTGCTATGCCATTTTTAGATGTTATTGTTTATACTCCCTGTGTCTTAAGAAAACATAAAAAGGTGGCAAAAGCCCTCAGATGATGAATCTTAGTATAGATTTAATAATCCAAGAATAATTATGCTGCACAACAGCTAGACCCAATGGATTTGTCTGCTACCATTTCTGGGCTTCTGTCAATCTGGTTTTAGCTTTCATCTCTGTACTTCTCCTAATATTTATTTAATAGAATCCTTTTTGGCATTTTATCCTGATTAGAGTCCATCGTTTCTGAATCCAAAAGAAAATATTGGCTCCCAGCTGGCCATCATGTGGTTATTCCATTGCCTGATGTCTTGACCAGTTGATTAGCATTAGGAGCATTCTTAGAGTACAAAGCAATTAAATTTCACTATGATCCCAGTGTTTGACTGAATGTGGTTGACTGAAGTCCTAAAACAATGCACTGTCAAAAAGTTTAAAAATCCAGAAATGATCAAGAAAAATTCAGTTTCAACACTTCTTTCAATTAGAAATTGTTCGCTTTGGGAGTTAACTATATGCAGTGTAATAGTTAATTATGCCCTAAGATATAAAACTGTTCAAGCAAAACTTGTCTGTCACTGCAAAATATATCACACAATCATCAGCATTGTATGATTACACAGATTTACAAAATGCTGTAAAATGGAAATGGTGCAGTTAATTGCCAGCAGTTGAAAGAAAGTCTGATAAGCTTGTTCACAGATCTTTTATCTATGTTGAAGTTACATAATTTGCTCATAAAACTGCATGAAAAGCTTACTATACTCATTTTGTAAGCAGTTTCCTAACATGAAATCAGAGTAACATATTATAATACTCTGTAACAGTTGTATTAACTTGATTAACAGGTATTTAAAATGCTCTCTTATCTCAGTGGATAGTAAATGTGTGTGTGTGTGTGTGTGTGTGTTTGTGGATATATGTGCCTATTTGCATTCTAAAAGCAGGATAAATTTAGCAATATTCTATGTATAATTCAACAGGCAATGTTAAGTGTTTCTTCAGTCTTGCACTTTCTTGTTTATCTTTCTCAAGGGGGGGAAAAACTATCCCAAGATTATTTCCATTTACATGTAGCAATTTCTATTTATATTCATTTCTATTGCTACCTTTCTTCTAACTGTCTGGTTGTGTATTTTGGCAGAGCCTGGACCATTATATTGATTTCAGAAGCATGATATATATTAAATGGGAATTTAAACGAGAAAACATGGACTATGACAGTAGCCAATAGCCATTTTGCAATGACCATTCATTTCCTGAATATTTTGAAGATTCTATTCCACCAGCTGTATTTTAAACTTTGATTTGTAAGCACAACATTATTTAGGGGCTTTAACAGTCTTGGTCTATGAGTTCCTCTGTGACATTGTTTCCATTTCCCAATCTTCCCAAGCCATTTTGAAGCAGGTCCTGAAATCACTTTAACTGTTTCCAGCCATTGAGCTGGGGTGGTGCAGTGGTTAGAATGCAGTATTGCAGGCCAACCCACTGCTCATTTTCAAGAGTTCGATTCTGACTGACTCAAGGTTGATTCAGCCTTCCATCCTTCTGAAGTCAGTAAAATGGGGACCCAGATTGTAGGGGGCAATATGCTGATTCTGTAAACCACTTAGAGTCGGCTGTAAAGCACTATGAAGTAGCATATATGTCTAAGTGCTGTTACTTTGAACTCTGAGAGAATTCCCACCAAGACCCAAACAAGCTGCTTTTTCTGGCCAATAGCTACTGCAGATCACAGGATAGCACTCTCTTCCTCTCATGCCAGAAAGCACATATCGTAAGGGAAAGCTGTCCTTGCCCTGTCCTAGTTGTTTTGATGGGCAGTTATCTGAGGGAGACTGTAAAAAGAAAAAGAAAGAAAGATTGACATATCCAAGCTGTCTTGGTACCTGATGCTTTTCCTTTGTGGAACTGAAAACCTCTGTAGATGAAGTGACAGTATATCAATACTTCTGCAGACAGGCACTTCCCATAATATCTCCATCCATTGTGGCAGAATAGTAGAGAGGAAGAGATGTCTGTTTCAGCTTCTAAGAACAAGTTAGTGAAAATCTATGGACTAGAGACACAAGGCCCCTACAAGAGTCATGGAGCAGGAACAAAAAAAGTAAACCTTGCTTTGATTTCAAACAGATCAGTATCAGAGATGTATAAGAAAAAAAAATCACTTACTGGAAAAGTATTGTCTTAGCTTTCAAATCTTTTGACATCATACAGTCAGACAGATTCTGGGTTGGTTTCTAGCTGCCTGAAAGCCATTGTGTAAAAGTGCATTAAATCTATCTGAATATCTATAACTGTATATAATGTATTTGCATATATTGTTCTGTCTGCTTTACTTTTTTCTATTTTACGTAGGCCTAATGAGTACATTTAAGAGGCAGTATAAATGCTCATTTTATGTTTTATAGTCATGGCATAGAATTTTAATAAAATGAAATAAAATAAGGATGGATTTTTTTTAAAAAAAGGAAAATGTCATAACACACCCTCATCTTTTGTCCATGTACCTTGATGTCAAATGAAATTATGTCAGTACACTGTTGTGATCCACACACATCATAAATTGCCCCAGTTTGTCCTTGTTGTGAATATCTAGGCTCTTATTTTCTTCTCACATTGAAAATTGCCTGTATTGCTAACTTGATTGTTCCTTCTGTATGTACTTTAGACTATGATAAAAGTTTTGGTGGGGATTCTTGGCAAGTAATTGCAAATCATCCCCACCATTGAAAATTACATGCAGTTCTCTTCCTGGCTTCACTAAGAATTTTTAATCAAAGATCCGGCTGAAGCCAGCCAAATAGGGTTAAGTCTAGGTTGTGAAGCCTTGTTATAGCTTTTCTTCTGAAAAGATTGCTGTAGTCAAGCAGAAAAATGAGACTATTTGACAAAAGTAATAAGGTATTAATATATAGGACCTTTTTGCTTTGCAGATATGAATAGTGTAAAATATAAGAAGGAATGTGTTTTTTTTAATTAAACATTAGGTGAGCAGTTAACATAGTAGAAATATGATTTATTTCATAACAAAGTCAGAGTATTTTGACATACTTCAGGATTACAGTGAAAAGCTAAGTAAGATCAAATTGCTTTTCCTTCATCAAATGCTTTGTTAACTCTTCTCCTGTTCTGCCCCTTCAGTAAAAGAGTTTTATTCTGTTTTGCCTAACATATTTCATTTTAGACCACTATAACTTTGCCACAGATTAAATTACAGGCAAATTTCCAATTGTTGCAATAATTATTTTCTGTTATAAATTCTTCTACTGTAGGTACATTTGACACTTCTTCCTCTTCTACCTTCCTTTGATAAAGAAGTAATCAAAATGTTCATATATTTCATTCCTATGTTGGGCTCCTGCAACAATTCTAGTGTTTAAAAATATCCTACAGTCAGTATATAGTTGCTATTTTCATCCAGCAAATATGTTATAGTCATTAAACTGAGTTAAACTGCCGAATAGTTAGCTGAGGAAAATATATGTGTAACATATTTTCTGTTTTGTTTTTGCAGACTTTGTATATGACATAGCAATACAAATTATCTCTTCTGTGTGTTTAGCTGTCATCGTGCTAAGAAGGGAAAGCTGTCTCCTAACAATATTCAGCATAGTGATAGATAACTTATTCTTTCAGGTTTGCCCTGCTCTTGGTTGGAGATTATAAAGTCACCTTGACATCATACTACTCATTGATCTCATACTGCTTTGATTGCTCAGATTCTTGATCTATTTCAATTTAAATCTACTAAGTCCAAGAGAAACTTTTACTTTCATTGCATTTTTAGCAATGCTCAGGCCATGCCCAGCTCATACTGTTTGACAACTGTAGCTTAGCTATGTTCATTGACACATCTTCCTGAAATACCTGATGAAGGACAGTGTAAACTGATGTTCTGAGGTTGTTCCCTATCTTGGCAAATTGTATTGTGAGAACAAATCATGTTATGAAAGAAGGGTGGGAGGGTGGAAGTAAGAAAGAGATTTATATTCGATCAACTGTCAGGCCTGCCCTAGTCTACTCTCTCAGAAAAGTAAGATTTGTGACTCCATTTAGTTCAAGCAAAGGAACTTTTACTGAAAGGAACTGATTACAGCAAAATATTCCCACATAAAATACAAAGCTATTCTTTTCATTTTCCACTACCTCCCCCCATGACCAGTCCCCCAGCTGGTCAGTGTGATGCCGGAAAGATGTTTTGAGAAACTCTGAGATACCATTCATTTTTAGGGCAAATGGCCTTGCAGATCCTGGTACAAGCCAGTTTGGTGATCTAGTCTTCTTCTGTTGTCACTCCCCCCTCCCTATTTCCCACATTTAAATTTATAGCAATAGCAGCCAATAAACCCCCATTCTCCCTTCCCTGTCCTGCCCTAATGGCAGGGCACCAGCAAAGCGCCAAGCTGGTGATGGTAGACCTAGGATAATACATTGCAGTTGGATGCATGCCATATTTAGCGACAGTTCAAAACAATCATGCAATAATTCACAATAAACTTTTTCTACACACTAATTGAAAAGAAAACCAATAAAAGAAAGGTTCTATAATTCAGCTTTCTATTGTTACTATTTTACAAAGATTAAAACATTACTGCAGATCATCTTGTATTAAAAGACTTGATCTTATTCTTATTTTAATAAACCATAAATAGTTGTCTGCTAGATCCCAATTACTGAATAATTACTGAACAATTAGGATATTGCATTCTTCCTAAGATTATTTAAATGCATTTTTTAAAAATGATATTGGTAAGAACCCACTTTCTAAGATGGGTACTGAAGCAGAGAAAAATGTTGAGGATGGATTTTCAAGTGTATAGCAAAGTAAATAAGTTAGACTTCTGTGAACCGTTCTCTGACTAAGCAAAATTCTAAAATGCAGAGTTCATATTCTGGTGGCTCTAGATTTAAGTTGTGACAGACAAGGAAGCTTACAGCATTATTTCCTTTCTTCTTTAATTATTTACCTGTAAATGTAGCCATTGTTTAGAAGAAAATACCAACAGCATTTTCAAAAGAAAAACCCAATAGAGTTCAGTTGAATTTACTTCCCCAAAAGTCAATATACTCAGGGATACCTGCAAAGTGGGGGGGAGGACAAGGTAACAAAGTGCAGGTAAGGCTGTCTCCTTTGAACATATTTCAGGGCTGCATGCAAATATAAATGGCTTAGATCAAGAGGTCATGCTCACAGGAGTCCAATGTTTCTGTGCAAAACAGTACTAGATTGTATACCGCATTAGGACGCTGAGCTTGTCGATCAGAAGGTCGGCAGTTTGGCGGGTCGAATCCCGAGTGCCGCATAACAGAGTGAGCGCCTGTTACTCGTCCCAGCTTCTGCCAACCTAGCAGTTCGAAAGCACGTAAAAATGCAAGTAGAAAAATAGGGACCACTACGGTGGGAAGGTAACAGCGTTCCGTGCGCCTTTGGCGTCTAGTCATTCCGGCCACATGACCACGGAGACGTCCTTGGACAAGCGCTGGCTCTTCGGCTTTGAAACGGAGATGAGCACCGGCCCCTAGAGTCGGAAACGACTAGCACGCACGTGCGGGGGAACCTTTACCTTTTACTAATGTGTACATAAATACATATTTTCCTGAAGTAGTAGCAAGTGCAGGGCTGGCTGATGAATGAGGAAAAATATGACAAAGACCCTTCTTCTGCTATGTTTCTCCATATAATCATGCTAGTAACTGTTCTTAAATGAATTTGCACCAAAAAGTGTAGCACATTGCATCCCAGATGAAAACTGTGCATGATTGTCCCCTCCTATCTTTTCTGCACAGGGAGAAATGTTGGTGGCAACGATGCAGACACATCTGTGTTAGTTTTGTCTGAAAGCAGCACTGCATACTGTGACATCTGGTGATTACAAAGCAACTTCAAAGTATACTTTTCAGTCATTAATTACCTTTGTGATTGACCTGGGAATAAATGTTTATTAACTGGAGGCAGCATAGCCATAGAAATCACTGTTCTGAGGAAGAGTATATAAGCAGTTTATTATTAGACCATGTAATCACTCAGTCGACCTTTATTAGAAAATCACTGACAAAGTTGTGTGTCCAAGTAAACCACAATAACAACCACAATTAGGAGGAAAAAAAAGAAGGAATAGAAGCAGGAGAATAATGGCCAAATAAATTTGTTGTTCAGAAAATTGGCGTTTCTCTCTTCTTTACATTCATTCTCTCTTGGTTACATTTTCTCAGTTATCGGCATATTCACAGATTCAGAATGTTAATGAGAAATATTGAACTATATAACAGTAGTATTTTATTTTAGGAAATGATTTGTTAAAGTGAAACATAGGAAGTATAACATAATTTATAGTTGGGAAGTTTGCAAGGAATTGCAAGAACTTCACGAACCTTTTGTCATCTGAAGCCAATCAAACCACAGGCAAAGAGGAGAAAGTGTGTTTACCATTAAAATTGGAGAGAAGGAACTGTAGCTATCATGAACCAGGTTTTCTGATCAAACCCAGGTGCTTTGATGTCTGAGATTGAGTAACAATAGCACTCCCACGCTAGGCCAAGGAGCATAGTTCTTACGCTAGGAAATATTATCTTAGGATCTCAACGAGCATGCAAATTACTCCATATATGTCATAAAAATCAGTTACATAAATCATAATTATCTAAGAAAAAATGTGTTACCTGTAGAACCAATTTAACATTTTATCTCCATTCAAGGAATCCAAGGTCAACTTTGATGAAAAGCAGTCTTCTTTGGAGAACACTTCTCAGAACTGATAACAATTAAAATAGTTTTCTCAACATCACACCCAAAGATGTTCAACTGCAATTCCAAGAATACTTACTTAGCATAGTCACCAGGTGGGAAATCAAGGGTTGCAAACTCCAATCCTTCTGGAATGCATTAGAATGGGGAAACCTACAGCAGGTAATACTGGACAACATGACCTTATGACTGCAACAAGGAGTGGTGATTGGCACTGGGGGAACTGGCCTTTGCTTTTAATGCTAAATATGGCTAGTTTGGGTCTCAGGAAAAGATTAATGATCAAGTATATTTTCCTATATAAGTCTAAAAAAATATGAAACAGTATAAAACTTGATAAGGCTAGCCTTTCAGCCAAAAAAGACATCTCACTAACCATTTTTGAAGGATGTATCTTCATATATAAGGGACACGGTGGCTTAGTGGTTTAGGATGCTGAGCTTGTCGATCAGAAGGTCGGCAGTTTGGCGGGTCGAATCCCAAGTGCTGAGTAACAGAGTGAGTGCCTGTTACTTGTCCCACCTTCTGCCAACCTAGCAGTTTGAAAGCATGTAAAAATGCAAGTAGAAAAATATGGACCACTACGGTGGGAAAGTAACAGTGTTCCATGCACCTTTGGCGTCTAGTCATGCTGGCCACATGACCATGGAGACGTCCTCGGACAAGTGCTGGCTCTTCGGCTTTGAAACAGAGATGAGCACCAGCCCCTAGAGTTGGAAACAACTAGCACACATGTGCAGGGGAACCTTCACCTTTACCTTTACCTTTATCTTCATATATGGTCTTTGACTCATCTCTTGGAGGCAACATACATTCATCCTTGCTATTCGTGTTTGCCTTCTTCTCCAACACAATGATATACAACTCATCTAGGTTGCTTTATTCATGATCATAGCAATGATACAGTCATGGTCTAACATTTGTTGAACACCTGTAAGCCGGATGAGGTTGCTGAGTTGCTAGTTCCCCTCTAGTCATTTAGCATTGTCCTCCACTGCCATTTTGGCTTGAGCTTAAGGAGAAACCAGACATGTACTTTCTGTGGAGGCATCTGCCTGTACAATGCCTGACATGCTTGACCATGCTCCATTGAGGAATTAAATGAGCAATTTATATGCAGAGGCATGTTGTCCTTCTGAGACATTGCTAGATATTTTATACAATATATATTCACTGATCTTTCAAAGGACTGCTGTCTGTAAAATAAAGAAAATGTAAAGACTGCCAACCAATTGAAACTGAGAAAGAGATGCATTGCTGGTTCTGTCCCAAATAAGTGCAGTGCATTTTTCCCCACCTGATTCTGTCAACAAGGGGGACTTGCACAGTCTTGTGCTGCATTGCTGTTCTTCCTTTGGTGGGAAGTCAGGGTCATTTGCTGACTCTAATGTCATTCTGCATGCTCCGTGGGATATTTACATGGGGCTGCCCTTGAAGACCACTCGGAGGCTTCAACTGGTGCAGAATGCGGCCGCGCGAGTTGTTATGGGGGTTTCCCGATACTCCAATGTAACACCTCTACTCCGCGAGCTGCATTGGCTTCCGGTTGCCCTCCGGGTGAAATTCAAGGTGCTGGTTATTACCTATAAAGCCCTACATGGCCTGGGTCCGGGCTATTTGAGGGAACACCTGCTGCCGGCATCAAACGCCCTTCGCCCAGTGTGCTCCCACAGGGAGGGTCTGCTTAGGGTGCCGCCGGTGAGAGATTGCCGGCGGGTGACACCCAGGGATAGGGCCTTCTCGGTGGGAGCGCCTGCCCTCTGGAACCAGCTGCCGGTGGAGCTGAGGACTGCCCCCGACCTCCGATCATTCCGCCGGGGCCTGAAGACCTGGCTCTTTGAGCTCTCAGGCCCAGGCTGAGGAGAAATTTTTAATTGGGGTTTTAATGTTTACAGGGTTAATTTAATATTTTTTTAATTTGGTTTTTTAACTTTTATATGGTGGATTTTTAACTCCCTGTAAACCGCCCTGAGTCCTCAGGGAATAGGGCGGTATATAAATGTAACTAATAAATAAATAAATAAATAAATAAATATTTCTAGCTGCTGCTTACCATAACCTTTTTGTTGCCAGCACTGCTTTCTCTAATTGTTGCAGCACTTGTATGTTTGGGATAACTGGGTGAAATGAATGAATTCTGCCAGTTTTCCCTTCTAGACCAAGTCAAAAAGAAAACAATCAGTAAATCTTTGTGCATAAATAGCCCAGCTGACAAGATGGGGAGGAAAGCAATTTGGGAAGAAAAGAGAGAGAACTCTTTCCAAATGCCATGTGGTTTCTTTGTGCTTCAAATCATGCATCCAATTGACTGGTTAGTTAGCCAGACTATTTTTGGACAAGGAAGCCTGGTAGATATGTATTCAGAAAGAGCGAGAGAGAGAAATTACTTTCAGGCAGAATCTCCACACTTTGAAGCTTTGAAGGTGGCTGAATTCTTTGTCCCAGGAACTAGCCACTCACACCACACATTAAGGAGAGCAGTTGCTGGTAGTTTTCTTTCTAGCCAATGATCCTGTGTAGGAGGGAAAATAAAATTAAGAAATCTTCTAATACTAATCACTGTCTTTCAATGTTCTATCAGTAGAGTAGTAAGAATAGGACCATTCATTACTGGGGCAGATTAGACCTTGGCCATTGGGGCAGCTAATTCATTTTCTCTTTAGCTGGTAAACTGGAGAATTTACAAAGAAGATTAATTCAGACACAGTCAATTCAACTTCAACAGTCCCTGGAATAACAAATATATTTTCATTCCCATAGCGCAGATGCAACGCAACATGGTAGAACCTTACAATAAAACTTTGCTATAATGGATCTTAGCTTAGCACATTCTAGTTTCCATGGACAAAATCTGTTAATACTCTGTATGCAGCTATACATTTAATATGTAAAATATACATATAAAATATGTAGCATTTTATACTAGAATTGTGATACTGATTACATTCAGGAATATCCATTCCACCAATTGTCCCATCAGTTTGCCATCTTACTTTATGTATTAAAGCAGAAAAATAAGTTAGTAAAACCTACTTCAAGTTATGCACAGTTATCCATTTAATGTAATACTGAAAATATGGAATGAATCCAAAGTCTGCATTCCTTTTCATGAATCAGCCCACCAATCTAATATAAAACTTGGGATTCACATATTTGGAAATTAGTGAAACTATACTGTGGTTATTTTTTCTCTATATTAATAATCATATTTTAAATATCTTTTACAATTTTTACAATCATGCAGAAATGAACAGCTTCCTAAATATTTGCTTTAGATGGTAATTTGTTTAGAATATAAACACACATCAAGGGAATGTTATTCAATATTCCAGGAGTGCATTTTGAATGAAAAAAAGAAGAAGTCAGAGTTAAATGATACAACTACAGACTGAAAGCTCTCATAATCCTGGGCTAATGATAAGGTAGATTGAAGAGAGAATGAAAATCTGTGTAGTAAAAGTAAGAACTTTCAGAGGTATTTCTTTAAGATTTCTTTCTGGGCACTTCATCCTTTTATCCTTTCAAGTTAAGATCATCAGCATTTGGTCTGACTTTTAACGCTTGACTTAGGAGCTGAAAGGCAGAACATATTTGTAGTTGTCAATCTGTTTTTCTCAGTAAAAGTAATTCATCTAGCACAGTTTGGGGTTCTGTTCCACAGAAATTATCCCTAGTACAGTTTGACGAGTGTCTTTAAATGTCATTGGCTTTCTCTGTTTGTACAAATAGAAATTGAGACCAATATATTATCAATTTATATGTCACAAATGATGTAAGTAAACTCTTTACTTGGCAGGATTAGTCTATGTGGTGCCGCAAAAATCAGTAATGTAAACAAATGTTTGTCACTTCTGTGAAAATCCCTGTAAGGATGGAGAAGGATTGAATTTTGTGACTGTCTGGTCTAGCCTCAGATAAGAATTAACCTTCTGTTCAGTTTGTTATTGATAACTAAGCCTTATACGTGATGTAGAAATTTTGAGAGAAAGATTTTAGGTTTGTTTACAGTTCATTCTACTTCATTATTTCTGAGGCTCTGATATCTGGAAACTGTATGATGATATTTTATGAATGTCTTAGCTATCTGAATGGCCTAAATGACTATTATTATTTATGTTTGGGAAATGCAACTTAATCTGTCAGATATTTTTTCTTCCTCATGTCCCAACAATCAACTTTATCCCACACAGAAAATATCATTATTATTTCTTATTACCACCCCTTTCCTTTGTACAAATGCCCTTATTTGAAATAGCTGTTCCTGAGAATAGCTACAGTTATTTTCTGCAAATTTCATCACATTCTCAAAACAGACAAAAAATATACTCACATTTTAGCATCAGATTGAACAGAGGCATATTTCAAAAACTCCCAACAGTGATTTAAGCGTATTTCATCCATATCTTGTAAAAAATGTCTGTCGTTTCACATCAAAACTAAAAAATGGTCTGAAAAATGAGGTGAAATAGTTCTGAGTTGCTAAATTTGCTTGGTCAAGTCAGATCATATTATCTTAAGAATAACCAAAAGTAGTGATCTAAAGCAGACACAGTCATTTTAGGAGCTCACCTTTGATTATCTATTCACCCATGACTAAGAGATATTGTGGCACATTAATAACTACTAATAACATAAGAACCTATTTCATCTGATAAATCTGACAAAGTAAATTCGTGTTTCTAGAGAGGTATGCCAAATAAATTAATTAGCCTTCATGTTGTCATTTAACTTGCTTGGAGTTGAAGAGAGTTTGTGCTATATCTTTATTTCACATGTAATATTTTTAAAATATTAGTAATTTATCTTTAGTTAAGCAGCGTGGTAGCCTAGAGGTGAACCTCCCAGTCAGAAGATGGGGAGTACAATCCTAGGCAGTGACAGATGTTTCTTTATCAGGGTGCAAAGAGAAAATATCTGCTGTGAACTCCGCATAGGCATCAGGAAGGGCATCCGGCCAGTAAAAGCTCAACTCCATTTAGTTGCCCCCAACTCTGCCCCCCAAAAAGGGATTAGATGGTCCTAAGAAGAAAAGCAATCCATATTTAGCTGACAAATATTGCTCTAGCTCAAAGATAGGTGATTGGTGGTTCCAGATCTGCACCAACTGAATTTGATTAATTCCTGGCCCACCCAAAGAATACAAAATTTCTGAGACATCAGGAAATATTAGAAACTCTTCACCATGATGATATGGTTTCTTATCTCTGTTTTGCTTATTATTCTGATGTAACTTGAGCTAGATAATAGGAAAAAATATACAATATTTTAGTTTATTTCATTATATTTTAAGGTTAGCTTTAAATGGCAAAATTGTCCCAACATGGCATGCATGTTATAAAAGAAATAAATACATAAAAAATTAAATATTAAATAAATCAAACTTAAAACCAAACAACATGATAAAAAGTTAAATGCTTGATCATATTTCCAGGTAGAATCTATAGTGAAACAGATATGCTCTGGAGAAAATCTGTGTAAATAAATAGTCTAGTGATAACCTTCCAACATGGAAGATTGCAATTTAGAATTCAAAAGAGTGATAAATGATAAAAATATATGAATTAGGAAATAAAATAAATATAAATATGTTGCATGCCTATGAAAATAAAACAATGGGGAAAGATATAATAAATCTAAAAGCAGACAAACTAGTCTTGTAGAATAGAATTGATGAATATACGGAGAAATGGAAGGTATTTCCAGTAATCCTTGGGTTACAATCACTCATTCAGTGACTGTTCAAAGTTACGATACTGCTAAATGAGAAATACTTACAACCGATTCTCAAAGTTCTGGTCAATGAATGAAGCACCCTTATGGTGATGTGATCACAATCTGAGGGCTCAGTGCCCCACTTGCAGTTACAATGTTGTAGTGAACCACAACTAATGTGGTTGCAATTTCTGTCATTTCCTGTTGGCTTCCCACAAGCAATGTTAATGATGAAGCCAGCAGGAAATTGGAGTTTGCTCTTGCTTCTGCTACTCTTTTGTCCCCCTGTGCCCCATAGCACCTGCCAGTCTCCCCACAGCACCCATGGATGCATCGACTGACTGGCTTGCCTGGGGCTCCTGCTTCTTCCCACTTAACAACCTTCAGAGTTCTGGGGTTACCACAGCAACTGGATTGTTAGGCTTTCCACTGTGTTGTGGTCATATGATGTCATGCTGGACAGCGGCATCACTTAGCAACATATATTTCCTGTCCCAATTGCTGTTTGTAACCCAAGGACTACGTATTGTCTAATTTTTGAATTAAAAAAAACCCTAACATTTATTCAGAAATGATAAATTATGGTTGTAGGTAGATATAAAAGAAGGGATCCATAAAGTATGGATCCATAAGGTACAAAATGTGGGAGTTGCAACTTAGGCTCCAGTAAATTGTGATCACAGAAGAAGCAAATACAATTTTTCATAACAATTGTGCAATCTCTCTGGGTAGTTTAGAAATATGATTGTTAGATAAATAAATAAATAAATAAATAAATAAATAAATAAATAAATAAATAAATAAATAAATAAATAAATAAATACCCTGAGTGGATGTAATCTAAAGCAGGCATGTCAAACTCACGACGTCACATGACGTCGCGTGACATATCACGACTTTTTCCCCATTGCCGGCAATGGGGTGGGCATGGTTTCAGCATGACGCATCTGGCCTGCGGACTGGCAGTTTGACATGTGCAATCTAGAGGAAAAGAACAGCAGCAACAACAATAAGAATTCTACTACATGACATGAATGAATTGGAAAAAACTAAATAAAAGAGAATATAAAAAGTGATTTGATTATTAAGAGACCTAAGAATAAATTTGAATAGTGACTACTGAGCTACTGCTGAGAATAAAAAAAACCACTTATTTGTTTTAAATATATTAAGCAGGTCTGTTCATGTGACAAAGGAATATGCCTAGTATCTAAAGTCCAAAACCATGAATGAGAAAAATCAAGAAACTGAAGAAGAAACAAGAGAGGAAAGTGGTTTCAAAACCTGCACCATGCTGTGCTGCAAACTAACCAACTTCTGAGACAAGGATTACCTTAGTCAGAAGGAGAGTTGGCCACCTAGCTTATATTTCTGTGTTCTCCTTGGTGATTTCTAGAGACATTTGAAGGAGCCCAGGACCTATTCTTCACTTTCAGAAATGACAGTTCAATGTATATTGTTGATGGTGGATTGGCCAATCCGAACTCTCTTCAAATCACACCAAGATTGCACACAATAAAGAATAGTGAGGTTTTCAAGATTGATGTCAGCTCTTTAAGATAGGCCAGGTCAAGATATGGACTTCAGAAGAAACACTGGAACTCTGTTTCATTGATATACAGTAGACTGCAATAAAAGAATCCTGAAAGCCTGACAGTATTTTTCTTTCCTTCCCTCTTATACTGAAGAGAGTCAAGTCAGGGCGACTTTAAGAATATTTCTCATGCAGAGTAATTCTCCGCATGAGAGTAATTCATGTTTTGCAAATGGTCTTTGAAGTCCTTCTCCATGGTCAGCTCTGTGTTTCCTTTGAGCCTGAAAAGTGTATGGCAGAATTCTGGAAAAAAAAAAGGATATGAGAGGTGTTAATAAGCAAAGTTTCAGATGTTTAGTGAGACTTTATGACAAGCAGCAGACATGCAGAGAGGACTCCTTACTTAAGCAGTTCATTGAAATGCATAATAATGTGAAAAGGCAACAAATATGCTTGTTGAGTAGGCTTTAATTACCTTTAATTACTATGGAGTTGAAGGTTGGCTACTGAATGTGGCAAAGGTACATGGTAGAAGAAAGATTGCATGAGCATCAATGGAAGTCTTAGTGAATCATTCAACATTAAGCGGGAAATAAGACAAGGATGTGTGACATTCCCCTTTTAATGTATTTATGGATGAATGAATAAGGAATTTTTATGGTGACCGTAGAAGTATGTGGTCGAGAACTAAAATATACACAGATGATGCTTAGGCTTGCTGTGAAAGTTAAACAGATTATATGATGGGACAGGAATTTAATGTATCAGACTCAAAATTAATTACATTTGTAGCAGAAAATAGAGTGAATGATTGTAAGCTCTTCCAATGTGGGGAAAAAAGGAGAAAGAAAACCAACCATGATTAGATGAATTTTTATTACTTGAAAGAAGTTTACTAAAGTAATTGAGGTGAAATGTTAAGCTATGAAAATATTGTTAGAAAAGGGATGTTTAACATGATGGAAGGAGTGAATGTCAAAATAAGTAAAAACAGTTGTGCACAAAAATGTTCTGTCCATTTATTATAGAAAGGTGAGAATTGAGTGTCAGGAGAAGCAAAAGAATAGGTTGAATGCAGTACAAATAGCATTTTGTTGGTAGCTGTGAAGTCGTGTCTGACTCATCGTGACCCTATGGACAATGTTCCTCCAGGCCTTCCTGTCCTCTACCATCTTATGGAGTCCATTTAAGCTCACGCCTACTGCTTCAGTGACTCTATCCAGCCACCTCATTCTCTGTCATCCCCTTCTTCTATTGCCCTCAATCTTTCCCAGCATTAGGCTCTTCTCCAGTGAGTCCTTCCTTCTCATTAGGTGGCCAAAGTATTTGAGTTTTAGCTTCAGGATCTGGCCTTCTAAAGAGCAGTCAGGGTTGACCTCTTCTAGGACTGACCGGTTTGATCTCCTTGAAGTCCAAGGGACTTGCAGGAGTCTTCTCCAGCACCATAGTTCAAAGGCCTCAATTCTTTGGTGCTCAGCCTTTCTTATGGTCCAACTTTCACTGCCATACATTGCAACTGGGAAGACCATAGCCTTGACTATATGCACTTTTGTTGACAGGGTGATGTCTCTGCTT
This sequence comes from Vipera ursinii, assembly GCF_947247035.1. Lineage (NCBI taxonomy): Eukaryota > Metazoa > Chordata > Lepidosauria > Squamata > Viperidae > Vipera > Vipera ursinii. The sequence continues at coordinate 234,574,953 of NC_139513.1, forward strand.
TTTAGTGTGCTGTCTAGATTTGCCATTGCTTTCCTCCCCAGGAGCAAGCGTCTTTTAATTTCTTGGCTACAGTCCCCATCTGCAGTGATCTTGGAGCCCAGGAAAATAAAATCTGTCACTACCTCCATTTCTTCCCATCTATTTGCCAGGAATTGAGAGGGCCGGATGCCATGATCTTGCTTTTCTTAATGTTAAGTTTCAACCCATGTTTTGCACTCTCCTTCTTCACCCGCAACAAGAGGCTCTTTAGTTCTTCTTCACTTTCTGCCATTAGAGTGGTATCATCTGCATATCTTAGGTTGTTGATATTTCTTCTGGCAATCTTAATTCCAACTTTTGATTCCTCTAACCCTGCCTTTCTCATGATGTGCTCTGCATATAAGTTAAATAGGCAGGGCAACAGTACAAAGCCTTGCCGGACTCCTTTTCCAATTTTGAACCAATCAGTGGTTCCCTGTCCAGTTCTCACTGTTGCTTCTTGGCCCACATATAGGTTTCTCAAAATACAAATAAGATGGTCTGGTACACCCATCTCTTTAAGAACTTGCCACAGTTTGTTATGATCCACACAATCAAAGGCTTTAGCATAGTCAATGAAGCAGAAGTAGATGTTTTTCTGGAACTCCCTAGCTTTCTCCATGATCCAGTGTATGTTGGCAATTTGATCTCTAGTTCCTCTGCCTCTTCGAAATCCTGCCTGTACTTCTGGTAATTCTAGGTCCACATACTGCTGGAGTCTAGCTTGTAGGATTTTAAGCATAACTTTACTAGCATGTGAAGTGAGTGCAATGGTGCAATAGTTTGAACATTCTTTGGCACTGTCTTTCTTTGGAATTGGAATGTAAACTGATCTTTTCCAATCCTGTGGCCACTGTTGAGTTTTCCAAATTTGCTGGCAAATTGAGTGTAGCACTTTTACTGCATCGTCTTTTAAGATTTTGAATAGCTCAGCTGGAATACTGTCACCTCCACTAGCTTTATTGTTGCTCAGCTTTTCTAAGGCCCACTTCACTTCACATTCTAGGATGTCTGGCTCGAGGTCAGCGACCACCTCATTGTGATTATCAGGGACGTTAAGCTCATTCTTGTATAGTTCTTCTGTGTAATTTTGCCACCTCTTCTTAATCTCTTCTGCCTCTGTTAGGTCCCTGCCATTTTGGTCCTTTATCATGTCCATTTTTGCATGAAACGTTCCCTTCATCTCTCCAATTTTCTTGAAAAGATCTCTGGTCCTCCCTAATTCTATTGTTTTCTTCTATTTCTTTGCACTGTTCATTTTAAGAAGGCATTCTTATCTCTTCTAGCTATTCTCTGGAATTCTGCATTCAATTGGGCATATCTTTCTTTTTCTCCCTTGCCTTTTGCTTCCCTCCTTTCCTCAGCTATTTGCAAAGCTTCCTCAGACAGCCATTTTGCTTTCTTGCATTTCTTTTTCTTTGGGATGGTTTTGGTTGCTACCTGTTGTACAATGTTGCGAACCTCTGTCCATAGTTCTTCAGGCACTCTGTCTATAACATCTAATTCCTTAAATCTATTTGTCACCTCTACTGTATATTCAACAGGGATATGATTTAATTCATACCTAAGTGGCCAAGGCTTTTCCCTACTTTCTTCAGTTTAAGCCTAAACTTTGCAATGAGAAGCTCATGGTCTGAGCCACAGTCAGCTACTGGTCTTGTTTTTACTGACTGTATAGAGCTCCTCCATCTTTGGTTGCAGAGCATATAGTCAATCTGATTTCTGTGTTGACCGTCTGGTGATGTCCATGTGTAGAGCCATCTCTTGGGTTGTTGGAAAAGAGTGTTTGCTATGACCATCGTATTCTCTTGACAAAATTCTATCAGCCTGTGCCCTGCTTCATTTTGTACTCCAAGGCCAAACTTGCCTGTTATTCCGGTTATCTTTTGGCTTCCTACTTTAGCATTTCAATCCCCCATGATGATAAGGACATCATTTTTTGGTGTTAGTTCTATAAGGTGCTGTAGGGCTTCATAGAACTGGTCAATTTCATCCTCTTCAGCACTGGTGGTTGGGGCATAGACTTGGACTACTGTGATATTGAATGGTTTGCCTTGGATTCAAACTGAGATCATTCTGTCATTTTGAGAATTGTATCCCAGTATTGCTTTTCCTACTCTTTTATTGACTATGAAGGCTACTCCATTTCTTCTGAGGGATTCTTGCCCTCAGTAGTATACCTGATAGTCATCTGAATTAAATTCACCCATTCCTGTCCATTTTAGTTCGCTGATACCTAAGATGTCGATGTTCAGTCTTGTCATCTCTTTTTTGACCACGTCCAGCTTTCCTTGATTCATGGATCTTACATTCCAGGTTCCTATGGAGAAAAAATCTTTACAGCATCGGACTTTCCTTTCACCACCAGACACATCCACAGCTGAGCATCCTTTCGGTTTTGGCCCAGTCGCTTCATTCTTTCTGGTGCTACTAGTACTATCACTCTACTCTTCCCCAGTAGCATATTGGATGCCTTCTGACCTGAGAGGCTCATCTTCCAGCGTCATATTGTTTTGCCTTTTGGTACTTTCCATAGGGTTTTCATGGCAAAGATACTGGAGTGGGTTGCCATTTTCTTCTCCAGTGGATCACGTTTTGTCAGAACTCTCTGCTATGAGCTTTCCATCTTGGGTGGCCCTGGTCACATCAAGAGAATGAATAAGTTTGAATAGCAGACCAAATGGAAGAAGGAAACTGAATGAATCAAAAAGAAAGCCGAATCTGATGAAATCCTTAAAAAAAGAAAGAGGTGAGAAGTTTAAAGGGTAAAAGGTAATGTATGAGTTTGTGTCTTGCAAGCAGTGCATGCAAGGAAAATTCATATGGATAAAAAGATATCATAAATGGTGTTGATCAAACTAGATTTAATTGTGTTTTAATATTGTGCTAATTACATTCTATGGTTAATTATTTCTTTCTCCATTTGTGTGTTTTCACTATGCTCTTTAACCTGAATTATATTGTGAGTACAGTAGGAAGGAAACACATGAATAAATTGACTTTCTTAAAAGTCACAGAGAGACGTGAAGAATCACGGATAGCAAGATTATCTCTATGTTGCCCTTTTAATTGTTCTATTAATTCTATCACCAATTAGTTTCAATATGTAGGCAGTAATTTTTTTTAAAAAAAAATACTGTATGAAAAATCCTGTAAGTGTTTAACTGTTAAAAGGTGCAAACAAATGGATATCAGCTTAATAAAAAACATAATTACTGGTAATGTTAATATCCTTATTGTGCAAATGTTAATACTTAAGCTGGAGTATATTTAAATTTCTTCATACAAACTGCTTGAAGTTTAATCATAAATGAGAACTACAGAACAGCAAAGGATAAAAATGAATAGAGATGTATTATCTATGTCTTGTAATTTGCTACTATGCAGTACACTGATGATGTTACCTAGTTTGGTTAATGAAACATCTGCAAGAAAACTACCAAATTCAGAGAGCACCAAGGACCCGCAGTTCAGCCCTGAGCTACAAGTACAGGTATTCCTCGACATATGACTGTTCATTTAGCAATCATTCAAAGTTACAACAGCACTGAAAAAAGTGACTTGTGACCATTTTTCACACTTATGATAGTTGCAGCAACCTCATGTCACATGATCAAAATTCAGATGCTTGGCAACTGGTTCATATTTATGATGGTTGCACAGTGTCCCAGGTTCATATGATCACCTTTTGCAACCTTCTGACAAGCAAAGTCAATGGGAAAACCAGATTCACCTAACAGCCGTGTTACTAACTTAACAACTGCAGTGGTTCACTTAACAACTGTGGCAAGAAAGATCTTAAAATGAGGCAAAATTTACTTAACAACTGTCTCACTTAGCAATAGAAGTGGGGCTCAATTGTTAAGGACTACCTGTATTCTCTTCTATCAATAATCTAACTCTTTGCCACTTTCTTGTGGTTATTTGAAATTGGCAGCCTGCACCTGGCAGCCTTAACATAGAGCTTACTACAGAGTACCAGAATACTTGAGAGATTCCCTGCTTTGTATTCAAATATGTCCTTCTCTTGGCTCGCTTTACAAAAAAACAAAACAGAACAAAACCCTACTGACATCTCAGTGGCATGAAAATTAAAGTATTACACATAATTTGACAAATAATATTAACACTTTGGAATGATCAATCTGCAAAAAAGAACAACTCAGTCAAGACAAAATATCAAGAACCAGTTAATATTGTCTTTTTTTAAAAAAAAAATGAGCTATTAAAGGTTTACTATTTTAAAAATTAATATATAATACAATTGTTTATCTGTCATTTTTTTCTGTCTCCATATTATTCTGTTTTTAAAAAAATCCTTCATTTGGTGAAAATTGCCCGTATGCATTAATTATATTATACAACAGTTCTTTAATTAACTGTGTAGTTCTCTTCAATGTGGTGAAAGCCATAAAAAATGGAAATTAACAATCAATACAGAAACTGTTACTTTGGGGTTGAAGTCATATTTTGGCAAAAGCTTTATCTGCATAGCTGCAGAGCATGTTAGCTGTGGGAAAAATCATCTTTGCAATATGATTGATATGTGGCTCATTAAAGAGAGAGAAATTTATTTCTTTAGCCTTCATTAACTCTTACCAGCTGTATTGTCTACATCTTTCAGCCACACATATACTGTAATGAGAGCTCTGTACCTTTTAAATACATGATTGATGTTTCATGAACATGTTAGCATGGTCGAGTCAACAGCTGTTAACCAACAAGATGAGATAACTATTTATTTTACATACCAAGCAGTTGTCAAGCAATATTAATATCCCTTAGTCAGTAAAAAAGAGCAAAATGTCTTTAACAAGGTTCTCAATAAACAGATAGTAAGAGTAATGGAGTCAATCTTGTATTAACTTAACCAGCTTCATTCTATTTCTCATGTCTTGTCCCATCTGATGGACTTTTATTGTAAAGCAAGTTAAAAATTCAACCTCCTTAATAGCTGCAACAATCTAACTGTCAATATAAATGTCTACTATTTTCTAAAACCTGTGCACTCCATAAGTAATTGACTGAATATGATACCTACGGAATATTACTGGAAATGTGGGTAGTGACAGTGATACATCTAAGTTCTCAAGCCTCGTCCGGAGAGCAGGAGATTCAAGCAACTGTGACGAAAGCTGAGTTTTCCAAAATGGTTTAATAAGCAAAAGCAAACGTATCCAAACGGAACAAAGCCAGCGTTGGCTGCTACCTGCATCCAACGCTGTTAAATACACATTGCAGGTACACACCCACGCCCCACCCGGTTACACCCACCTCCGCCCATCCCCTACTTAACCCCCGCTTCTCCCAAACAACTCCCTTTGCGACACGCCCGTCACCCATCACCCTCCACCACCCAGGTAAATCCCCTCGCGCACGCTTGTCCCGACGCTGCTCGACGCCACCCCCACACCCGTCCCTGGACCTGGCAACCAAATACAACTTCACCCTGCCGCTTGCTGTCCCCATGCAAAACTGGCGAGCCCCCAGTCCTCTCGTATGGGAAACGGCCTCCGCTGTCGTGGGCCCCGTCCGCCAACGCCGCGAAGGCCAAATCAACAGTTTGTCTTGGCCCTGGAGCCTGTGAGGCCACCGTAGCCGGCAGGCAAGGGAGGCCAGGCCTAGGACCCTGCGAGGCCACCGTAGCCGGCAGGCAAGGGAGGCCGGGCCTAGGACCCTGCGAGGCCACCGTAGCCGGCAGGGCTGGGCCGGGCTGCACGACGCACGCGCGCCTCGTAGAAGCTCCAGCCGGCTCGGCGTGCACAAGTGGGGAAGGGCAGATGTCAGCCGGCCGTCGTTGCTGCCGCAGCCGTTGGGGTGTTCTGTCGGTCCGGTGCCAGGTGCCAGGTGAATGTCGCGTACGTGGCGCCGCTGGGCTTTGCGCCCATGGGGCGCGACATAAGTAGCTTAAAATCATCAAGACATTCTTAGAAGGGTAAAAGAGCAGGCATCCTGAATTATAGTACATAAAGTCAGTTTCTAAAACTTCTTATTGGCTAGTGCTAGCAGTTCGGCAGTTTGATTCTCACCGGCTCAAAGTTGACTCAGCCTTCCATCCTTCCAAGGTCGGTAAAATAAAGACCCAGATTGTTGGGAGTAATATCTTGACTTTGTAAACCACTTAGAGAGGGTTGTAAAGCACTGTGAAGCAGTATATAAGTCTAATAATTGCTATTTTCCTTTAAAACAAAAAAATAAAACAGTGCTCTGCACTTCTGTAGAGACAAAATTATGAACATGCATGGACTTCAGACATCTTAAATTGCACAATTACACTCAAGCTACAGAACCAGCACAATGAGTACCATTGGTGTTGCCCTCATATAGTCTCCTCACAATCCACCTCTATCCTAGAGAAGCTGATTTGTGGGATAGTGAAATGGGTGGGAAAACGAGCAGTGTCTAAATTTGATAAAGAAATACATTAATGAATAATTTTTAAAAAAATGAAAAATAGAGAAAAGGGAAATGCCATTCCATGAATGGAGAGTTGTTTACATGACATTGGATCTTTTAGTGGTAATTCCAGATGCAAGAAGGAGAGGCCATTTTCCTTCAAAAATGATGTTAAGTTGATTGGATCTCATGATGTTCTTCCATTTTTCCATGTAAGCCTGTAAGTATGGAAAGTGAAATGAAACGTATGAGTAGCAAAGGTTTTCTATATTATGACTAAAACTTCAGGCAAGATATTTTATAGGGTTCGATGATACATTTAGGCAGGGGGCAGTTGATGAAAATATTTGTTGCATTTTGTTGTTCATCATTCTGGAATCTCTTGGAAAGATGGTCCTCAGATATATTAAACAGGTAATAAATAAGCACTTTGGTGTAATGGGTAAGGTGCTGGCCTTCCTTGGCCATGAAAGCTGTCTGGATGACTTTGTGCTAGTCTCTCTCTCTCTCTCTTTCTCCCTCTCCCTCTCCCTCTCCCTCTCCCTCCCTCCCTCCCTCCCTCTGTTTAACCCACCTCACAGGGTTGTTGTTGCAGAGAAAATAGGAGGAAAAAGTATTATGTATAATTGCCATCTTGAGTTACTTATATAATGTAATAAAGGTGGAATAAAAAAATCTAATAAATAAAATAAAAAATAAAATATAGGTACAAGTTATTACAAACCGCATATAAATTCTGCACATATTTCCAAAGAACCTTAAATCACTCTGATAAATCTTGATTTGAAATAAGATGGCACTTTTATTTCTTGTTATTTCTGACTGAAATGCATTGTTTTCAAATTTGTGAGAGTTAATGTGAGATTTATAAAAGTGCTCTGTTCTGTTGTAATTCTGTGAAATTCATGATCTTTTTTCACTTTCTTGCTGGATTTCAGCAGTCTCTAATGAATGCTTATTTATTCTTAACAATTTTAAATAAATATCTGTGGCAGATTAATGAAAGCATCAGCCCTGACTTGCAGCAATCACCACGATAAAAAAAGGATGATAACTGTACTTACATATTTTGAAATGAAAATTGCTAAGTGATTTCTCTGAACAATAGTAGTTCTACAGACAGTCCATTATAATTACAGGTTATTTATAAGTCTTTCTATAGTTACAGAGATTATTTAAAGATATAATAATAATAATAATAATAATAATAATAATAATAATAATAATAATAATAATAATAATAATAACAACAACAACAACAACAACAACAATAATAATAATAATAATAATAAGTAGAAGAAGAAGAAGAAGAAGAAGAAGGAGGAGGAGGAGGAGGAGGAGGAGGAGGAGGAGGAGGAGGAGGAGGAGGAGGAGGAAGGGACCTTGGAGATCATCTAGTCCAACCCCCTACTCAGGCAGGAAACCCTATACCATTTCAGACAAATGGCTGCCCAGTCTCTTCTTAAAAACTTCCAGTGTTGGAGCATTCACCACTTCTGGAGGCAAATTGTTCCACTGGTTAATTGTTCTAACTGTCAGGAAGTTTCTCCTTAGTTTTAGGTTGCTTCTCTCTATGGTTAGTTTCCATCCATTGCTTCTTGTAAAATTTTTAATCCTAGTTTACCTGGAAAAGCTACCCAAAACTGTTTTAGGGGGAGATTATACTTTATAAGGGCCCAGATGTTTCAATGTGAAACATTATGAGAGAGAGAAAAAGTACAACATGCTTGACGATAGTTGTAGAACAAGTACGTGATAGAAAACTCCCAGAATAGATCCTATTTTCCCCATTTATTGGATACTCTACCCCAGGGGTGTAATACTCGCCACATCAGGTTACATGTCACAATGTATCACAACTTTTCCCCCATTGCCGGAGCTGGGGTGGGCACAGTTTCAGCATGACACATCCGGCCCACGGGCCGGCAGTTTGACACCCCTGCTCTACCCACTCACCCTCCTTGTTACATTTTACTCAGCCCAGCACATAGAAATTCCTGGGAATGTGTCTCTGCCAGCTTCAGCTCTTGCTGTGTATTATAGTTCACTTGCATCGCTGATCTGGCGCCATGGAGAGACAAAAGAGTTTCAGGCTTTTTAGTTTATTTGCTAATAGTTTTCAAAAATCAATTTTCCCTTACAACAGCCTGCCATATCTGCCCCTCAGGAGTAATGTTTTGCAAACTATCAGATTAATACATATAAATATGCTTGGATAAATGCATGGGCTATGTCTGTGAGGAAGTAGAAATGTGTGTGTTCATCTTACAATGGTCTAAGGAGAAAAGGTTTTTCATGTATTCACAGAGTGCTAGACGCTTTTAATGACGTATTCAGTAAATTCAGGAATCAGCAAGTTCAATGCAGAAATGCTAACGGCTAATTCATTGACATTCTTTCTGTTCAGCTACTAGCTTTCTTATCCCCTTTTTTGTAATATCCTCAACTGCTCACTCATAGCTCCTTTAACTAAAATTGCTGAAAATCAGTAATACAGTCCCTTCACTCAAGGTAGGCTGGAAAATTTTAGCCTAGATTTTCCATTTAAAAATCACCTAAATTCCTCAGAAATGCTGTTCAAAATTTTGGGGAAAGGTGATGAGCTCACTTTGCATAATTGTTGCCTTTGTCAGTTGTTAAGTGAGAGCCTTAGTCCCTAATTTCACAGAAAAGAAACATAAAAAAATAAAGTTCTATTCACAACAGGGTTGTTACCATCCATGTGACTCATTTGCCACACTAGGATCTGTCTCTTTTCTGCTTTTTTTGCCTCTTCCAAGTCTAGAGCATGGCTCTAAACTGAATGAATAATAGTTTATTTTCTAGCAATGATTAACTGAAAACAACACTTCAAATCCAGTCTGACCTAAAGCCACAGTTAGTACAACAGAACAGTCTTTTGCTCTTCCTCCCACTACCTTTACAGTGTTGGATACATCATTCCCTTACACCAAATTGCTTCATTCGTGGCACAGAATAGAGAAGGATTACCTGGTGTCCTCCTTTCCATTTATTCTGCTACTGTTGTATACTAAAATAGATTAAAGCTGGAACAACCAAAGGCCTCTTGCTTTGAGACTGTCTGTACTAATTACTGGATTGCTTTCAGAGGTCCGGAATGTTCTGTGCCTTTTAATATTGACATGGTATATATGTAAGGTATATAAATAATGTTACCTTGTCCTTAAGTTTTCAAGGCCCCTGGTAACTAATGCTGCTTGACCAGTCCTTAGTAACTGTTCTGATTTACCCATGGCTTATTTTCAAATGTCAATCATTCTGCATTTACCCCTGATAAAACCCAATTATGGCTGTTGATTGCTACAGTGATAATACTTACATTAAGTCTAATGTAGTCTCTTGTATAATTCAAGGATATGCCTTTAGCTCTCTAGACTCATGTGGCCAAAATTGGAATGGGAATGTTTCTATGCTCTTTCTTTTATGGCACAGTCCTTATTTGAAATATATATTCCTAAGAATAATTGCCAATATTTTATGCAAACTCAATCACATTCTCTCTCATGAAAATCAGTAGTATCTTCGCAAGATGAGGAAGGTGCATGCAGCAAGCAGGTGGATGTGGTGTCAAGATCTAATATCCTTTGTACATACATGTGAGATCAATACATGATCGAAGATTGGATTGCAGTGTTCTTTGTACCATGTTGCTAGTTTTGACCATCTTTGTGGATAGTCCTGATAGGATATTTTACAATAGAATATCTGAGTTGAATTAGAAAAAAATAGTTGAAATCTTTGGTAATTACGATGCTGCTGTTAAGAAGGCCCAAGCCAGCAGAAATGAATAGATATATAGCATATTACATAAAATTTTCAGTATTCTTCTTAGTGTGCCACTGTTTTAAAATCTTCAGTTTAACAAGACTAAGGTTACTGTGGTTCCAAATATTTAGTTCGGTAATTTAAGTAGAATTCTCTATGTGGTTTTCCAATGTGTAACATAGTTTACATTGGTTATGGCAAGTCAGAGAAAAATATATTAAGTGCATTTGGGGAAAGGTTTGCCTCTCTTATTCCCATTAAAAACACTTTACATAATGATGAGAAATTATATTATAATGTACAGCATCCTGTTGTTTCATTTAGATCAATATTTTATGGCCAGGGTGTAAATTTCAGACAAATAGACCTGCTACACAAAATACTAATGAAATAAAATTAATATTGAGCTTGAGAAAAAAGGAATGTAGAGTAAGGCATACTTGTATCTTTTTAAGGGTACATTTCCATGTGTTTTGTGACTTTTCTTTTTCTTGCTCATATGAAAAATATAGATAAGTATAATGTCTGGCTTGCTTTCTTAAGATATCAACTCCACTACATCTTGTCTTATCATTCTGCTGAGGTGGTAGTGAACATTTGATATAGTTATAAACTGTATTGAAATCCTTCAAGAAACACCACATTGTGCATTTGCCACTACTGACAGACAGACCTTGGTGAAGCACAACTGTTGTCAGGAGCTTTGGCTATCATGCTAACAGATATTGGGAGTTGAAAACTATCATGTGAGTCAAATGTTTTCCACCCAGTTTGAGGCATTCCAAGTGTTAATTTCAGAGACAGTTGTTTCAGTGTGGTGGTTAAGGCATCAGGCTAGACAGCAGGAGACCATGACTTCCAGTCTCAACTTAAATGTGAAGTTAGCCAAGTGACTTTGGTCCAGTCAATCTCTCACAACCCCAGGAAGGAGGCAATGGCCAGCCATGCCTGAAAACTCTTCCCAGGAAATCTGCAGAGACTTGTTATCAGGAGTCAATTGACTTAAAGGCACACACACACACACACACACACACACACACACACACACACACACAGAAAGAGATATTAGTTTAGGCCATAATTCCATCTCCAGGAGGAAGACCTGTAGAATAAAGTATTGCTTCATATTGCAGACAGGGAAATACAGAAATACAGAAATATAGAAAAGCTCCTTTTAAAGCTTTGCAGACCCGCCCCCGACCTCCCCCCCCCTGGCATGGCTGCTGTAGAAGCTGTAGTAGTATCTTTGCTATATGTATAAGTCATGCATGTTTAGATTATCACTGAATGCTATTTTATGTTGGTTGATGACTGAAATAAAGATACCTCAATTATTGCCACCATTGCAACCCCTGTATAAGTATACATTGTAAATATGTTGTAGAAAAACATTACAGTTATGGAAGAAGAGATGGGGAAACACATCTGTCCCTACATGGACTCTGATTTGGATTTAAAGACACAGGTGATCCTTGACTCACAAACATTCATTTAGTGACCTTTTACAGTTACAACAGCATTGAAAAAAAGTAACTTACAACTTATCAATACTTATTTATGCACATTTTTATTTTATGTATAACTCCAGAGCATTTACTATAATAAAAAAGAAGAATGACTCATACTGGCTTGGATGGGAATAATTATTCTCACAATTGACCAAATTTGTATCCTTCTAAATAGGTATTGCTCAGCATATTTGTTGATAATTGAGCCTTGTATTTCACCCATATTTCAAAATATTAATATTTTAAGGAAAGAAATAAATAACCAAGAGTTTTGAAGATTATTGATTGCCCTCTGGGTTTTCTCTTCCAAACTGAATGGAAATTCCAGCAACATTCTTTTTCAAATGTCTAAATCCTTCTTTACCTCTTTCTCAGCTTGTGAAAGGAAATATAGTGAATCTAATGAAGTGAGTAAATAAACTCAACATCCAATCTCCATCTAAAAAAAAGCACAGAACAAAGAAGAAATAGAAACTGATAGAAGTGAATTATTTCCTGGTACGTGGTTGTTGCTCAGTAACAAGAAAATTCCTTCTTTGAAGAAAAAAACACCTTAAACAGGAGGGATTTTGTGTATGTTGAAATAGGTTTAATTATTGATCAGGCACATTCATAAATGCAGCATAATATTTAAAGAAAGAATGTTCGCCCTAAAGTCTAAAAATATGGAAGATGAGGTCCTATGGATTCCACTGATTGATGGAATGTCACCTACCAGCACAGCACATTTCCTTTCTTGTGAAAGTCTGCTGAGGAAATTCCCCCCCTGCAAAAAAAAACAAAAAAAAAACTTGTCAAACTTAGGCTAAGAGATGGCTGGAGATTTTAGGTAGAGTGAGGAGAACAGAGCCACTGTGGTTTCTGATGTTGCTGCTAAAGTTCATCAAGGTGTATTAAAGCATCTAAACAGGGTGTAAAGTTGCGTGCTTCACATAGAGATGGACACAGAGCTGGGGTGAAGATGAGTTTATTCTGAACAGAACGAACTGGGGAAACAGGGAAGCCTGGCGTCTATTTGTACCTGCCCAGGTGGATGGCATCCAATCAGTTCAAACCTGGGCTTCCTGCCAGTGCAGGTGACAATGGGTGTAGATCCTGGCTTCCCACCAGGCTGACCATGCCTGGGGCTGTCAACAGCTTAAGTCCTTAGGCTTATCCTGAGTGAGCAGTCATTGCGCGGAGCTGTCCAGCCCCTCTGCTGATCTGCACCATCAGCCTCCTGCTGTGCTGTCCTTTGTGTATGCTGGGAGGCATACACTGCACAGGGAAATTGAATTCGAATTCTAATTCTAATTCTGACAACAGAAACTCCATCACACTCGCATTTTTAATGATTCATGTACAGCTCTTTCCTAATTCCAGGCAGAAAAAAAATAATATGCAGAAAAAACAGTTCAAGGAGAACTCAGGCTATTTACACAGAGCTTCAACTTTTTAAGTCCATAATATCAGTTGGAGAATATGCTAAGAGAGGCAGCCAACAAACAGGAGAGGGAGAGAGGGAGAGAGGGAGAGAGAGAGAATTAACATGAGCAGCTTTATTAGAAAATTAGAGCAATCATCCCACACTAATACAAACAGGGTAAAAGCAGCAGAATATTTATGTATCCAATGCTTATATCCAGCTAATTAATATATAAACATCCATGCAAAGATATATCTGGCAGATTGCTTTTCTAAAAGATGGATATCAACATCATTCTGCATCTTTGTTAGAGACAAATTTTGATGAGTTTTAGACTAAGGTGGTTATGCCAAATCTGGTTGCTACTGCTTACTTTCTTTAAAGCTAGGTAATTTTCTGCTTCTGTTTGTGTATACTCCTTGCTTCATATATTTCTGTCTATATATTTTTCTTTATTAACTAAGCTCCCTCCATATATGCTGCCCCTTATGAGCCACTACACTACAGCAACTATAGTGTTTTCCAAAGAACAGAGGTCATGAAGTTCAGCTCTGCTGTGATCTTAAGTGTGATTTCATTTCAAATGATCAAAGCTGTCAGATTTGAAGCAGTTCATTCACTTTAAAGAAGTGAACCACTTCATTCTGACTCCTCTAATCAAAGCAGGATGACTCCATTTAATACCTTTAAGTCAAGGCTGTTTCAGCAAGGCTTTGAGGTCTGAAAAGTAAGATGGCTCTCCTATAAAGAGATGTTTGGAATCATAGGATTTTCAGGAGCTTTACTTTACTTTTAGCTAGTTTGTTATTGTGAAAGTTTTATGAAGATTTTGTCTTTTTTTAAAGATGGTTCCTGAATGAGTTGTGTGAGCTGCTCAGAGACAATTATCGATTGGGGTGGTATGTAAATGTACTAAGCAAAATCAATCAATCAATAGTGAATAAAATGATTCAGTAAACGTTTCACTGGGGGGGGAGGAAATGTTTCCATGCATATGTGTACTCCCAAAGTCCTCTTTTGTAATCCAGATCAAGGATCTATAAGGGCATTGATTCAACTCAGCATTTGGCTTCACTTCTTCAAATTAAAGTGCTGTTTTGAAGCTCAACGTAGCCATGCCTGAAAGCGCGCGCACACACACACACACACACACACACACACACACCTCACAAAACCTTTAAAAGATTAATAAGAAATCCCATACAGCACTCTTCAATGCTGTGATGCCTTCTAGATAGTTTACCTTACAATATACATCATCCCTGACCATTGAGCGTGATGACTCAGAACAGGGACTGTTGTAGTCCAATACTTTTACAAGGGAACATCCTGGGGAGATATCCATAGGTGATGCTTATTTTAGGAAACTTAAATGCCTCTGTTCTTCCACCCATTTCCCCTTAAATGCATAAATATGTCAAGTATATATTACATCCACTATGCTATTCTGAACCTAGGTTTGTAAGTTAAGGACCAATTTCTCTAAGCAGACACATTCTAAGATGTGTTAGACTAAAACTCAGAAAATTCTTGTCTGGATATATTGTCTGAGATAATAGAAGTACCTATGTACTTCATTTGGAAGGAAGTATGTTCTGGAGGAAATTATGTATGTATGTATGTGCAATATGTGGTGGATTGCACGTACACATATAACAACTAGAGCTTGAACAAATATTCTGGAATATTAGTAAAAAAGTGAATAGGTTGTTGTTTAAGTAGATGCACAATTGAATGTGCCAACCTGTCAATAGGGGTGGTGGGGAATCTGGTGTCTTCCTAATTCTCTTGCCATTGCCCATTATGGCCCAAATTGATAAATGTCTGCAAGAAGTATTACAGAACATATATTGGAATGAAATTGGTATACTGTTGCAGTTATTTCAGATCAGTTTTAAACTTTTAATTATAACAAAAGTGGACCAGGTAAAACAGGACCTGTTGATCTGTTAGGAAAAAAAAATAATGCTTTTTAGTTTGTCAGCTTAAATGGCTTTTATTTTTCTTTAGGCTACCTTACTTGAGCTCCTGAAATCTAAATAGTTTATTGAGTTTCCGTGCACTTTAATAATGCATGATATTGTATTATAGTACATAGTTTATTCTCTTTCCTGCTTATTTTTGTTTATGAATATTAAAACATCCATTCATTTTTTACTGTGACCTGGGGGACACCTTCAGCTTACTTTTTGCAAAGCATGGCCAAATGTTGACCTTGGAGATAAAATACTCAAATGCCTTGGGAACTGTGTAGTAATTCAAAAAAAAAGAAGGAAAATAACTAGCTTTTATGGCACTCAATCTTTTTAAACATACTGGTTTTGAATAAGGCTTACCTGTTTTTCAGTGTAAAAGGCTAATACAACTGAACTGTAAGATAACAAGTTTAAGTCATTTTTTCTGTTTATTCCCAAAAAGCTTGCTTGTTATGAGTTTCAAATGCAATAGAAGAAGATGATTCACCAGGAAAGTAGCCTACTTCATAGAAAACGTATTTCTTTTATTGTATTTCCCAAAAAAGGACATAAGTTCAAAGCATTAGACAAGCCACTAGCACCAACGGAATCTAAGGACCACATTTGATACTTCATCAAAATAACAAATGTCCTTTCTGCATTTTATCAAACCAAAATGAATATCATGTTTAAGTTGTGTTAAAAAATTAATACTGAAATTCCTTTCCAAAGAGTGAGTACATTACATTAAGCTGTGTATTCTTGTACTAAAGTTTCTGGGATGTTAGAATCTGAATGAAAAAGTCTTGTGTAAGTTTAGTGAATCCTTATTTTATTTTCAATCCTGTGTCTCATTTTATATCATATTCAGAAAGCAGATAGTAATGTACGACTCACCCAAAGTCATCTGGCTGGCTTTCATGAGTGAGATGGAACTAGAACTCACAGTCTCCTAGTTTCCAACCTGGTGCCTTAACTATTTCTCTCCCTGTAAGCCCCTGGTATGAAGCATTTTGATTTTTCAAAAGCAAAGAGAAAAGGGGAGCCATCTTTTACATACTTTTAAGTTCAAAGTTTAAAATTCGAAGTCTTTTATTTTGGTTATTGACCAGTCTTATAACTTGTGTAATATTATGGTCGACCAATTTAATCACTTACACCTGAGACTGAGCTTGTTTCATCATTGGTTCAAACTAGGCCTCAGTTTGCAAATACCCTTCTTAAAGAGAGCACTTCATTTTGAAACAAGCAAATTACGTAAACATAAATATTCTCCAGGAAAAAAAAATAGCAAAGTATTTTTGCCAATATTTATGCTCAGAAGTCTAGCACTGCAGTCAAGCAAATACGTAACTTGTTTGACTCACATTTTTATTTTTTGCAATGTCTAAATCTAATTTCCAAAGTAGTGTATATGTGTATTAAATTCAACTCAGATTAAGTAGATTTAGTTTAAGCCTACCCCCATCCCAAATCAATGGATAAACTCATTACGTCTAACTTAAGACTCAATTATTCTACCTTGTGCTTTGCTGAAATGGGTTTATTAAAAGTCTCCATTAATCTTAATGTCAACTTTATTGCAATCTGGTCACAGGTGTCTGCAGAGAGGAAAGTGACAAAATATGTGCTGTGCTGCTGCAATGCAAACTTGCATTATGTACTTGTACGTGGCATTATGAAAAGTACCAGATGGCAGAGGGTGTAATTTTTTATCATAATGCACATTTTGTCAGCCTGGCATGGACACCTAGTGTGCAGGCCCATTTAGGAGGAGGTTATTAACCTGGGGTTCATGGACAGATTTCAAGGGAAAAATACAATGTTTTTTTAAAATGTATTACCATGTTACATATTTGTGCTTTTTGATAACTTGATTTCATTGGTTTCATCACACTAACAAACAGACCCATGGCACAAAAAGGTGAAAAAAACTCTAGGGAGTGGACACCAGTGCAGATATATATATATATATATATATATATATATATATATATATATATATATATATATATATATATATATATATATATATAAATTTTTATTTATTTATTTTAATTCCATTTATATCCCGCCCTTCTCCGAAGACTCAGGGCGGCTTACAAGCTTAGCAGTAGCCTTCATTCACACACACCCCCAAGCGACATTATTACAAACAGCTTAATTGCCTCCAACAATCTGGGTCCTCATTTTACCTACCTCGGAAGGATGGAAGGCTGAGTCAACCTTGAGCCTGGTGGGATGCGAATCTGCACTAATTGCAGGCAGCTGGTGTTACTTAAGGAGGCATTAGCCCACTGCTCCACCAAGGCGCTCTCTCTCTCTCTCTCGCTCTCTCTCTCTCTCTCTCTCTCTCTCTCTCTCTCTCTGTGTGTGTGTGTGTGTGTGTGTGTGTGTGTGTGAAATGTTTGTTAAGCATTCAGAATACACTTGCTTAGTCCCAGACACGGGATAAATCTTATTTCCTGTTTCAGCCTAGCCGAAGGCCATCTACAGGCAGTAGCCACAGCTACTTGTGTAAATTTTTTGGCTTGCTAACAAAGAATAAAGGGAGACCGATATGATCATTTCAAACTTATTTGTTCTCATCAGTCAGCCATACCCTTCTGAGATTCGAACCTGGGCCGACTGCGTCTTAAGAAAAGAGAGAGAGAGAGAGAGAGAGAGAGAGAGAGAGAGAGAGAGAGAGAGAGAGAGAGAGAGAGAGAGAGAGAGAGAGAGAGAGAGAGAGAGAGATATCTCCCCAGGTATACTTAGGCAGAACTAGTAATTTGTCTTAATTAAACGTATATTCCCATTGGTTAGACACAAAAGTGGCTGCTTGCCAGTTGATTAAATCTTCATTGGGAATTATCCTGCTACTCAGAATGTTTTCTTTTTTTAAAATGTTTATCACTTTAGTCAGCTTTACATTGCACTAGCATTCGCAAATCTACTGGGGGACAACCAATTCCAATAGTTCTATTCATATGAATATATAATTTCATGTTTCTGTAATCTTTTTTAAAAAAATATAATCTAGGAGTTTTCATGGAATATTTTCCTGAAAAAGAAGGCAAAGTTGGTGGTCCTCAAATTTATTTGTAATTTTGCACAGCAGTACATACAATAGGTAATATCATTCTAAATGTTGGAATGCATTTACATCCTTTGAAGTTTCATTAGTTTAGAGTCATGACAGATATTGTTTGATGTGGAGTAAGTAAATACAATACAAGCCATTACTGTGCAAAAGCCATGTTATTACAGAGAAAGAAAAAATACAAGAGGAAATACATCACAGGAACAATGGAGATGAATCACAGAGTAGCAATGTAACACAGGAAGCAAATACAATAGAGATGAATGATAGAGCTGCATATAAGGTAAAAATAATGCAGGTAACAGATATAACCTAACCCTTTACTAATGTTCTTGGCCCTTCCATGAGTAGAATAAAGCAGCTGCCTAGAATGATGGACATAGAAGATTCATACTTTACATCAGGTAGGCACATATTGAGTAAATTATTGAATCTGTCATCTGCACTTCGATAACTGTCTAGTTTGGTACAACAAATAAGCAAGATCAGAACAGAGTTACAACTGCAGAAAGAAAGAAATACAACCAGCCTTCCATTGAAGATCTGTATATTGAGTGGGTCAGAAAGAGGGCTGAGAAAATATCTACAGACTCCTCTCACCCTGGACATAAACCATTAAAAGCTTAGACTATTATAGTCATATATTGGTAATGCTGCATTAAGTTTTTTTAAATGTAGAACATAACCAAAGATTTCACTTTATTAAGCCATGTTGTATAAATGTTGCCTTAAACTAATCTAATCTCACTGTGTACTATGTTGAAATATTAATTATTCTAACATTTATAACCCAAGCTTCCAGAAATATAACTTAATCAATTTTTTAAAAAAATCAATTTCTAACAAACTACACAGGTGCAATTCTATTAGTCCCAAATCTATAAGGTAACAAAATATATTATAAACAAATTCTGAATTATCTTTAGAGTTCAACAGATCTAAATCTTTCTTTTACTAGCAGAAGAAAGGATTGGCGCAACTGACTCTATTATCAGTAATAAAGTTTTGTGAGTGATTCACATGAAACAAGAATGACTCAGCTTGAAAACTCTGGTAAACAACTTGCAATAGATATGGCAAAGGTTTAAAAATTAAAAAAAAAATCTTCAAAATGTAGTGACCTATCTACAGGAACATTGCATTAGAAATAATTCATGTTTCTAAATGTTTCATACACAGGAGAACTAGATTAGTCTATATTAGCTTTCATGGAAAAATGAAAATGTGAGATATTATCACTGTAGCCAGAAAACAAGCTTCAAACTGAAGCTGCTTATATTGTAAGTTTCTTTTTCCATTGAGCTAAAACTTATTCCCATTCTTGTGATAATCTTGAGATCCAGTATTTGAGGGGCTGCCACAAAAAAGAGGGGGTTAAATTATTCTCCAAAGCACCAGAAGACAGGACAAGAAACAATGGTTGGAAACTGATCAAAGAGAGAAGCAACCTGGAATAAAGAAGAAACTTCCTAACAGTGAGGACAATTAACCAGTGGAACAGCCTGCCTCCAGAAATCGTGGGCACTCCATCACTGGAAAATTTTAAGAAGAGGCTAGACAGTCACATGTCTGAGATGGTAGGTTCTCCTGCTGGTTATTGCCTGTAAAGCTCTTCATGGCACAGGACCAGGTTACTTATTACCTTTTGCCAATAGTATGCACTCATGGCTTGTTCTGACAGAGTTCCTTCTGTGAAATGATGCTGAAATAATCTCTCCTCTTTCAACATACAGATGGTGTAAGTCCTATGAGGTAGACCAGACATTGTATCAAGATTGGCTAATGTACCAGAATCTCACAGTTCTGAATATCCTTCTTTTTTTTCCTTTTCTTTTCTTTTTTAAATCATCATGTGAATTTTGGTGATGTCTGCTGGAGATATTTTTGTATTGCTTCCTGCTTGTTTGAGCTTCTACAATGTTTATATGGTCATTACCAATGACATGGACATTTTCTTTCTCTGTCAAGGTCATTGCCACTACCCTTTACAGCTGTCTCCAAGTATTTAGAAAGATGGTGATGAAAACTTTGCTCTTTTCTCCTTTAGGACAGAATTATTAGAATTCCCATCAGAATTTGAATCTCTGATCAATTCGGGTTATATTCCTTTTACATTGTTATTGGTTACTGGTTATTTTCCTTCATCAGTTATTGTACGATGACCAAGTTGCATTTCTCAAATTGTGTGACTATGTAAATATCTTAAATAAATAAAGTAAAATATGTGGGCCTCAATAATAAAGGGGAGGCTGTTAGCTGGAAACTGGCATAAAGCAATCAAAATGTAAACTCACTTTAGGCCAGGGTTCCATGAATGAGAAGAACACCTTAACTATTTAGTAGGGAAAAGCAGTGCTTTAAAGAAGAGACATGACAATTTTTAAAAGAAAATGAAGAGGCCGGGAATTGAGAATGAGATCGGTTGTCTTTGTGCCTTATTACCATATTGTCATCATATTTTCTGCATAGAACAATCAAAAATGTATCACTTTTGCTGAATAGAAAAAGTTCCAGTTTGTGCAGATCACAGCATGTTTAAGCAGCAGCTGCTCACAATCTACTGAAGATATCAGTATGTTTCTCAAGCATTTATTTAGACACAGTTCAAGACACTGCCGTGGAGTTGTAACTATTCCACAACAAAGAAAGAACTCAAAGATCTGCAGGACTTTTGCTACATTTCTTCCCAAGTCTAGATTAGTAGCCTGAAAAATCATATTAGTTGATAAGAATTAGCTGAAGTTAGGCTCACAAATGATAAATTTAAGGTGGTGTATGATATTCAGTGTTTTGTGAAAAGTGAAGATTGATTTAATAGAAAGATGCATTCATGCAATAAATGAAGATGTTAGGAAAAACCCAGCTTATAGTGAACTTATTATCCACCTGAACAGTTTCCTCATCTCACACTGATGGAGACACCCTCAGACTGAACAATATATTAAATATTGTAAATAAAATACATGTATAAGGTTTCACAAACTGTCTATGAACTTCCTGTTCACTTGCTATTGCTCTCTAAAAGGCCTTCTCAATCTCCTAAACAAGTAGAAGAATTTGGCCAGGCATGTGAAAAAGTTATGGGATTTATTGCATTGGAAGTGCCATCTGGAGCCTTAAGAAAATGTTCTCACAGATGCGCAGATAATGCCTAATACTATCTTTTAACATGAGAAGAGTTTACCTTCCAAATTGCATTAAATGGTCTTAACTCCGGAGCAGATGGCAATAATTCAGAGGACTTAACTGGTTACCCTGAACAACTTTTTCTTTTTTGCTGCAGTATAAGACTGCAATTTTGTTATATTTGGCCCCTCCCTTAATATTCCTTGGGCCTGCTATATATTGCTTGTGCTTTTTAATCCTAAATGTTCATAATCATCCATGTATTCCAGTTGTTGTTGTTGCTGTTGTTAGCTGCGAAGTCGTGTCCGACCCATCGCGACCCTATGGACAAAATTCCTCCAGGCCGTCCTGTCCTCTACCATCTTCTGGAGTCCATTTAAGCTCACGCCTACTGCTTCAGTGACTCCATCCAGCCACCTCATTCTCTGTCGTCCCCTTCTTCTATTGCCCTCGATCTTTCCCAGCATTAGACTCTTCTCCAGTGAGTCCTTCCTTCTCATTAGGTGGCCAAAGTATTTGAGTTTTAGCTTCAGGATCTGGCCTTCTAAAGAGCAGTAAGGGTTGATCTCCTCTAGGACTGACCGGTTTGATCGCCTTGCAGTCCAAGGGACTCGCAGGAGTCTTCTCCAGCACCACAGTTCAAAGGCCTCAATTCTTTGGCACTCAGCCTTTCTTATGGTCCAACTTTCACTGCCATACATTGCAACTGGGAAGACCATAGCCTTGACTATACGCACTTTTGTTGACAGGGCAATGTCTCTGCTTTTTAGTGTGCTGTCTAGATTTGCCATGGCTTTCCTCCCCAGGAGCAAGCGTCTTTTACTTTCTTGGCTACAGTCCCCATCTGCAGTGATCTTGGAGCCCAGGAAAATAAAATCTGTCACTACCTCCATTTCTTCCCCATCTATTTGCCAGGAATTGAGAGGGCCAGATGCCATGATCTTGGTTTTCTTAATGTTAAGTTTCAACCCAAGTTTTGCACTCTCCTTCTTCACACGTAAGACGAGGCTCTTTAGTTCTTCTTCACTTTCTGCCATTAGAGTGGTATCATCTGCGTATCTTAGGTTGTTGATATTTCTTCCGGCAATCTTAATTCCAACTTTTGATTCATCTAGCCCTGCCTTTCTCATGATGTGCTCTGCATATACGTTAAATAGGCAGGGAGACAGTATACAGCCTTGCCGGACTCCTTTCCCAATTTTGAACCAATCAGTGGTTCCGTGTCCAGTTCTCACTGTTGCTTCTTGACCCGCATATAGGTTTCTCAAGAGACAAATAAGATGGTCTGGTACTCCCATCTCTTTAAGAACTTGCCACAGTTTGTTATGATCCACACAATCAAAGGCTTTAGCATAGTCAATGAAGCAGAAGTAGATGTTTTTCTGGAACTCTCTAGCTTTCTCCATGATCCAGCGTATGTTGGCAATTTGATCTCTAGTTCCTCTGCCTCTTCAAAATCCTGCCTGTACTTCTGGTAGTTCTCGATCCACATACTGCTGAAGTCTAGCTTGTAGGATTTTAAGCATGACTTTACTAGCATGAGAAATGAGTGCAATGGTGCGATAGTTTGAACATTCTTTGGCACTGCCTTTTTTTGGAATTGGAATGTAAACTGATCTTTTCCAATCCTGTGGCCACTGTTGAGTTTTCCAAATTTGCTGGCAAATTGAGTGTAGCACTTTTACTGCATTGTCTTTTAAGATTTTGAATAGCTCAGCTGGAATACTGTCACTTCCACTAGCTTTGTTGTTGCTCAGCTTTTCTAAGGCCCACTTCACTTCACATTCTAGGATGTCTGGCTCGAGGTCAGTGACCACCTCATTGTGATTATCAGGGACGTTAAGCTCATTCTTGTATAGTTCTTCTGTGTAATTTTGCCACCTCTTCTTAATCTCTTCTGCCTCTGTTAGGTCCCTGCCATTTTGGTCCTTTATCATGCCCATTTTTGCATTAAACGTTCCCTTCATTTCTCTAATTTTCTTGAAAAGATCTCTGGTCCTCCCTATTCTATTGTTTTCTTCTATTTCTTTGCACTGTTCATTTAAGAAGGCATTCTTATCTCTTCTAGCTATTCTCTGGAATTCTGCATTCAATTGGGCATATCTATGTTTTTCTCCCTTGCCTTTCACTTCCCTCCTTTCCTCAGCTATTTGCAAAGCTTCCTCAGACAGCCATTTTGCTTTCTTGCATTTCTTTTTCTTTGGGATGGTTTTGGTTGCTACCTCTTGTACAATGTCACGAACCTCTACCCATAGTTCTTCAGGCACTCTGTCTATCAGATCTAATTTCTTAAATCTGTTTGTCACCTCTACTGTATAATCAAAAGGGATATGATTTAATTCATACCTGAGTGGCCTAGTGCTTTTCCCTACTTTCTTCAGTTTAAGCCTAAACTTTGCAAGGAGAAGCTCATGGTCTGAGCCACAGTCAGCTCCTGGTCTTGTTTTTACTGACTGTATAGAGCTTCTCCATCTTTGCCTGCAGAGCATATAGTCAATCTGATTTCTGTGTTGACCATCTGGTGATGTCCATGTGTAGAGCCGTCTCTTGGGTTGTTGGAAAAGAGTGTTTGCTATGACCATCGCATTCTCTTGACAGAATTCTATCAGCCTGTGCCCTGCTTCATTTTGCACTCCAAGGCCAAACTTGCCTGTTATTCCAGTTATCTTTTGGCTTCCTACTTTAGCATTCCAATCCCCCATGATGATAAGAACATCATTTTTTGGTGTTAGTTCTATAAGGTGCTGTAGTGCTTCATAGAACTGGTCAATTTCATCCTCTTCAGCACTGGTGGTTGGGGCATAGACTTGGACTACTGTGATATTGAATGGTTTGCCTTGGATTCGAACTGAGATCATTCTGTCATTTTGAGGATTGTATCCCAGTATTGCTTTCCCTACTCTTTTATTGACTATGAAGGCTACTCCATTTCTTCTGAAGGATTCTTGCCCACAGTAGTATACCTGATTGTCATCTGAATTAAATTCACCCATTCCTGTCCATTTTAGCTCGCTGATACCTAAGATGTCAATGTTCAGTCTTGTCATCTCTTGTTTGACCACGTCCAGCTTTCCTTGATTCATGTATTCCAGTTAGAGAGATTTAAATAGAGGCTGGTTAATATTACTGTCTCCCATGGATTTGATGGTAGCGCATAATGACAGGCAAAATTTATGACAAAACTTGTTTTCATTCGGTGCTACCATTTTGCTAAAGGAAGTCTCTGTGTGTTATGAGTTTAGATGCATCAAAGAATTTAATAAAACATTCAGTGTAACAGCACAGTGGAGCACGTTGTAAAAATTTAGTAACCTGATTTTCTGAAATAAAACATTTTCCCTAATCTGAGAGACAGACTATCCAATATGGAGAGATTTGTGTTAAAGCACTGTGGAAATGTACAGGTACTGTAAATGCATTAATCTGGGTCCCAGAAAACAGCTACATAGTGATGTGGATAGATAAGAAGCATCTGCAATGTTCATTTAAATACTTACATATACAACAAGTATTAATAATTTACAAGAAATTCAAAGGTCTGGCTAGCTAAAGTTATTATGGTTTGTTGTACAATCAGCTAAATATTTAGACTGGATTTGGCACTTGTGTCCACCTATCGAATCTTTCCCAAGGACCTGGCAGAGGCAGATATCGTTTGAAGGTGTTAAAGATATTGTTGCAGGCTGCAGGTTGTTCAAGTAGAGCTGACATTTGCATTTGACTGATGGTGATTTTGTCAATGCCAAAGGTGTTCAGATGGTGTCCAGATGTTTTGGGATTGTACCCAAGGTGCCTATTGCTATTGATACTGTCTTTTTTGCCACAATTCTACTTCTATTTTCAGTTCTTTGTGTTTTGTGATTTTCATCTATTCTTTCTCTTTTATATCACTGTCTCCAGGTATTGCCACATCTACTATCCAGATTTTTTCTTGTATATGCTGGGGTTGTTGTGTGAATTTCCAAAGTACTTTAACTTCTTTATTTTCTACTTTGTCTATTTTGTGGTCCCACTAGTTTGTCCTTGCAGGCAAGTGGTATTTCTTGTAGATATTCCAAAGCACCATTGTTGCTACTTTGTCACGCCATTGTTTGTTAGTCAGTCTGTGCAATCTTCTTGCAGCCAGCTAACTAAGTGGTCAACTGTTTTTTAAATTTCTTTGCAGAGACAATATTTGCTGTCTGTTACTGTCTTCTCAATTCTGGATTCATATTCATTTGTTCTTAAGGCTTGATTTTATGCAGTCAGAATTAGTCCCTTTGTCTCTTTCTTCAGTTTTCCTGCTCTTAGCTATTTCCAGGTCTCCTTGTTATCCACTTTGCCCTCTAGATTACTTTTAATGTACTGGCCATGTAATACTTTGCTTTGTCATGTCATTTTTCTATTCTTCATTTGGTCTTTCTTGTAGGCGGGTTTGGTTCTTTGGCATTCAGTAAGCCTTCATTGTCTACTAGCTTCAATGCATCTTCTTCATTATCCTAATGATATTCTTCCAATACCCTTTTCCTTCTTGAACTACCTGGTATTGGTATTTGAGTATCACAATTTGCTTCACCTAAAAGAACAGAGCTTTGTGGATTGCAGCACTAAGGTGCTAAGGTTTGCTTCTCCCACTCTGGTTTTCGACTGCTGTATCCCTTCTCTTTGCCTCTGTTATAGCAGGACTTTGGCTTTGTTTGGTGCTGCCTGTTCTTTGGTTTTACTCTTTTTACTCTTCAGTATCATTCCTGAGCTTTTTCACTTAATTTATTCATAGTGAGTGGGCATGCAATACCTTGATGCACTAAATGAATGTTGGCATGTTCCCTTTCTAATCATCTGTTTTTTTGCAGCCAAGTTGTGGTATGCTTTTTCTACTATTAAATAGGTAAATACCTTCCATATTATTTTTCCCAAACCCTGGAATAAATAATAAGAGCAACTTATATAGCTTTTACAATGACTTTCTTCTGATTTCCTGGATTGAAAGGAAGCTCGGGAGGCCTCAGGACTGCAGATCATGGAAAAGATGGGCACACAATAAAAACAGGAATCTTCACAGGTCATTTTGTGATAAGAACACAGTCCTTCACTAAAATTCTCTTCTCTGTTGAAAGGTGCTTAAAATTATCTTTCATCAACTTTAATTAAAATAGGTATACAAGAAGCAGATTGTTTTCTGCATAGCACTATAGTACTTTAAAGTACAGCTGCAAGTATAACACCATATGCGTCCTAATTACAACCTTATTTTATATTCTATAACTGAGTTGCTCAAGAACCTTACTGTTCTCAGTAGTTGATGGCATCTAACAGGCTTTCTTTATGAGTCCAAACTTTCTTTGCGAGTCCAGAGAAAGTAGGATAAAAAGAAAAGGAAGGAAATATAGGAGGGAGAAATATTCTCTCCTTCCTCAGGATGAAGTAACAGGCATTTGTAACTTTTTGATAGATCTAGGATCTTTCACTGGAGTGTGAACATTCTACAATACAATGGCTTTCCTAATATGAGGTACACTGGTACCCCAAGTCTGATATTTCCTTGCTGATGTGGTGGGTCTAACTTCAGTGCAGCTCTGCATAAATCAGCACTGAGGCAATCTTGCATCATTTCCAAACCCCTAAATGACTCGGATTGAGTATACTCTAATACTAGGCTATAGCCTAGTTAATGCCTGAGGCTTAGTACTTATAACTAATTCTATTTGTTCAGTCCCCTGGAACACAACTTTAGTAAAACATTTTTCTTTCACTGCACCATTATCAATAGTTTCCTGCTAAAAACATTTTTGCTCCTCGGACAGACTTCATCCATATCCCTGAAATTGAACTGAAATTCCTTTTAATAATATGATGGCAATAGAATAACTTCAGAAGATTAACCAAATGGCTTTCTTAAACAACTGCTTTTGGCTCAAAATGTGTGCAATGATCTATTAATCCCAAACTGCTTCAGAGAATGTTCAGATCCTGAGAGTCCTAGTATGTTGATAGCTTTCTAACACTTTTGAAGAATATTTGCACTCTCGCCATGCTTGTCAGAATAATGCAGCTGAGATCATTTATGATTGCAATTTAAATTAGTTTCACATTGAAAAGAATGAACCTATAATTAATAGAAATCCCCTGAATTGTTTGATATTTTCATCATATTAAAAGTATATTGCTTGCAAAATTTATATCTTTTAAATTCAATAAACTTAAATAGGAGAAACAACTAAAATAGGTAATGAACTTTCTGCATAGTACATAACTCAGTTATGATGTTCTGTTTAATACCATATCTGTATTTATGTGGGAATTATTGCTTTATCTTTCCTCTAAGGACGCTTCTAGATGGATCAAGAATTCATTCAAAACAGTGGGGGGGGGGGAAACTAGGTCTGACTGAGTTGTTTGCACCACTTTTCTTCCCAGATTTATCATATTATTTTGTTGCTTTCACTGAATAAGGTACGTTATTCCTTTTCTTTTATTTACTGTCCCTTGAATAGCTACAGAAAGTATCAGACAAAACTTTTATGCCTGGTTATTTTGTGGTTTAGTGCTATTGAAAACTATGATCATTGCTTTTTAACTCATGATTCTGTTTGCAATAGCGGCAAATATGTGTAGCTCAGGTGTAGGATGTGGGTGTGTCAAGTGAGAGTCTTGTGATGGGTCAGGTGTGAGTTATCAGTGAGAATTTATGATGGATCTTGTGATATGGAGGTTACATCACCTCCCAATGACCTGACCTCACTTGACACACACACACCTGAACCCTTATGAACAGAAGAACACTGACCCTGAGATCCCTAAACTCCGTTGAAGATGTTATGTAGTCTGGTAACGAAACATTCAGAAACCAACCCACAAGCTCGGAGAATGAGCCTTCATCCTCACATGATTCTGTATAAATACACATATGATTATCCTTAAGTTTTGCATTAATAAGAAAGACTATCTACACTTCATGTATGCACATTCTCCAAAAATAGAAACAGCTGAGCTCTTTAGGTTTCAATTGAGAAAAACCCAGGTGGGGAATATATATTTGTTATTTTATATACAGCTCTAATTGCTGTCAGCTCTAAATGGCATACATCCCTGACATCCATAAATGAAATTAAACAAAAACAAAAAGTACAAAAATGAAATAAAGCACATCTACATATATAAACATTAGGAATATCAATTACAGTAAAAAAAACACCTTCCAAGGCCATAGGGGACAACTCTGAAGGATCCCAATGCCCAGGTTTAATGGCCTTCTTAAAAACCTATAGTTTAGGACAGGGGTCCCCAACCCCTTGTCCGTGGACTGGTACTGGGCTGCAGCATGCCAGCAACTGGTCTTCACAAACAAGCAAAGCTCCATCTGTGGGGTGCAGGCAGCACACAAAACCACACACCTTCTGGTCCACGGAAAACCCTTTCTCCACGGAACTGGTCCCTAGTGGGGGACCTCTTGTTTAGGAGACACTTAGATTTCTGGAAGAATGCTGTTCTGCAGAAGGGAGGCAGTTGTCAGGCCCCAAACCAAGAATGGTGTGTGGTGATTCTTCCAAATGGAGTTCTTTACTGTTTTCACACCCATAGACAAAATCTTGCGCTACTGAGCACTCGGAAATATAGAATCTTGCCAGACTGAGCAGCCTGCAAGCCTGTTTTCATTCTTTTTCTCTCATACATGACATTTGGACTCTTACTACTTTGAAATATACTTTTGTCCCACCAGGGAATGCAGCTACTTATTACATTCCCCCATTTTCCGCCATTAGATTTATTGAAATAATACTGTATCTGGAATAACACAGTAATTGGGAAAGGGATGTTTTTGGAATTTTATTACAATTTTTAAAAACCCTAAAAGTTATCTTTGAAGAAAAAGGGAGTAAAGGCTGCAAATGGCTTCCCGAGACAAATAGACTGTCATAATAAGAGAAATAGAAGCTGAAGGCTTCTATTTATAGTTCACTATTCAAATCTGCATTGGGATTTGCTTCGTACCTGATAACATTTTAACAGTCTCTTGCTGATGGTGTGTTTAAATAATTATTATAGTGTTCAAGTTAAAAACATTTAAGCTCTGTGCGGTGTCACCTAACTCTATCATTCATACTAATGCCTCTGTTGTGGCCCTGACCCCCGTGCCTGTCCTAACCGAGGAAGAGGACTCTGAGGATGATGGGGAGGAACTGGCAAGGCCTCCCTCGCCGGGGCCCTCCTCTCTGGCAAGGCCTCCGTCTCCATCTGTAGGCCTAGAGGAGCAGCCTGGGAGTAGCCAGGCTGGGAGGGAGCTCGAGCAGCTGCAGCAAATACAGTCTAGTGAAGATGACTCATGGCTAGACCCTCGAGAAAGATGCAGGGCCAAGCGTTTGCAGCAACGTAGGTTGAGTAGGAGGGCCAGGGAGTAGCTGAGTCATTGAGCCACACCCCATAAGGTACAAAAGGGGGTGTGGCTGCTCTCAGAAATTTGTGACAAACAATTTAATTCACCACAGCTTCTGGTCACGTCTGTCGGATTTCTCTACCTGTATGAACCCTGGTCTGGATTTTGTGCCTACACTTCTTCATCTCTGCTTTTCGGTTTGTTTTTCTGGACTTTCTTGGACTTTCTTGTTGGCAGTTATCTCATGTCAGCGAACGTTTGAGATAACTAGCCTATTTTGGCTGACTGTGGGTAGCTTGCTGCCAAGACTTTATCAGACAGCAATTATATTGTGGTATAAAGACTTAACCCTTTTGTTTCGTACCTGTTTGTCTGTTTGTTTGTACCTTGAGGGAGGGGGAACAGAACAGCCTCTTTTAGGTTCCATTCAGCTGCCAGCAACTTTGTTTCAATATTAGGGAGAATATAGACATTTCTGAGAATACTCATTTGATCAAATTAGACATTAAGATGAATTCACACAAAATGTTCTTTAGTTTATCTGCTTCATGTCAGCTGTCACAGATAAAGTCACCCACACGATAAAGTATATGGAAAAGATAACCTGGAACACTAATAAAAAAACCTGCAGTATTGGTACTGGAATATCTTAGACTTCTTTTGCTAAATCTTTAGTGGAATCACCTTGCTCTGAGTGTATAGAAAGAACTGGGTCATAATGTTGCATATTGGACAAGTTGTAGCTGCTTTTATACAAAAATGATACACAATGCAGAGTCTTATATACTCTCCAAACTTGGTTGTTTTCAGATGTTTCATTACTCTACTAGCTAACATGATCAGTACTTCTGAGTGTGGGATTTGCTCCCTGTTTATATACAGTAGCTTGTCCTGCCATTGTTGGTGGGGATGTGGTTTTCTTCTTGGTAATTCTTTGATTAGGGTATTATTTCTGCTTGATTATTTGGCTGGTGTTAATCTTTGCTTAACTGGATTTTAGATGCTGGAAAAGATGTGTTCTAGTCTTCATTTTTTAAATTGTCTGATTTGAACGATGTTTAATGTTGTTTATCTCTATGTGTATATTGATGGCTGATTTGTCTGAATGTCAATCATCTGGGAATTGCCTGGCATTTTTTAGATTTAGCAAGCTTCTTCCAATGAATCCTATCCAGGGCAACATCTTTGGCATCTTCCCATTTCATGTCCACTGTCTGGAGAAAAAATCATGGAGATTACTGGTAGTTCCTTTTACCCAGTGTTCTGAATTATTAACAGACTACTTCCAACTCTGAGATACAGCTCTGATTTAATGTCATAAGCTCTCTACAAGCAAACATTTCAAATCTTTCCCAGACATGAGCCATTTGTCTTTACTAGGAGAAAAGGGAGAAACAGAGAGAGGGGAAAAAAGAATGGAAAGGATGAACTTGTTCACATACATAATTAACCTTTAACCTTTTCTATCAGGGACCCTGATGGAATAATTCCAAAGACTGTGTTTCTTAACTTAATTGGCCTCATCTTAATTTTTAATTATGAGACACGGTGGCTCAGTGGGTTAGGATGCTGAGCTTGTCTATCAGAAGGTCGGCAGTTTGCCGGGTCGAATCCCAAGTGCCACGTAACACAGTGAGCGCCTGTTACTCGGCCCAGCTTCTGCCAACCTAGCAGTTCGAAAGGACATGAAAATGCAAGTAGAAAAATAGGGACCACTATGGTGGGAAGGTAACAGCATTCTGTGTGCCTTTGGCATCTAGTCATGCTGGCCACATGACCACGGAGACGTCCTCGGACAAGCGCTGGCTCTTCCGCTTTGAAACAGAGATGAGCACCGGCCCCTAGAGTTGGAAACGACTAGCACGCATGTGTGGGGGAAACTTTACTTTACTTTTAATTTTTAATTAATTAATTCTTAAGTGGCACATCAGAGAAATAAATTGGCTGAGTCTTCTTTTGATTGTCTGTACAAATTTCATACTGAACAGTTACTTTATCTTGAATCATCAAGTGCTTGAGATCTGATCTTATACAGTCACCATGATTAGCCGGAGTTTATATCAGCATTTCTTAGTGATATCCACCTCCTTAGCAGAAGACAGCATATCCTAACTCTTCCTAAATACTATCAATATTTGCTCTTATTTCATGAGTAACCATAGAAAATTCTTGAAGGCTCTCCCACCTGGCCAGATATTCTCAGGTAGACCACATTCTGCAGTCACACTAAACTGGAGGGTGAATTGCTGTCACTTTCATTGATTCTAGTTCAGAGGCAGCCTGCAAGTGTGCTTTCTAACTAATGCTTCAAAAATTATGTTTTCCAGGATGAGTGGCCATGTTTTCCTCTGTTCTTCTTCACACTGATCTATGTAATATCTGCATTTCAATTGATCATGGCCAGTGCTGGTTGTTGGTCACTGCCCTCCACAACCATGTTCAGGATGACTGCAGTGGGGAAGAGAAACCTGAAAAGACTGATCACTCTTAGGCTTTGGGAAACAAATCTCAAGCATTACATAGGCTCTTTTAGATTATTTTTTATATTTCTAACAAGTGATGGTCTAAAGGTCTAGTCCACCAATTCTTTTTTACAAACTGTTATATCAATGGTTAGGGCAGGTGGAAAGTGCTCCAAGAGGATCAGGGAACCAATGGCTTTTCTCCCCCTGTCCCAATAACCAGGGGAGACTTGATGACAATTATAAAACTGATCTCTTTCTTGTAAATGCACCAGTGGGAAGGGTCAAGTACAAGTGAAATCAGTGAAAGAGGGCTGCTGTAAAAGACTATCGATAAAGATATGTCCTCAAAGATCTGTCCACAGAAAGTAAAGGGATTGCTTTCCCAGTAGGGATGGGAGGCATAAAGAAGCAAAATCAGAACCACAATGTCTGGACCAAATCTCTGGCCTGCATTATTGCCAAATCTGAAGAACAGATTGGAACCCAGACAGCAATTTCTTACACCAATTCATTTCATCTCTTTCAGCATGGGAGATTAAATTGAAGGCTGCTTTCTGAAAGAGCTTTGAGGCTCCCTCTCTGCCCACTGCTTGCAAACACTCTGTTCATGTTTGAACCACTCATTAAGAAATTTACTCAGTTAAGGAATACAGATGAATTTCCCTAAAAAGAAGATTTAGAGTGAATTTGAGATTAAACCATATTCTTGCATGATTAAACCTACAATAATTTCATATTACTCTCCAATTAGTAAACTGTACTTTGTTTTTACTGTAATTGCTGTTTTCTTAACTCGTAAAACTACTAGTATAAACTCTGCACTGGAGTTCAGGAGACTATTAATCATGTTTGAAGCAAATCTGATGCCATCATAATAACCTTAGTGTGAAAACCCTTCACAGTTAGCTATTAATTGATTATCAGGTGATGTTTAAAATGTATGAGGCATTTGGAATTCTGAACATGTATCAAATCATTTTCACATTTGTCTGAAGAAAGGTCACTCTGACCTAAATGCTCATCTTTTAAACAACTAAAACATTTTTAGGCTTTGCATACATATTTATTTTGTTGCTTTTCAATTGTCATAGTAGTTTGCTTTGGTTTTAATTCTTGTTTGCAACATATGAAATGGACAGCTAAATAAATTATAAAATAAATAACAATGTAGTTACTATTTTGTAAAATGCATATGTTTGGAATTTATTTATTTACTTGTTTATAATATCAATTTATATAGCTACCCATCTTGCAGTTGTAATTCTGGGTAGCAAACATAAGAAGGTATGCTAATATTCTATTATAGTACAGCATTATACTTCCACATTTGTTACTGTGTAATATTTTGATTGTACAATCTTTATTGTACTACAGTAAATATTGTACTACAATAAATATATCTTTAATATATTAGTTTTATTCTTTATTGTTGCATACTGCCCAGAATCACTTAGTTAGAGATGGATAAGTATATAAATATGATAGACAGATATAGCAGTAGCAAGCACTTAAACCTATATATCATTCATAAAACTTTACAGCTTTTTCTAAGTGATTTACATAGTTAGCATATTGCCCACCAAAATCTGGGTCCTCATTTTACTGATATCAGAAGGATGGGAGGATGAGTCAACCTTGAGTGGGTCAGGGTCAAACTCCTAGCAGTCAGCAGGCAAAGTTAGCCTGCAATACTGCATTCTAACCACTCCATTACCATGGCACAATCTGAAAGACAATTCTTTTGTTTTGCTTTAACTTATCTAAGATGCTTGAGGGGAACACAAAACAGAACTAACAAAAATGTGTGCACTTTTGCCAATATCTTTTTCTCCCTATTACTTCACTTGTTAGGCTAGGAAGATGTTTTTTTAAAAAATCCAAACTCAGCAATAAAGTAATATTTGCAGAGAAAGCCATAAAATTACATAAAGAGTTCCTGGTTTTATAATCTTCAGAACTTTTTATAACACAAGACATTTCAAAATTCAGGGAAGAAGCAAGAAAGCACAAAACCTGGACAAATGATGGAGGATTCCTACTCTTGAGACTGTGGATTGAATCTATATATACATATACTGTCTGTCAGATTTACCAGTGTTTATTGATAGTGAAAATGGGAAAGCCACCCCAGCCCTGAAAATGTAAATGCCATTACTGCCCAGAACACAAGCTCTTGGATCTAATACAACTCAGTATAAATACCACACATAGCCCTCGAAATCAGACACTGCTGGCACATAATATGGTGGATTAAGGCACTTTAGTGCTTTGTTTGAAAAAGTTATACTGTTCACACAAAACTTAAAGATATGTTGAAATTGTAAGATATAGATATAGAGT
Organism: Vipera ursinii; assembly: GCF_947247035.1. Lineage (NCBI taxonomy): Eukaryota > Metazoa > Chordata > Lepidosauria > Squamata > Viperidae > Vipera > Vipera ursinii. The sequence goes on from NC_139513.1 coordinate 234,609,387, forward strand.
GTCAAGAAGGTGATTTTGACCTCTGTTGCATGCAGGAACTGTTATTTAGGCAAAAATAAATAAATAATAAAGTCTGAATGAATGAATAAACTGAGACAGATACCTGTCTAATTCACCAAGATTTTTTTATAACAACAGAAAGAAGAGAAAGTGTAGCACAAAGAAACTTGCAAGATTATGTTGTTACAGACAATGTCAATGAAAGTACTCTTAACTTTCCTGTGGAGTTGATTTCTTGATTTGGTCTATCTAATGAGGCTGAACATCTTGGAAGCCAGAAAGTAAAAAAGTAACAAGTGACTTTATCAGTTTATCTTCTGGGAAATTAATGTTACATGATTGTCCCTCTATTTCTAGAGTGTCCATAACACAATTTTAAAATTTCATATGAACCCACTGACTAAAAATATTTAGTGAGCCATGGTTCATGTCATTTCAGTGGTCTGCAAAAATATAACTTTGGTCATTCTGGTTTAGAAATGCCTTTATTCCTCGGACAACTATTAGTTTTAGTTGATTTAAGATCTATGATTGCATAGCCTGGGTATAATCATCATCATATTGGTCACCTCTAACTTTGATTATTACATTTTTTTATTTTTATTTTAATTCCATTTATATCCCGCCCTTCTCCGAAGACTCAGGGCGGCTTACAAGTTTACCAGTAGCAATGTGGGTAATATTCTGGATCAAAGCCGTTGTACTGTAATTAATCCCTTGTTAAGACTTCTATGGTCTATATAAGCAGATGCCATTACCATTAACAGCTCTCTCTCCAGATAGTTGAACTCGTGGAAACACCTTTTATCATCTAAAAAATACCTTTATTGCTTGCAGAGTAGGATACAACAGGTGGGGTGCATTAAGATGATGTCTGAAGCATTTCCAAGGTATTTCCAAGGTCAGAAAATGGTAATACTCCCAGCGTCTGCACATGTCTGCTGTTATCACATGTTTGCTGGTTAATGGAGGATATCAGGCACAGAGCCAACAAGAAGGAAGTTAGCTCAGAAAAAGGGGAAATACATCACAAAGAGGGAGGGGCTAGCTGGGCCATTAGCATATTGTATAATTTCCCAAAACAGCCACATGGTGGCAGCACAGGTAATGTATTTGAAAATAGCTGACAAGCTTCATTTATTTCAGAATATTAGAGCAGCAATACTACTCAGTCCTTGCCATTTTGAACATAATCTCCTGTACCATAAAGACTGATTTTCCATTAGTTCTTCACCTCATTCTGAAGTTGGCACTGATCTTCAAAATCTAAATGACTTAAAAGACCATCTTAGAAGAGGACCATGAAGAAGATATCCTTTACTTTGTTCAGGTAATCATTGGAGGCACTTTTCCATGACAGCTACAATGATGTAATGGATCATTAGCTGCCAGGGAAAAATCCATCCTTCTGTTCCCTTCCTGTCCTTCCCTAAGTACTCCCAAAGAAGAATCATGTTTCTTCTTGTAGGCCAAGAACTTGCATGTGCTAAAGTTCTGTTGGCATTTTAACCTGTAATTTATTGGTTTTCATTGCTTTGGATTTACAATATCTTACTTGTAGATCTTGTTTATACATGTATAAAGTATTGTGAACAGATTTGCCAGTTGGATGTCGTTGTGGCATATGTGTATACATATAACATCAAGACAGCTTTTCTGATTATTCAGAATTCTCCACTGGCTTATTGCCTGTTTCTACTAAATGCATAATTTAAGATATATATATTGAAACTTATGAGATAAATGTTCACAATGAAGAATAATAAACAGTCTAATCCCTTCCCTAACAATCTGAAGTTACTTGAATATGAAAGCTTAAAGATTAGATAAAAGCCAATCATGCAGGTGAATGGGTAATTATGAATTTATACAATATGTTCTTGCATTTTTGGCTCATTCATTTGGGGGGTATTCATGAAAATGCCAGAATGAGTCCTGATTTCCTTTTTTTGTTAACAATAACCTAATCCTTGCTCTTTGCTTTACATTCAAATATAGGTATTTCCCCTTCTTTTCCATGAGATACCAATTGCTCTTGCTCAGAGATTGAATTCCCAGTAGCCAGCAATTTGTTTCCTAAGAGAAAATAATGTGAATTGAATAAAGCAGATAGTGAATCAACAATAGGTGTCAGAGTATCAGAACTTCAATACAATATCTGCCAGAGCAATATAAATTTCATAGTGCAGCAGATAATTTGAGTTAAGATGACTGAATACATCACACTTCAGTCTGATTACTCTCAGTGTTCTTTCATGACATCTTTCTCTGTGTATGTACTTATAGTTACAATCAGTTAATAAATGTCTTTTATTGCAGGAGTTCTTTGCTGATACAACTTTCTCCATTTCTATGAATATTGAAAGTATTGCCACAGCACATTTTTGTGTGTCCTTCTGTAGCAATTGGATACATTTACTAGCACAACTTTTCTTTGTGCTTGCTGAATCACTTCTTCAAACAAAAAACAATATATGCATCTTATATAGAGAAAGATAAGCTTGAATGGATATTCAAGAAATTAAGTGATAGTTTTCTATGTTAAGCTTAAACAAAGCCATTTATTTGTGATTCATGTTTATAGGAGAAATATTTGTTGTTGTTAGTTGCGAAGTCGTGTCCGACCCATCGCGACTCCATGGACAACATTCCTCCAGGCCTTCCTGTCCTCTACAGATATATAGATGTCCCGAATAAGCTTTTTTTTTTAAAAAAAATCACTTTTAGAAAAATATTCATTCATCATACAAAAATGCAAGTCTATAAATTTATGAGCAAAACAAAGCCTTTATCATTTCTTTATTACTGGAAAGGATGTCTTTGCTTACAATGTCTCTTTTGTTCTACACATTAAGCCAGTAAAGTGTTTCTCCAATTACAGAGTCAGTATCGGGACATGTCTGGAAAAGAGCATAAAGGTTAAGCTTTAACTTTTAGCCTATATCCTATTACCCAGTTAATGGCCAATAAGCCTTGGGTATTTTTGACATTTATCAAGAAACAATCCCACTCTTATTTGTTTTCTTACTTTTCTCCTTCTGTATGTTTTGGCAATTTTCTTAATTTTAGAGTCCCTTTAGGACTATCTGGTATCAGAGTATTTCACCTCAAATTAGATTTCAGTGAGTCTTAATGTAATACACATGACAAAGCATTACCTCTAATCTTATTTCACTGTCTAGCGTATCTGTGAGTGCTGGGTTTATCGTAAAGAATATTTTCTGTATATAATAAACAATTTTCAAACTTTACAGAATAAGAAAGTATATTCATCCTAAACATTCTTTTGATTTTTGGTCAAAACTTCAATTTCCATTATTTATAACTAATTTATTTTAAAGTAAAATGCTGATATTGAATTGATTCAACTAATATTCTGTCATTTCATATATATTTACTCTTAAGGAATAAATCATACTGGAAAGTGTGCAGATTTAGAAATGTTGTGACAAAATCTGCCCTTTGGTTTTTCCAAAGAGGCTCAGTTTTGCTACCTCTTTTTCAGCATCCCATTATATTTGTTTTGCATTTGTTCTGATGGTTATTTCAGGTTTGCTTTGTGTATCATGCAAATATGTAATCGTGTTCTCCATGGCTAGGAGAAGCAGGAAAACCACTTGGTGTTAGGATCTACTGTTTGTCTGAGGAGATAGTCCATGCCATGACTTTCAACTGCTATGAGACCCATTGTAGAAAATGCTTAATCATCATGCCTGATATTAAAGGCAGTTTTTGCTTAACATCCCTAATTGGCACTACAATTTTCATTGCTACGTGATGCAGTCATCAAGCAAAATATCAGTGACAGCAGCTTTGGTAGTCCAACTTACAATTGTTAGGGCCAGACTGCACCTTAGTTAGATGAGAACCTCACATGTCTTCTGCCCTGCCACGCTCACCAGCATTTCAACTGCTAACACCTGTCTCTCCCCCCATCACTTCTTTTTACACTTTTGCTGTTCCTGCTGCCCCACCACACCACCCTACAGTCTGCCCTGTGCCTCTGCCACCAAATGACCTTCACCAACTTCTTTCTTCCACTACTGATGAGATAAGACTAGCTTGGTCCTTTGAGGACAGGAGCTGGCCAAACAAGGCCTTCCTGAAGCTTTCTGAGGGAAAGAAAGTCCTCACCTGGCCAGCAGCTGCCTTGCTAAGGGCCAGGAAGGACAGACCTCATCAGCAGTGGAAGGAAAAAAGAAGGCAAAAGTCAGCTGGGGGCAGTGGAGGATATTGAACGCAGTGTAGTGCAGACAGTCATAAGCTCAGAGATGGAGGAAGTTGAAAGGCACCCTGCAGTCACAAATCCAAATATGCTGCCAAGCAGCCAAATTTTGATCATGTGACTATGGGGTTGCTGCAATAGGCATAACTTAAAGGGCCAGTTATAACTGCTATTCAAACTTTCGTTTTGAATGTAAGTTCCGAACAAAAGGCAGTTAAGTGAAGACTAACTATATTGGTCATTTTGTGCTATACATTTTTCTCCCATATCTCTGGTTTTCCTTTCTTGCCCAGGCCATGGAAGGGCTTCCTTCAACAGATAGTTAGGCTGCCCTGGAAGACCAACCAGAAGCTGAAGCTAGTTCAGAATGCAGCAGGGTGAGAGGTGATGGACTTGCTTTGTTATGTCCATATAACATTTCTGCTTTGCAAGCTGCACTTGATAGTACTTTGCTTTGGATGAGATTCAAGGCATTAGTCTCTACCTTATATGAAATAGAAATAGGGCCCGGTTACTTGAGGGACTCCTGTCTGTCTCCCATAGCAACTGCCCAGATGGTTTGATCTGACAAGATTGGCATGCTTCAGGTTTCCATCAGTTAAACAATGACAGCTCTCAGGGCACTCCTTCACTGTACCAGTGCCTGCACTCTGGAATGTAGTTAAATACCTCACATCCTACTGGTATTTCAAAGGCCTTAAAATCTAGCTTTTTTTCAGGCCTTTGGTGAAGATGAATGACACCCATGTCCCCTCTGGGTTTGTTGTCTTTGCCATAATTGTTCTTTTGACTTGTATTGTTTTTGCACTGTTGTTTTTAAATATTTATGAGGGGGTGTTTTTCAGCAGCAGGGACTAGGAGACTGGTCAGGGTTGAAGGAAAGCTGAATGGAACAAAGTACATGGATATCCTCAATGAAAATCTGTTCCACAGGGCTCAGGACCTCAGACTGGGCCAAAGGTTCACTTTTCACCATGAAAACAATCCTAAGTATATAGGCAAAATGACATAGGAGTGGCTTAAGAACAATTATTTGAATGTCTTAGAGCCAGAGCCTCGACTTGAATCCTATTGAATATTTCTGGAGGGACCTGAAAACAGTTGCCATCCAACCAGTCTGAGCTTGAGATGATTTGCAAGGAAGAATGGCAGAAAATCCCCCAATCCCCCAATCCATGTTGCATCATACTCAAAAAGACTTGAGGCTGAAATTGTTGCCAAAGGTGCTTCAACAAAGTACTGTGTGAAGGGTCTGAATACTTATGCCAATATCATATTTCAGGTTTTTTAAAATAAATTTACAGACATTTCTAAAATTCTGTTTTCACTTTGTCAGTATGGGGTTCTGAGTGCAGATTAATGAGAAAAAAGTGAATTTCAATAACTGTAGAATCAGGCTGCAACATAACAAAATTGGCAAAAGTGAAGGGGGTCTTAATACTTTTTGAATGCCTTGTGTTTGTGTATGTGTACGTATACGTATATTCTGTGAAACTGAATGAGAATGGTTGAAAAAAATGTAGAAGAATTTTTGTGACAGCATTAGCTTTAACTTCTCAGGCCTTATGCATATCATTAGCTATAGATACTAGCTGACAGCGGTGATATTTTGATTTTGGCAATCTAGATTCAGATACCCAATTGGTCATTAACTCTATTAGGTGACATTTACTAGATGGCCAGTTTGTCACCATATTTTAAATTAATGTACCTTGCAAGATACAGTAATGGAGGAGCATGTGTTTATGCAGAGGTCCTTGGAGAAAGCTCAGGAAAATATAAAATAAAATATCCATTCTACAGTCTTCAGTGTTTGAGTTTCATAGTTCAATTCAAAAGCTTGTCTAGTCAAAGAGTTTATAATACTCCAGTGCAGATGCTGTTACACTACATTCTTATGTAAGATTATTAAGGATTGCATTAAATTGCAGTCAATCCTATGGGGCTTAGACCTAAATGAGTAAGTGCCGGCAAACTTCAAGGAGAAAAATGTTCCCTAGGGCAGGGGCTGTGACAGAAAAGGCAAGGTTCCTAGCTCCCCAAAGATGGCTATATTTAAAGGAAGGGACTAGGACACGGGTCGGCAACCTGCGGCTCCAGAGCCGCATGCGGCTCTTTGAGCCATCTCCTGCGGCTCCCAGTCACCCGGTGCGCACGCACCTCTCCGAGCGGGAGGAGGTGCACGCGCACCACTCCAAAGGTTTGGAGAGCTGCGCACGCACCTGCTGGTGTTCGGGCCGAGGTGCGGTTTGGAGACCTGCTGGTGCCAGTTTAGAAAGCTGCCGCAGCTTGCGGCAGCTTTCTAAACTGGCACCAGCAGGTCTCCAAACGGGTGTTCAGGCGGAGGTGCGTGCACACCTCTCCAAAGGTTTGGAGAGGTGCGCGCGCACCTCCGCCCGAACACCCATTTGGAGACCTGCTGGTAGAGGGGGCGGCATGTCGGGCCCAGCAGTCCTGACATTCAGCGAGGCCTCGAGACCACTCACCGACGATCTGGCAGATGCCCGCATCCGGCCTTGCAACCAGCTGCAGAAGCCTGCGCCTGGCTTTCCTTCCCCCCACCCGTACCCGGCTACCGGTTCCTGGGCCCCGGCCCCAGCCGCGGGCCAGCTCGCCAGCAACCAGGCCAACGGACTCCCAGCTGCCAGATGCTGCGCTTTGGGAGACGCTCCCCAGCGGGTTGGGGAGGAGCACCTGCCCACCGCCAGCCCGTTCCAGGAACTTCCGGGGACTTCCGGCGGGCCTGGCACCCCTCTCGCCCACAGACCACGCAGCGGCCCTTGCCAGCTGGCCTCGGCATGGCCGCCCCAAGCCCGGCTCTCCAGTGCATCTTCCAAGCCCACCTGGCTGACTGCCTCCTGGGCGGGGCTTGGATCCAGACGCGCGGCTGCTCCGTCTGCAAATGTGCTCTCAAATGGGTGGGTGGAAGGAAAAGCCCCTTTGGGCTTCAAAAGGGAGGCTTTGCACCATCTGCATCAGACGGGGCTGAATCGGGTTTGTGTCAGACACTTGGCAACTGGCATGTAAGTATTTTCTGGCATATAAGACGAAAAATCTTGAAAATCTTATACGCCAATTCGTCTTATACGCCGGAAAATACGGTACTTTGTCTGTTTTGTGGTCTCACTAGTTCTTGCTTGGTTATTATTACTTGATTGTTAGGGCATATGCAAAATTTAGGTTATAACATCAAGCATTTTTAGTTGATGTGTATGGTTAAACATAGCAAGTCTTTGTTCTGAGCAAATACAGGCAAGATTGCGTAGTGTATTTTTCACTTTTTTTGATATTTTTACAAGTAACATGAGACTAGATTTATAACAGCTGAATCACTGGCTATGCTCTAAATGGCACTCCAATATTATACAAAAAGTGAATGTTCTTGCTTCCAATGTTTTACCTGGGGCATGATTTTGAAGTGGATATATCCTAGAAATGCTTAGATCTAAAGATGTCTGTTAAGTAACTTGAAGCTCAAATACTTTGGCCACCTAATGAGAAAAGAGTACTCATTGGAAAATACCCTGATGTTGAGAAAGATTGGAGGCAAAAGGAGAAGGGGATGGAAGAGGATGAGATGGTTAGATAGTGTCATTGACACAATGAACATGAATTTGGGCAAACTCGAAGAGACAATGCAGGAAAGGGAAATGTGGGAAACTTGTGAAGATTTGGAGTTAGAGACTAAAAAAGAAGAAGAGTTAAAGACTGAACAAAAACAATAATAATTAAGTGCCTTATGACAGGATATGTGATCAAAATCTCATTTTGCAATCAAATTCAATGTTCCTGAGTTTATATGAAAACTTAGATTCTCTCTGAGAAGTAGTGATGTTGATTTCATTAAAAATGCTTTCCCACAGAATAAAAGCACACAGAACTGCAATAATTGGTGCCTCAATTCTTTTCATTGCATTTTAAACTATTTTGTGTGAACTGTTTTATTCATGGCATTATCACACCTCCCTGACAAAGTTATTTAATTTCCCATTTCCCATTCATCTCTGATTGATAATAAAATACATTGTATAATCATGCATATGTATATTGTACATTTTCTATCCTTTGCTTTCCAACCTTATACAGAAATTTTATATGAAGCACATGGTTGTAAAAAAAATTAGTGCACAATCTCCTGTAAGGTCATTCAAACCACAGCAAAAGTGAAATCATCCCCTTTTTTTGTTTGTTTAGAAAATTTTGGAAACAAGAACAATGTAGAGCTGAGATGTCAAACTCGTGACATCACGTGATGTCATGCAACGTATTGGAACGGTTTTGCCATTGCCGGCAATGGGGTGGGTGTGGCTTCCAGATGATGCATCCGGCCCATGAGCCGGCAGTTTGACACCCCTGATGTAGAGCATAAAGCTAGAAAGATGGACAGAATGTATTTTCTGTTAATAGAACACAACAAATAAACAGGAGCAAAAATTACTATTGATCCCAGAAAAGAAAAAAAAGAAAGTAACTCAATAATATAGCAGAATAGGGTAATAGTTGTTATGAAATACAATATAGGGTGATCATCTTTGAAAGAGTCTGATCCCAAATAAATCTATTGATAGTTGGACACCAATTATTTATAAATCTATTAAAAGTACAATTCTTCCCTGCCTATTCAAATAATGTGTGTCAGTTGAGTCATGCCATTAAATATTCTCAGAGTAACCGTGGCTGTTTTCCTTTGTGTTCTTTGATTCTCTAATTCCCCTTTATTTTTGGCTGACTCCTTCCACTGTATTTTCCAAAGCCATCCACTTTCAGTCATAATGATGGGGCTAATGCATTGACCATGTTTCTTTGGCTTTGATCTCATGGTTTTCAGTGTACCCTTGCTGAATATTTTAGTAGTTTCTGAGGGTTTTTTTCAGTATACCCTTGCTGAATATTTTAGTAGTTTCTGAGGGTTTTTTTTTACTTTTCAAATAATGCCTTTTTAAATTTAATATCTGTTACATAGTACAACCATTCATCTCTGAATCTAGAGGGGAGAAAAATGAGGATACATATACATATACATATACATATACATATACGTATACATATACATATACATATACACAGTGCTTTTTTTGTAAGAGAAAAAGGTGCCGGAACTCACACATGTCGTACAACCCGCCTTGCCTACCCTACAAGGTTCCATCCAAAAAAGGTGCCGGAACTCCGTTCTGAGCGTTCTATGAGAAAAAAAGCCCTGCATATACATATACATGTATGTATGCTCATTATTTGTGTAAATTATTCAAATTGCTAATAAAGAATTTGGGAGGCTGAGATGATTTTTAACTTTTTAGCTTTTTAACTTTTTTAACTACCTGTGGCTCAGGAAGTTTAAACAACTGCCTAATATATAATCAGCCCAGGTTCGAATCTCAAATAAAGGGTATGACTGAGTGATGAGAACATAAGAAGTTCAAAATGATCATCTCAGCCTCCCAAATTCTCTATTAGCAATTTGAATAATTTACATACACACACACACACACACACATACTGCTCAAAAAAATAAAGGGAACACTTAAACAACACAATGTACTGTATTTAATAGTAGGACGTCTTATCTTGTGTTCCCTTTATTTTTTTGAGCAGTATATATATAGGTTAAAAAAGCATGCATGATCACTGCCAATATTGTGCCCTTCTATAAATTCTTATCAGAACTGATCTGAGCAGTATATATATAAATAAAGTTTTGACATTCATAAACAATATGTTTGAAACAGTTGTGCTATCATTTTATTTTCGTAGGGGCAACATTATGCAATGTATGATTCGAGAAATCCCTCATTAAAGCATTTTAAAATTAAATGCATTTGGCAATTTAATATAGGTTGGCATCTTCTGCTTGTAACACCATTTTTTAAGGACATGGCTTTTCAAGAGGCTCTTCATCTTTAGGTCAACTTGCTGCTGAGACAGGTTAATGCTGGATCAATTGATCTGGTAGGAACATATTTTCTACCAGGAAATAGAACAAGATCCCTTACAGAAATATTCTATATTGCACAGAGTAGTGGATCATGCACCAACTACCTGTAGGTTTTTTTTATTTTTTATTTTTTTATTTTAATTCCATTTATATCCTGCCCTTCTCCGAAGACTCAGGGCGGCTTACAAGCTTAGCAGCAGCCTTCATTCTATGTATATGCCTGCTTATTAGGGCTTTCACACACACCCCAAGCGGCATTATTACAAAGTCAGCTTATTGCCCCCAACAATCTGGGTCCTCATTTTACCTACCTCGGAAGGATGGAAGGCTGAGTCAACCTTGAGCCTGGTGGGATGCGAACCTGCAATAATTGCAGGCAGCTGGTGTTACTTAAGGAGGCATTAGCCCACTGCTCCACCAAGGGTTCCACTGAAGGACGTACCCCCTTCCCCAGAAAATGTTTTATGCCTTCGCAACTATTTTTACTGTGGTTGCCTACTGCCAGCCCTTCAAGGTAGATCAGACTAGGAATCCAATGCCATGCAGATCAGTACTACTTTTATTGTAAAGCCCTAGCAACAAAATCATGCAAGTCTGAATGTGCTTCCCTCTTCCCTCCCTAAATCTTCATGAAAAGTAAGGTCAGGTTTGTCTTACCCATCTTACATTTTTGACCCCAGACTCAGTCTTCTTTTATCTTAGCATTGTCTTGGTAGCAGCTCTTTTTCTTGTCCCTCAAGGCCATTCCCTCTCTACTTACAAAACATCATCTCTTTTGGTATTTATTTATTTGTGGAAGAGACTACCCTAGGGAATATTGGTCAACTGATATTCCATTAATAGACTATGGCTGTTAACTACAAATTACAATACCTGGTAGAGAATCAAGCTTCAAACAAGGAAAGGACCCTGCCCTGAGCACAGCCTGGAATCTGCACAAGTAAAGGACCCACTGCCAAGCTTATTTCTCCAGGTACTGCTGTCTGTTGATTTAATATAAGGAGGGATTTGTCAGCTGCCCTTAATATGGCTTAAGTCCAAGACATTCAGTAATTATACATCCCATTGTTCTAAGTTGCCTTGCTTTGCTTATAGTAGCGGCAGCTAAATGCCACTATCAAAGGAAGGAAGCAATGACTTTATATTTCAGTGCTGTAAGGGGGACATTGTGTGTCTGTATATGTGTCTGTGTATATATATATATATGCATATACATCAAGATGTGTGTGTGTGTGTGTGTGTTGTCAAAGGTATATGACTGAACCTTCTACCAATTCTTTTTTTCTGTTACTTCAAACACTAATTAGTGACACTTCTAACACCTCAGTCTGTCTTAATGACTTTCCCAGACAAATTTATTAAGCATCAACAAAACTTGATTTTCAGAAATCAGTCCTAGTGTCTCTCTTCCTTGCATTTTCCATGAACTTTAAGATTCAGTATTAATTTATTATGTGGCATGAAATAGTTTGAATTCTAGTGAATATAGAGATAGATTTTCTCCCCCCCCCCAAGTTTTATTGATTTTTTTTAAATATTTACATAAACATTTATTTGTGAAACAATATGGTGGTTGGGTAGTTAAACTAAGAAATAACCAGTTGTAAATAATTCAGGTTACATCAACAGAAATCCCCTCTCTAATTCCCTTTGTAATTACATAGTCAAAATAAGCAAGTTAGTACACTTCTAGTCAGGGCTTTTTTTCTCATAGAACGCCCAGAATGGTGTTCCAGCACCTTTTTTGGATGGAACCTTGTAGGATAGCCAAGCCAGGTTGTATGACATGTGTGAGTTCCGGCACCTTTTTCTTTTACAAAAAAAGCACTGCTTCTAGTTATCACATAGTCAATCAACAAAATTTAAAATATATTTTCACTAATACATATCAATATCCTGTTTTTAAATTTTATCTAATTGCAATAAGATATTCTAGCATAGCCTATAGTATATAGGAAAAAGCTTAATTTTGGGTAACCCACAATTCCCTATTTTAATAAAGAATAATTCTTTTGTCTACAAAACTTATATTGTTCATTACAAAACATTCTTATGTTTTACCATTAAAGTCTAGTTTTCATCTTAACAAATCATCAGTTATTAGAAATATATTTTTGCCTTAACGTTCAACAATTATTAAAATGCTATCTTTTATATATAAAATTCTAGATTCTATACTATAGTTCAAAAGTAACCACTGAATATTCTATAAGTCATCTTGACCATACATTAATTATTAAAATACTATTTTTAATATGTCATTCCAAATTTTATAATATAGTTTGGAGTTATATTCTAAAAGCTTGCTTTTGTTTTCCTTTGCAGATCTAAAAGTTAAATGTAAAATCAGTGATATTTTTTAGAGATTCCCCTTAATCTATAGAAAGATATTTTTATAGTCTATCTTTAGGAATCCCAAAAAAGAAACAAGTTCAGTTTTTTAAATCTAACTCTTGCCTTCCTTTCATGCCAATCATACTTCCCTCTTGGCATCTTTAAATTCTCACATGTATCTTCCTTTCTTTCTATACCCCTTATTTGAATCCAGGGAGCGTATCCAAATGTCAGTTCTGCAAGGAAAATGTCCCTTTGTAACCATTGTATTTTTGCTTTGATAATTCAGTTTTTGGTGGTTAATATAATATAATTAGAGGGATGCGGTGGCTCAGTGGGTTAGGATGCTGAGCTTGTCGATCAGATGATAAGTAGTTTGGTAGGTCGAATCCCGAGTGCCACGTAATAGAATGAACGCCTGTTACTCGTCCCAACTTCTGCCAAACTAGCAGTTTGAAAGCACATAAAAATGCAAGTAGAAAAATAGGGACAACTATGGTGGGAAGGTAACAGCATTCCGTGGACCTTTGGCATCTCGTCATGCTGGCCACATGAACACGGAGACATCCTCAGACAAGCGCTGGCTCTTCGGCTTTGAAACAGAGATGAGCACCAGCCCCTAGAGTTGGAAACGACTAGCACACATGTGTGGGGGAAACTTTACCTTTACCTTATAATATAATTGTCATTAAATCAGTCAAATCTTTTTTTTTCTTCCAATTCTATCTGGGTTAGGTAGAAAGTAGGAGCTGGTATTATGGTTGTCATTTGATTAATTGAATTCTCAATATAGTGTATTTGAAGGCCTTTAGTATCTTCACTCTTGGTGTTGCTTTCTTCAGGTGCTGTTGCTTTTTGGCTTGTAAGTTTTGTAGTTGCCATTAAAGTTTGGACTTTAAGGTTTTCTGTAGGTTGCTTTTGCTGTTCTTTGAAATCTCCTATTTTAGTGTTAGTTTCCACTTCTTCTATTTGGTTTTGGGTTATCTTTTCCTCATTTACAGTCAGAATTTGATTTGGTGGCTTTAAGTTGTCAGATTTTTCTTGGAGTTTGGCTTTAATTTGCTCTGTCATTGCCAAGATTGTGTCTAGTATCAGTATATAATCAAGTGGTGGGATGTATTCATCCATTTTGTTGTTGTTTGCAGTTAAATCTTCCATGGAGGCTGTTTTAATAATAGTCAAAGCTTTTCCACCTCCTGAAGAGTTGTATTCAGTGCCAGGTGTTTCCACACTTACCTTTAAGTATTGTTTCAAGGACAGCTCTGTTATTCAGTTAGCTCTCACAACAGAAAAAGGAAATTTACTTGCTGTACCAGGTTTCGCCACAAGATGTCATCAATAACATATAACATGCAATGTAAGATATTTTTTTCTTTTTCTTTTTTTCCCCAAATTAATATAGAACTTTTATAGGATTAGTCCAATTTTTTCCTTTAATTTACAGCTTAGAGAGAGGATAGGATAGTGGATCCTCAGCAACAAATAGAAGCTTTTTAGTAAATACAAATGAAATTTCTTAAATTCTTTGCTGAATTAATTAAATTTCTTTTGTAGCTTTGAGGCTTTAAGATTTGTTCCCAAAGTAGATATTCTCCGTTTTCTCAAACAAATGGGAAAGGAGATTTTCAGGAAAGTCCCACAGGAAGATGGTTAAGGGAATAGGAAAGGTAAAAGCTCACCCAGGTCCTCCAGATTGCTTCTTATGCTAGGTAGTGCTTCTGGCTTTCAGCAAGGAGTGGCTTAGTGATCGGCCATCTTTATGGCCGGTCTCTTCTTCGGACCAAAGGAGATGATCCTGGATTCCAGTGGAGGGCTGCCGCCCATCCCCAATTGCAGGGAAGTCCTCCTCTAGTAACCGTCCCTCCAGGGTGATTTTTGACCCTTTTCAGGGTCCTCCGAAAAAGAAAGAAATGGATGGCAGGAAGCAGACTGTTCCTGCACATCTGGAAGCACCACGTGTGTGAACCGGAAGCCAAGAAAGATTTTCTTGATGACAATACATCCGTAATGTGGTCTGTCGAATCTTCCAATGGGGAATCCATCACCACTATAACTGAGTCCATTCACCTTGCTGCTTATCATTCTCTTCTACCCATTCTTTCCATAATTTTTAGTTTGCATCCAAAATTTTTGGTTTCATTTATTGTCATAGTCATTAAAGCATTAATTTATTTTATTCAATGTATATAGTTCCTTGTCCTTCCATAATGACCTTGGGTGGCAAACTATTGTGGTACATACTGTATCTTTTGAAAACATTGCAATTTATTATTGTTTCCAAATCCTTCTTGAAACTATTTACTGGTTACTTAGCTTTCTGCTAAATAATCACAATCGTGCTTAGAAAAAGCTTTACTGTGGCTTGAGCTTCACCATCCCCACTTGAAAACTTCCAGTGTTATGTATTACGCATGCATACACTTTGAGAACAAGCAACTAAATTTCATTTTAATGTGTGCCAATGTGCCCACAGTAAAAAAACAAATAAAAATAAAGGTTAAATATCTATCTTCACTGGTAATTAGGATTTTGTTTTTTTGGTTTTTTTATTATTTTATGTTTCTTTTTGCTAAATGCCTTACAGGGCATATGTATCATGAAAGATTACTAAGGTAATAAGTTCTATTTCTATTTTTCTTTCCCTAGTTTGTCTTTTTGATAATTTTCTCCCTCCCTCCCTCCCTCCCTCCCTCCCTATCATATAACTGATTGATTGATTATATGCCATCAAATCATTGACTCTCAGTCTATCCTATAGATAGATAGATTTTCTCTCTATATTGTAATAAAGATTTGCAAAAAATCCATTAACAGTAAAGCTTTATAAGTAATTGCTTCTAGTCCAGCTTTTCTTTATGGAACCTTATGGTCATACTTTTTTAATTAAATAAGAGAACCTAACTTGCTCGTATCAGCTTTTTTTATCTGTTTGAAGTTCATCAACACAATTTGTTGGTCTGGCCAAAACTGTGTTCATCCATGTTCATTTTAACACTGAATATAGAACTTTTTATAGTGTTAGGGTCCACTTCTTTCTATTTATATGAAATGTGCCTAATTATGATACAATTGACTAATATAAAGAACAAATTTGTTCCATTATCTGCAAAGAAACAAAAAAAATCTAAGATATTATTTAAATTCTTAACTTACACTGTATATAATGTAAACTTATTACTGACTGAAATTTGACAGTTTATCAGTTTATATAGGATTTTAACTATCTATCTATGTATCTATCTATCTATGTATCTATCTATCTATTTATTATTTATTTATTTACTGGGCAGAGTCTGAAGATCAGGACACGGGTGGTCTTGTCGATATTACCTGGGAGGAGTTTGATTCTGTGACTCCGGAGGAAGTGGACAGGATTATGGGGAGGCTGAGCTCCACCACATGTTTATTGGACCCATGCCCTTCCTGGCTGGTTTATGCAGCCCCGGAGAGGACACGAAGCTGGTTCCAGGCAGTTATATCGGCTTCTCTGAGTGAGGGTAGCTTCCCCGCCATCTTGAAAGAGGTGGTGGTGAGGCCTCTCCTCAAGAAGCCTGCCTTGGACCCAGCTGTGTTGAACAACTTTCGTCCGGTCTCCAACCTTCGCTTCCTTGCGAAGGTTGTTGAGAGTGTGGTGGCGCATCAGCTCCCTCTGGTCCTGGATGAAGCAGATTATCTAGACCCGTACCAATCGGGTTTCAGGCCCAGGTACAGCACGGAGACGGCATTGGTCGTGCTGGTGAATGATCTCTGGAGGGCTCAGGACAGGGGACATTCCTCTGTCCTAGTCCTATTAGACCTCTCAGCGGCTTTCGATACCATCGACCATGGTATCTTGCTGCGGCGTCTCAGGGGATTGGGAGTGGGAGGCATGGTTTTGCAGTGGTTCTCCTCCTATCTCCTGGGACGTTCACAGTCAGTGTTGACAGGGGGGCAGAGGTCGACCTCGAGGTCTCTCATTTGTGGAGTTCCTCAGGGGTCGGTCCTCTCGCCTCTCCTGTTCAACATCTATATGAAACCGCTGGGTGAGATCATTCGTGGCCTTGGAGTTGGGTATCATCAGTACGCTGATGATACCCAGCTTTTTATTTCAACCCCAAACCACCCCAGTGATGCCCTCAATGTGATGTCCCGTTGCCTGGAGGCGGTTCGGGTCTGGATGGGGAGGAACAGACTTCAACTCAACCCCGACAAGACTGAGTGGCTTTGCATACCTGCATCCCAGGTTAATTCAGATATTCCATCTTTCTCTATGGGGGGTGAATTATTATCCCCCGTAGATAGGGCTCGCAATTTGGGAGTCCTCCTAGATTCACAGCTCACTCTGGAAGATCACATAGTGGCTGTGACTAGGGGGGCATTCGCCCAGGTTCGCTTGGTGCGCCAGTTGCGGCCCTATCTAGACCGGGATGCCTTGCGCACGGTCACTCATGCGCTCGTGACCTCTCGTCTTGATTACTGCAACACTCTCTACATGGGGCTACCCTTGAGGACCACCCGGAGGCTCCAACTGGTACAGAATGCAGCCGCGAGAGTTGTGTTGGGAGTCTCCCGATACTCCCATGTTACACCTCTGCTCCGTGAGCTGCATTGGTTGCCAGTTTTCTTCCGGGTGAGATTCAGGGTACTAGTAATGGTGTTTAAGGCCCTACATGGCAGGGGTCCGGAGTACCTTAGGGAACACCTGCTGCCGGCATCAACTTCCCTTCGCCCTGTACGTTCCCACAGAGAGGGCCTCCTCAGGGTGCCACCGATCAAAGAATGTCGATTGGTGGCCCCCAGGGGGAGATCCTTCTCTGTGGGCGCCCCGGAGCTATGGAATCAGTTACCGGTTGAGCTCCGGATGGCGCCCGATCTTCGCTCCTTTCATCGCGATCTAAAAACATTCTTATTCGAACAAGCCGGCCTGGCCTGATGGGGGATTGGTGGGGTCTTTTATTGTTGTTTTAATATTGTATTTACTGTTTTTAGTGGGCATATATTTAATCTTTTTTTTTAACTTTTGTAACTTTGTATTTTTTATTCTTGCCCTGTTCACCGCCCTGAGTCCTTCGGGAGAAGGGCGGTATATAAATATTATTAAATAAATAAACAAATATTTATTTATTTATTTATTTATTTATTTATTTATTTATTTATTTATTTATTTATTTATTTGTCTTCTTCAATCTCCCCCCCCAGATTTGTATTACAATGATGATGATGATGATGATGATGATGATGATGACAAATACGACAATCATGATTCTATTGTTTTGCCTGTACACTAACAGCTTCTGCACTGGAGACAAATTCCTTTTGCATTTAATCATACTTGGCCAAATATTATTCTATTCTATTCTATTCTATTCTATTCTATTCTATTCTATTCTATTCTATTCTATTCTATTCTATTCTATTCTATTCTGTTCTGTTCTGTTCTGTTCTGTTCTGTTCTGTTCTGTTCTGTTCTGTTCTATTCTACAGTATTCTATTCTATTCTATTCTATTCTATTCTATTCTATTCTATTCTATTCTATTCTATTCTATTCTATTCTATTCTATTCTATTCTATTCTATTGAAATGTTAACATGCTGGCCCACTACGCTGAAAGGTATAAATTTAGAAGGTCATTTTCAGAAAACCCATATACAGACAGGATAAGAGAAGCTATCCAGTGCTATTAGGAGAGTACACACCCAGTATGATTAGTTTAAGCAGATGAAAAGCATCTACAAAAGAAAATAAATTATATAATATAGAAACTATGAGAACCAGCAAAGTCAGCAACACTCCTGAGATACCAAAGTCACTAGACAGATTAATAGTAAAAGCCACTCATCCTTAAAAGCAGTGGCGTAGCGTGGGTTGTCAGCACCCGGGGCAAGGCAAGTAATTTGTGCCCCCTAACCCGTGAATTTTAGCACTCGAGTCTCTTCCACTAGCTCAGGAATTCTGGGAGTTGAAGTCCATGAGTCATAAAAGAGCCAAGGTTGCCTACCCTTGAGTTAGGTTCAAGGCAAAAAAGGGTCTCTGGAGAAGAGGGAAAATGCTAGTTTAAAACTGAAACAAGGCAACTTTAAGGTGCCTCAGCTGTGATTTAGGATGAGACAAAGAGAGGACATGGCGTTGAAAATGGTTAATGGGGCATGTTTGTTCCACTCTTAGTGGATGTCAAGATAAACCCCACGAGAGAATGACCTTACAACAGATGTGAATAGGCTTGGACTATGTTTGTAGATTGAGTGCATACATCACATGGAGCAATGATGGGCTTCATCAAGATTTATGATCCCACAATTGGCTAGTTTTCTCCATCTTGTCCTAAACCCTGGATACCAACCACAGTTTATGGCTTAGCATGTGGTGTGGGGTGACCCAACATGTTAGGCAACAAACAATGACTTCCAACTTACAATGCCTCAGCTTCCCAAGGTTATTCCAAAGCCGGAAAAGCCAACCAACCCACCCTGCAGCTTTGCCTGCTTAGGCTGAACCCCAGGAGTTCATACTTGCTGTGGCGCCTGACCTATTTTCTGCCCAGACGCTGCTTATCCAAGCCAAGCCGCCTCCTTCTCTTTGGCACCTCGCCCCAAAGATTCGCCGGACTGGCTGGAAACTCTCGCTGCTGGCGACGTGTGTCGGGGGGGCGTCCTGATCGCCTCCTGCAGGGGGAACCGAGTGGCCACAGAGAGTCAATACGGCAGGAGGAGGAGGAGAAGGAGGAGGAGGCGGAGCAGCAAGCAGCCGCAGGTGCGGCGGCTGCAGTTGTTACCTTTACCTCCGGGAAAGGAGACGGGGGCGGGAGCTGGGTCGGGGGGGGCGGGCTTGCAGGTTGAGAGCCAAGCGGAGGAGAGCCGCGGCGGGAGAGAGGGAGGCGAGACGCCGCCAAGCCTCCCCACCCCCACCCGAGAAAGGAGGCGATCCGCAGCCGCGAGAGGACGGGATCCCGCTCTGGCTGGGCGCAGTGAATGTGGTTGCTTTCTATGCTCCGCCCACTCGCTCGCTCCTCCGACCCTCGGTGAAGCAGAATCGTCCCCCTCCGGCGAGCTTAATGGGCGCCCCCCCAGATGTTGCGCCCAGTGCGGCCGGCCCCCCCTGCACCCCCCACGCTACGCCACTGCTTAATAGCATGGGAATATTGGACGTATAAAAAAGTAACTTCTTTGCAGTGTCCTGATCTTAAAGTACTTAACTATGAAGAAGATGTCAGTGAAACTGAACCAAGTCTGTGAAAATGATAGTACATCTCAGATAGATGAAAAACTTTCATGGGAGCTATTGAGATACATGGTTCAATTTGCATCCTTCCAGTGTGTCTTAGATCAATGTGACCTAGTTTTTGTCTTCTGAGTGAAAAAATAAATTGT
Source organism: Vipera ursinii (assembly GCF_947247035.1). Lineage (NCBI taxonomy): Eukaryota > Metazoa > Chordata > Lepidosauria > Squamata > Viperidae > Vipera > Vipera ursinii. Next base: position 234,629,225 of record NC_139513.1, read on the forward strand.
ATATAAGAGAGATAACAGGAATTGGAATTGATTTTAAAAAGGGGCATGAACTTGAATAATAATATCAACAATTCATATTATATCTGCTCATCTTCCAGTGTGATATACACAAATTATCAGCAACTTCCACCAAGCTTTGCATTGATTAAACTAGCCAGTTTTTATGAAAATAAATAAATGGAAACAAATCTGATACAGAAATGACAATATATGGAAATCAGTAAGGGAACGTTTAAATTCTCTAATTCAAGCAGCCAGAGCCCCCCTCCCCCAAATAATCCTATCTTATCATCAATAAAACAAACACCCAAGGCTCATTTAACACCCTTGAAACAGGGTATATTAAGCAGATCAGGTTTCAGTACATATTTAAGAGATTCAGGACCTATTTATGAAATATTGTGAAGATAGCATGTTTGAGTGAGCTTCCATATTTAATAAGATTTGTTTGATATAAATCTCAGTCTTTGAAGCAATGTTTTCAGTATTTAAAGATGTCTTTTATATCACCTTATCATCATCTTATTTTACAGTCTAATTTATATATTTGAAATACTTATGTCCAATGCCCATCAAGTCAAACCCATTCAAACTGTTGATTTTTTTTTTGTCCTTTAGCATAGTTGGAATTTGCCTTTCTGTAACTTAAAGCCATTATTTATGTCTTACATGGGATTCCTCCCCCCCATGCATTTTCCCAATCAATGCAGACTGATTGGCAGTCCCCTCAGTATTCTTTGCTTCTTTCTCTTAAAATATGGAAATTAGTTCTCTTCCAGGCATTTGGCACTTCATCCATTCTTCAGGAGTTCTCAAATATGATAGATAAAGATTTGGTTGATCAATCAGCAAATTCCTTTCATACTCTTGGATGAAATTCATCAGGCCCTGAAGGTTTGAACTCATTCAAAGTCAGTTGATATTCCCTGATTATTTTTCTGTCAAACTTGCTCTTTCAACTAGCTCTTCACAGTTCCCTGGTGAACACATATCTTTTTTTTCTGAACTGAGCTTCAGTTTCCTAATAGTACATTATAAATCAGGGCTATCAATAATAGACTAATCTCTCCACATTTTCTCAATGGAACATTAACTATATTTGTTCTTTTTTGGTTTGTTGAAGCTCTCCTTAAACTTTAGAGTCCAGAATGAATCACAGTGTCCCGAATTAAGCTTGTCCCAATCTGAATAATGTTGTTATTCTAGCTTGGGATGCATTATGTTCTCTCACAAGTTCTAAATCTTTTCTTTGTGATGTACTATAACCAGTGGTGGGAATCAGCCAGTTCGGACCACTTTGGCAGAACCGGTAGCTTTTTTTAAAAAAATAATTTATTAATTTTCCAATTTTACATTTGAGTATTTAAAAAGCAATGTGGTGACTGGGTTAATCAATAATTCAGTAACAAAATCTTTAGTACAAATCTCAGGTTACAACATCAGATATTTCTTCTCTTTTTCCCTTAACATTTACTATCTCGTATTCAAACTAGTACATTTCTAATTATATCAACTCAATAAAGACATTTATCAATAAAATTTGTACCTTATACATATCTTAATTACATTCAATCTTCATAAACAATCTATATCCTGTTATTAATTTTTACATAATTTTTAACTTCTCATTGATATTCCAATTCAACCTTTGATATCCATAATTTTCAGACCTCGGGTAACCAAGATTTCCCTTATATCACTTCATACAAAGTATAATGTCCAAAATACACATTTTATCTATTTAAATATAATCTTGTTCTATTTCCTAAGAGTTATCTATTTCCCACCATATAAAGTCATCTACTTAATAATACAATATTCCCTTTAATAAATCAAAACCATTATATATATTGCCTGGGTTAATCAATAAGTCAAACATATTCATGATAATTCATTTTCTTTTCCCTTTTAGATCTAATTTTTCAATATTAGACAAATCAAATCCTTATTTTCAAGTAGTTTCCAGCTATTTTAAATCAACCAAAATTCCCCTTATCCCCTTTAATCCTTTATTGACAAGAACCTTGGTGTAGCAGTGGGCTAATGCCTCCTTAAGTAACACCAGCTGCCTGCAATTACTGCAGGTTCGAGTCCCACCAGGCTCAAGGTTGACTCAGCCTTCCATCCTTCCGAGGTAGGTAAAATGAGGACCTAGATTGTTGGGGTCAATAAGCTAACTTTGTAAAAATGCCACTTGGGTGTATTATATATATATAATCCCCTCTAATGAATCAAAATCCCAATTTTTTCAACCTTATTCTAGCTTTCTTCCTTTGCCATCTAGGCTTCCATATCAGCACTTTTAAATCATCAAATAAATCTCCCTTCATTCTTATATATGTTAGTTGAATTAAAGGAGACAATTTGATTGCCAGTTTTCTGGGAGGACTACCCCTTTTGTATTCATTTAATTGTTGCCCTGTTATTCCAGTCCCCCATGTTTGCTCTGATATATTTGTCTTCAATTAAATCTGTTCTTCTTTCTCAATTTTTTATGATTTGTATAGAAAGTCATTTCCATTTTCAGTGTTGTTTCTTCCTTTTCTGAGTTTTCCATCAGCTGTACTTGTTGGTCAATTGAGTCTTCTGTCTTAGTATTTAATTGTTCCACTTCTTCTGTTGTCTTCTGCATTGTTGGTTTTTTGGTTGTAGTCAAAGTTTGGCTTTGTGCATCTAAGCTGGCATCTTGATTTTTATTTTAGGTCTCACTTTATCACAAGCTGAAAGAATAGTTTCATGTATTGCTTTCAACATGGCAAGAATTTTTACCTAATCTTCATCCATTTTTCACATGTTTGTAAATAATCCTTTTAGTAAAAGTTGTTTGTTAAGCAATAGTCAGTAAAAGTTTACATTCACAGTTCAAGAAGGCCAATTTTACTGCCCAGCTGTTCTCTTACAGTTGAATCTCTCACAAATGTTGGCAAGGTCAAGAAAGTCTTATCTATGTTCTGGGCTCTGAGCCAAGTCTCTTTTTAGGAAATAACAAATTGACATGCCAAGCTTCACCACAAGATGTCACTGATACCATTTAAGATTTTCTTTTATTTCTTTTTTTTAAAGAAAAAAATGTCCCGAATTTTTCTAATTCTTTTTCCAGTTTTATTTTATTTTTTTGTAGATAGAAACAAATGCCTCCAGATAGGAAAATTTTTGGTCCCCAAAACTCAGAAACATATGAATCCAGTTAGATTGAAATTGTTCTTTTAAAGCTTTGATTCCCCTGGGTAGTAAGACGCCACTATTCTTAGACGGTGGGATAGAAATTCTTTCCCTCTCTCCTCACAGGGGGAAGATACTTCAAAGAGCTTTCACAGGAAGAAGGTACTTAGGGTAAAGAGAAGATAAGATCTCACCCACTTTCATCTGCGTTGCTTTCAAAATGCTTGGTAGTAAATTTGAATTCAGCTGCCAGCAGCTTAGTGATGACCCATATTATTATGGCTGGTCTTTTCCCCATTGGTTTGAAGAGCTGCCCCAGATCAAGGGGAAGGGCTACCACCCTTCTGCAATCAAGAAGGGGTCCTCTCCTTGCTCGTTGCCTCTACAGGGCAACTTTTGACCCTTTCCAGGGTTCCCCAGTGGGATAAAACTGGATGCTGGAGATGAGGCTTGCCTCCATGCATCCACTAGGGCTGCAATCACAAACCAGAAGTCCCGGTATCTATTTTTTTTGTTGCCCAGGCCCAGAATGGACTTCCGGAAGCGGCATCCACAAAGAGAACCAGTTGTTCACATATTTGAATCCCACCACTGACTATAATCTCAACATTCTTTTAGTCTAAATGTTTAAACTTGGAATTAATTTATCACACATCTATATGTTTTGTAAGTGCAGGTTTATTTATCTTGTTGGAATTTATTTTCTCAATTTGGGGCAGTTCTCTAACAAATAAATAGAATTTTGAAATCCTGTTTCTGTGTTCTGATTTATTAGCTATCTTTTGTCTGGAAAGTTGGTGAGCGTTTTTTTCCCCCTTGATCTCAGTCATTAATAAAGATCTTGTGGCACTTTTGTTATCTTTCTAAGTTGCAGTGAGCCACTAAGGAACAATTTTGTGTAATGTCCTTCATCTGGTCATAACTCTATCTAACAACTGCAAAATCTCACCTATATTTTACCAGTTTATCAACAAGTATATTGTGGGGAAATTTTCCCCAAGCTCGGCTGAAGTCAAGTAAAAATAAAAATGCTGTGCTGAAATCACTCTCCAATTACTCAAATCTTTTTTCTCTTCAGCAAAAGAAGTGTCTGTATTTTTTTCCCACATTTATTCAGGTGTTTAAGAATATAAAGCCAGGTTAAAAAGGTAAAGGTAAAGGTTCCCCCGCACGTGCATGCTAGTCGTTTCTGACTCTAGGGGCTGGTGTTCATCTCCGTTTCAAAGCCAAAGAGCTAGCACTTGTCTGAGGACGTCTACGGGGTCTGTGGCCAGCATGACTAGACACCAAAGGCACACGGAACGCTGTTACCTTCCCACCTTAGTGGTCCCTATTTTTCTACTTGCATTTTTACGTGCTTTCGAACTGCTAGGTTGGCAGAAGCTGGGATGAATAACAGGCGCTCACTCTGTTACGCGGCACTCGGGATTTGACCCACCAAACTGCCAACCTTCAGATCGACAAGCTCAGTGTCCTAACCCACTGAGCCATCACGTCCCTAAAAAGCCAGGTTATATGACAGCAATTAGGCAAACCAGACTAATTTTTAAAAAGCTAAGAAGCTTTTATTCTGATTAATATATAGAAGGCAGACTGCTATAAGTCTGATGATTTGTGGAGGAATCATTTGACTCAAATGCAGTTTTGCTTTCTTTACTAAGAATTTTGCTTTGTAATTCTTTTGACTGAGTTTCTGAATGTGCACAAGGTGATAAAGGGTATTATTTCTGTTTTTTATTATATATCACTCTTTTCACAGCTCTCCTGGGACCTGTTCATTTTTCTATGAAGAAATGCCAATTCCATACTGTGCCATTGCTTAGGATTTAACGATTCTGTGTGAAACAGGGAGGCTGAAGACTTCTGATGGGATGGTTGTATTAGAAGACACACTCATATACCTCTTAGTCTTCTTCCAACAAAAGGGGGGGTCAATGGGGGCAGTCAGTTTGGTCTAGTGATTTAAGGCACCAGGTTAGAAACCAATAAGCCATGAGATTTGGTTCCACTTTCACCATTAAAGCCAGCTGGGTGCTTTTTGGGCCAGTCATTCTTTTTCATCTCAACATACCTCATAGGGTTGTTTCTTGTGAGGAAAATACGAGAGATTAAGAGTATTGGGTGTGTTTGCCATCTTGAGTTATTTATAACAATAAAGGCAGAATAAAAATAAATATTGTCCTTTTTCTTACCGTTCTCCTTTAAGGAAAAAAAATCAAAAGGAGTTTCTCATCAAACTTAACCAGAACACTTGAGAAAATTAAGCAGAGGTGTGAATACAGTACTATGTAATATCAATGAATCAACTTTAATTGACCATTGGCCAATTCAGAAAAAGAAGAAACAAGACAAATTCTGAAACAGCATATACAAATAATAATGAAAAAAGTATAATAATTATATATATATATATATATATATATATATATATATATATATATATATATATATATATATATATATATATATATATATATATATATATATATATATATATATATATATATTTTCCTGGCAAATAGACGGGGAAGAAATGGAAGTAGTGACAGATTTTATTTTTCTGGGCTCCAAGATCACTGCAGATGGGGACTGTAGCCAAGAAATCAAAAGACGCTTGCTCCTGGGGAGGAAAGCCATGGCAAATCTAGACAGCACACTAAAAAGCAGAGACATCACCCTGTCAACAAAAGTGTGTATAGTCAAGGCTATGGTCTTCCCCGTTGCAATGTATGGCAGTGAAAGTTGGACCATAAGAAAAGCCGAGCGCCAAAGAATTGAGGCCTTTGAGCTATGGTGCTGGAGAAGACTCCTGCGAGTCCCTTGGACCGCAAGGCGATCAAACCGGTCAGTCCTAGAGGAGATCAATCCTGACTACTCTTTAGAAGGCCAGATCCTGAAGCTAAAACTCAAGTACTTTGGCCACCTAATGAGAAGGAAGGACTCACTGGAGAAGAGCCTAATGCTGGGAAAGATCGAGGGCAATAGAAGAAGGGGACGACAGAGAATGAGGTGGCTGGATGGAGTCACTGAAGCAGTAGGCGTGAGCTTAAATGGACTCCAGAAGATGGTAGAGGACAGGAAGGCCTGGAGGAATGTTGTCCATAGGGTCGCGATGGGTCGGACACGACTTCGCAGCTAACAACAACAAATATATATATATATATATATATATATATATATATATATATATATATATATATATATATATATAATGATTCTGTGGATTCATGTTGTTATCCACTCTTAGTGGCCACATAGATACATTTTCCCGATGTCGCATTTTTTACCTAAGTTGTTCCTTTAATAATTCCAATGGTGCATTCATCACTACTGTAGCTGAGTTTATGCACATTGCTGCCACATTTAGTTGTTTTTTTAAAATATTGATTGGATAATAGTTATTGGATACCGTGAATTCACCTGTGCTGGAAAATGTTACTGGATAGAAAGTTATTAGCTGCAACAGACATCTTCATAATAAGAGCAATAAAACAAAACACAATACTTCAATAACTTCTTCACCTCAGAGATAAAATCTTTGTTCTTATCGATTATCCATAAAATTTGTTCCCAGAATCATTGTTGTACAGGCATTAAAGCCTGAGAAAGTTAGGGTTCTTCTCAATCTGAGATTCAATATTTTTGCTATCTTGAAAAACAGCCTAGGGCCATTGTTAAGTAAAGCAGTAATATCTAATTAGCTTTCAGATAATCAAATTATTTTGTCAAATATATGAAAATTGGTATAGAATTAGCCTGATATGATAATTTTACTTACTATTTTGTAATCATATACTTCTTTTATTAATACCCAAGGTAATTTTGTACAATATAAACATGTTTGGTGGTATCATGTCAGCTTTTTCAGTGAAATAAAATTGAGATATGGGTGATTTTAACTGTTTGAATATTGATTATATTCTAATTTTGCACATAACGTTTCAGCCACCTCTGATATTTTAACACAACAATACTAAATGTAAGTCATTTTGGAAATTTAGCAATTCCAGCATGACTGGAGAGCATGTATAATAGCTACTTAATCCAGACAACAGGATTCCTTTCATTTTCTTTATTTTTTTTTATTTTGTTGTCCAAAATAGCAATACTTTAAAGTAACTCTTGGGTGAGGATTCAAAATAATAAAGCTAAGGATTTTATCATCCTAAAATCATAGTGCTAGTTATATATTCCTGGGTGAACACAGCATGATTAAAAGTATTATGTCAACACTTTAACTCCAGGTTATTTCTTGCAATTGTATTTCTGAGAAGTTCAAACAGAGGTAAGAAATTAATAGCAGAAGGCATAGCAAAAATCTCCACGTTTCTGCCAATGAATTTAATAGGATGACTTTACAGGATCAAGAATGGGTACTGCAGTTTTAAATTTGTTCTTTTAACATAATATTGTATTAGTATACACGTTAATGTAACTTAAACTGAATTTCTCAAACCGGTATGCAATGTGCACTGTTCACTGGGAAAATGAAACACTTTCAAATCACCTGAATTATTAAACATTAGAAACTAGGAAGCTCATTTTTTTCTTTTTGAAAAAGAAAGTTATTTAAAACTTTCCAAATCCAATTAAGATTTTTACCTAGATATTCAGCTATACGTGCTTCAAAAATATTTGAAAAACAGTGCTTTGGATGTAATGTGAGCTGAAACACAATACCTCCCTACTAGTCATTAAAGTATTTTGACTTTTTTCAGCTTTTCCTCCATCCTGAGAAAACTTCCAGCTGATTTAAGAAATGCATGAACTGTAATGAGTGGACTCTTTAGAATGGCAACATCTCTTTTTGAAGTTTGCACAGGAGTTGAAAAAACGGGTTGTATTTAGGAATAATAGAGAGTTCCTATTAGGTATATTCCTGGATAAAAATGTAACAATAAGGACATAGAACACCATAGGAAGGAAAATGGAGGGATAAATAATAAAAGTGTACTTTGCAACGCAGACTACATGACTTACAGTATACTAGCAATGGATGAAAAGATGGAAGTAAAAAAAGGTTGCATTATGACAACACAATGTATATTTGGTCATGTTTGTGTCATCAGATGTCATCAGATCCTTGTGTATAAGGCTGATGATGTTATCATCATTGTGTTCTCTAGCTGTGATGGAGTACATGTCATGCTAGCTAGGTATAGATATTGTAGTCTTATATATCTGGAAGATTTCAGACTGAGGGACACTGCAAGAAATGTGTTTATGTATTAGATTTTATCCCACCCTTGGTTCAGGAGCAGTATACATACAGTAGAAGTCCCTCCTCCCAGTTTTCTGTACAATAATAGCCATATTATTTAGATTGGGTTACGAAGGAATAACTATTTAGACTTTCTATGAGCTGTCTAGTCCAGTTCCTTAACTACCATGTCCCAATGGTACAATATTATTTGAAAACATACTTGCCAATTGAAATATATGCTCAGTGAATGCAAAAGCAGCTTGTTGCTTTTTTCAATCAATTAATTAGAAAATTGTTTCTATGTTTGTCTTTTTGCCAGTTGTCCTTTATTTTCATTCTCAGCTCTCTTTTCCTTTGTTGTTGTAATTTATTGCTAAATTTTATTATACTACTGTGGCAAATCGTGGCTTCAAAATCGTAGGAAAAAACAATATCAAGCCATATTGCAAATAGAATGTGGGTAAAACTTTTGAATAGGCTCTGCAATCTATCCAAAAACTTTAGGCAGCCCGCTGTCACCACAATGATAACAATTTAAGCTCTACCATTTCACTTGCCAAAGTGAATCAGTCTCAAAATAAGAGATTGGTTACTCATGTTGCAATGGTGGTCTAAAGAAGTGCTTCTCCTCTAATACTATTGGCTTCACATCTGATTTTTCTGTAGTCAATGGAAAGCCAGCTTTGAATTTCCCTAGTCCTTGCAAGTCTTCACTTGTTCCAGGCATTGTCTGATGTCTGAAGACAGCTTTTTAAATGGGTTTGGCTTAAGCCAATGATCACTTGGCAATGTGATCATGAAACAGATAGCAGCCAGTTTAAGGTCCTCCATTAAGATGAAGTTAAACTGCAGCATCAAGAAGGTTTCTGGACCTTCCAGGCACTGAATCGAATCCTTCCAGTTAACTGATTCCTTAGATCTGATTTTGCAAATTCTGGGAAAGCCACTGAGGAGTTGGGATTCATAAACTGAAAGAGTCAGTTATCTTTGCTGTATCAAACTAGTCCAGATCAAAGTATACCTGTTTCTACTACCATCTGAGCATTAAAAGTATACATGTGTCCATTCCTTAATCTGTTCTACATTCCACACCCTGGAAAAACTATGGCTTTAGGAAGCCATGAATTTTCTTGAGTCCCACTCTTTCTCCAATTACTGGTCTTTATTCCTGTAAGTCCACAAGTCTTATAGTTGCCAGGATTGGAAATCCCTGGGCTATAGTTTCTGTTGCAACAACAAATACACACGAGTGGGATTCAACAAAATAATTCAGCTGAGGAAATTTTCAGTTTAAGATGAATTCAGCTAATCCCACCAACTAAGGTTAATTAGGTAAATGGCCTCCAGGTCATTGAATTATGAGTTATGGAAAACAAGTTATCAGTGCTCTGAAAATCAGCCTATAACTGAGCCCTGCAAAATCAGTCAGATTTCTATTTTAAATGCTGATCTTCACCCTAGCAATTAATTCCTTTCTAATATTCCAATATTTTTCTTTCCATTCTACCTTATTTCATTTTTATTGTGGTCAGAGATTATAAGTAAATATGCATCAAAGAGTGATGAGAAAAGCATTTTTGAAAAATGTTACCTGACAATTTAAGATATGCTGATTTTTTTTTAAATGGCAGTTATACCTGAGCACTGGTTGGAAAATGAAGCTCTGACTGGTTGGAATAATTACTGGTGATCAAACCTAAGGGGAGGGGGGCGATAAAATGGGTTGAAGATAATTAACCAGTGATTCATAGTATAATCATAGATTTATTTGCTGATTTTACTGATGCTTTGGGAAGCAATAAATGGAAAAATACAATACAGTTCTGTAATCAAATGTAAGAATTGGGCTTCTGAAGGAAGAGTAAAAAAAGTCAAAATATCAGCAATGATACTTGCCTCTTTTTTATTAGTTGTTGTATATGCAACGGTCATTTGAGCTTTTCAAATTCACACTCCTAACTGTGGCTGCTGCTGTAATTCAGGGGCTCAGGAAAGGGGTACTTGGCAGGTCATAATTTATAGATTTCAGATTCTGCACTATAGAATAACATGTTTGGGGTTCACTGCAGAGTCGCAAGTAGTGATGGCATGCTGAAGCCATGGACTACACCGATGAACTGTTATTGATTGAGCCATCCATTTTCTTTTTATTATTTTTATGTTTTCTGTTCCCCCCTGCCCCGCCCAACTTGTCTTTCTAAAATGTTCTCTGCTCTCTCTTCTTTCCTGTAGGAGATTGCGTATTAAAAAATAAAATATTCTTACAATTTTAAGAATTGTATTTATTTATTAACTATATTTATTAATTACCCCACACATTATTCTGAGGTGAACAGCAGAATCAGAAACTGCAAGTCCCCATACAATAATTCACAAAAGTAAATAAGAACATAGTGTAAAATAAAATCCCAGGACTATTTTTCATTTTCACAAGGCATTAAAATCATCACTAAATCATCATTCAATCCTGCTAAAAAGGAAGCTTTTAAGAAATTTGTTAAAAGCACAGAGAAAGGAGAACAAGGACTGTCCAATCTCAAATAGGATGAGTTACAACATTAAGTCCTGCCCTCAGCACTACACATTTAGATTGCAATATGATATATTTTGAGTATCTTTAAAGACTACCCTAAAACTACAATTTCACAAAATGGTGTATGCTGTGGTACCTACTAGGTAGGTTGTAGGGTTAGGAACACTCTTAGTGTGAAAGTTTACTTAGCTTGCCAATTGTTGAAGAAAGAATGCCAGAACCTGGGGGTAGAGTTATAAGAGGGATTCTAGGCCCTAGAATCTCTTCATAGCAACAAGCAAAATAAATGTAACTTTTCTTGAATTTCATGGACCCTATCTAAATACAGGCAGGTATTAACCATTAGTTAAGTATGTGCATGGGCATAATTAGCAATGAATTTAATTGTTAATTCATGTAGAGACCTTTTGCACCTGACAGCAAGTGGCTTCTGTATACAATTCAAAATGCTGGTTTACAGTTTGGTTCCAAGAGTTTTTCTAGGACTGTCTTTTCAAAATAGATCCAGCCAGTCCATCATGACTACAAAAACTCAATCTTGCATTTTCATGAGATTTGGGGTCTGGAACCAAGAAATGGTGTTTTCCCTTCAAAGGTTCCTGTATTGCAGAGATTTGGGGCAAGTTTAATTTACTTTCATATACTGTATGTGCCAAATACAATCATGGTATAATGCCAGCATCTGAAGTGTTTGTTGGTATTTGTGATGAGAAATACAGTACATAATCTCTGTGCTAGGGGGAGGAAAGAGCTTTATTGATGGATTACTCCAAAAGTAATTTAGTCTATGGTGTCTGGTTATCTTTAGTAATCACATATAAGTACTTGTCCAGTTAACAACAGTAATGGGAACTGGAATTTCCATCTCTAAGAGATGTGTATATAAAGTGTGATGGCACATGACTATGCCACTTAGCAATGGCAGATCCAGCACTTCTGATTACCATTGTTTATGTGAATCCCACACCATTGTTAAACAGATCATGTAGTTGCCATTTGTAACTTCCTATCCATTTCCCCACATATTTTGTTTGTCAGAAGTTGACAGTAAAGATTGCAAATGGTGAGCGTGTGACTATGAGACTTGCGATGGCAAGAATGTCAAGGGCCAATTGGAAGTACCACTCATTTAGTGCTTTCACAAGTTCAAATGTCACTGAACTAGTGGTCATTAAGTGAGGACCACCTATACTGAGCTGTTGGAATGGTGGAATGAGGTGTAAAGAAAACACATATGACTGCTCTTTTCTGCCTGGTAGCATCAGATGTTCAAAGGAGTGCTGAAGTGAAGTAGTAGTTCAAATAGAATGGCAGAAGTCTTATGAATATATACACAGAGAGAGACACACACAGAGAGACACTGTTGATTTCAGAGGCAGCTGTTTGAACTTTAGCCCTTTTTTCCCCTTGGCTCATTATGGAAATTGTCCCTTAATAGCTGAGAAGCCATTTGAGCTCTGATTGCTTTGCATCTAGTGATATAAATTTGAAGGTATCAGAGGGCCAAATTTTAATAGTATCTGCTAATAAAGTCTGCTAACATCTCTTTTCTTTTCCTGTAGTGGAATCTTTGAAATGGCAACATCTTTAATATCTAATTAAGTTAGCTTAAGCAGCTCTGTCTTTCTTTCTTAATAATATATATTTTCCCCTATGTAAACACGCCAAATGAATCTAAACTAAATTTTCCTTACTTCTTCTCTTCTTCCTTTCTTCCTTTCTTCAATCTTAAACTTTTTAAAAACTGCTTATTTTCAGATATTAGAAACATCTGGTTAAGAAGATTTAAGAAGTTTTTTTATCTACTGTAGATTTTTCTTTGAAATGAAGTGTATTGTTAATTTAAAATATTGGAGCTAATTAGGCAGAGACTAATCTCAATGAAGACTTATTGCCATTTAGCTAATATCTTAAAGTTCATTTGTTATTCAGTAAAATACTTCAATCTGAAATACTCCTAAAGCAAAATAATCCAGTTATTTTAATATAATTGGAGAAGTTCCTAAGAATAAATTTCTTATCTTCTGATAAAATATGTGCTAATCTTTGTGAAATTAACTCAGTTTTTGAGACTATGCAACTCTGATTTGGTTTATGCAATAAAAAAGCATGAGATATTTCAACATGAGATCAAGTATATTTGCTTTTTGTTCTTTATCTTGAATTCTATAGAAATAAATTTTAAAATATTGATTATAATAAATTAGTAAGAAATATGTTTGCCTTCACTTTGTTTATTTTTGACTTGCTTCTGTTTTTAACTGATATGTAAATATTTAAAATAATAATTCTTTGTCATGCATAAAAAAGTAATTGTTGTGTTCATAGATTCCACATGCAAGGGAGTACTAGCAGTGATTAAGTAAAGGTCATGTTAAGAATGGTCTCTGCTCAAACAGTTACATTAGTAGGATAAATCTAAATCATTTTTATTATTTACTTTAATATACAACTACAAAAAAGAAACAAAGCAGGTGAATACAATTAATACAAAACTGTGTAGATAGACAGACAGAATCAAAAGAATTGAAATTAATTGCATGATATTTGGTTAAAAATTCCATTTCTAAGCATGTTGCATGGATATATCCAGAATGCATTATGATCTATTTTGCAATTGGTCAGGTCTAGTAATTCCAAAGTTCTTCATAAACAAATGCATTTTTTTCCTTTTTTTTTGCAAATATAATTTATCATTATACCAGCATGTTTAAATAGAGGCTTCAAAGAATCTAGATGATATACTATAAATATATTTCGAACAAGGAAAATCCTAAAGGACATATCAAACCATATATATTAACAACCTTCACATTTGTTGCATCTCCACCATAATATCCTTAACCATTTGAAAAGGGCAGTAAATATCTATATTTTTATTGACATAATCTTGTTTTAAGACCATAACAAGCAGAGTTTACATGTGTCAAACACTGAAACTATTTAGTTGCAAGTTTAAATAGGTAACCCCAGTTGTCTTTCCCAATTTCTTGTTTATCATTCACATTTATTTCAGTACTTTTCAAACTTGTCAAAACTGAATTATCATTTTAACCTGTAACCTTTAATATATTCAAAGCTTTAGGAGTTTCCACAGAAGCCTATGCCTCTGGGCTAACAAAAAAGACAACAAATACTTGTATGAATATATTGCCATTCAGTAGTCTGGGGCAAATTATATTCTTTTTATAAAATTTCAAAAGTTTCTAAAGTGTCATTAATAATTTGCTAGTTAAAGGTAGTTATCACATTTGCAGCCCATTCTTTGCAATAATACACATATGCACATGCAAATAGATGGATCTACCTTTGCACCTTTTAATTTCTTACCCATATTATCCAATTTACCTCAGCCTTTAAAATGGGAAATCTCACTTAAGCTGTAATTATAATTCCTATACTTGAGGCATTACTAAGTGTTATGTATTGAGGTTTGGTAAAACACCTATTCAATTGCATACTGAGAACTAACAGTTCTCCAGCACATGTACTGAGCTCTAACAGTTCAGGCGGGAACCAAAATAGCGGGAATAGTGGGTTCAATCTGATTGGTTGTATGATGGTATATAAAGAGTGCATGTACACCCTAAACCTCTTAGTACAGTTATGGTTATCAATAAAGTTGCTGTTACTCTGTACTCACATGCCTGGCATCTTTCCTGCTCATTTGAACCCGAAACACAACAGTGGTGACAAGGGTGGGATCCTCCTTCACCATAGAGCTGAAGTCACGAGGATACGGCTTTACGTGCTGGAGGAAAGAGGTATCTTCCCCCCCTCTCTATTGGCTGGCTAGATCAGCACGCTAGTGGCCACGTGTTCAGAATCACTTGTCTGAGCCTGCGGAGCAGGATCCAAGCACAAGAGAAAGAAGATGCCAAAAGTCGGCCAGCCCCGTGAATTCGACATCTGACACCCCGAGCAGTGGCTGTCTCACCTCGGGCAAATAGAAAACTACTTAAGAGCAAACTAAATTGCAGAAGATGGCCTAAAAGCAGCAACTCTACTCTGCATCAGGAGGCCTGTGATGTTCGACTTGGCTGAAAGTCTATTCGCCCCGACACTGATTGAATCCGTCTCATTCGACGATCTCAAACAGAAGCTGAATGGGCACTTCAAACCCAGAATTTAGGAGGTGGCCTGGAGATTCAGATTCGACCAGAGAGTGCAACGCCCCGGGGAAACTGCATCAGAGTTCATCGGGGCCTTACGCCAGGCCGCACGCCTCTGCAGGTTTTCTAACCTGGACGAACACCCTCGAGACCAGCTAGTCTGTGGCCTTTGAGACAAGGCACTGCAGCAGAGACTTGTTGCAAGACCTAACTTAATGCTACTCGACGCGCAAGACGAAATAATGGTGGATGAAGCAGCCGGAGGTGCGGTCCAAGTAGTACAGACATCCAAACCCCTCAAATCTGAAGAAACAATTCACCACGAAGCTGCCAAGTACGATGAAATCACAATCGAGGAAGAAGCCGAAATAGACAAGCTTCAGAAGCTAACTGGGACACAAGAGCGCGGACTGGATCACAGAGAAAACAACCATAAGGCAGCTCTCTTTCCTTGATGCTTGGGTTGCGGCAGCAACCATGCACATGTGAATTGCAGGTTCCGGAAGGCCATGTGTTGGGCCTGCGGATGAACGGGACACATCGCAGTTGTGTGCAGAGCCCGATCCAGAGAAGGTCAGCTCAAGCAACAGCCAGAGAACTCAACAAGGAGAGGTACTGGGGCCCAGAGTCCAACCAGTGTAGGTTTTTTTGAGAGCCGGAGAACTATTTGCCAAACCGGGGCCCGCCGCCCTTTAAAGCCTAAACTAAGACTTGAAATTAATTTACAGGGCATTCCATGCAAGATGGAACTAGAGTCTGGCTCAGCGGTCTCAATTATCTCGTATGAGACCTTTAAATTTGTTTGTGGCTGCAGTAAACAGTGGGTAAATTTGAGGCCCTCTAGTATCATACTGATCGATTTTCAGAACAACAGGGTTAAAATAAAGGGGGAGGCCACCCTGTCTGTAAGGTTTAAAAAGTTTCATGGGCACCTGGATGTCGTCGTGTTAGAGGGCCAATGAACCAGTTTAATTGGGTTAGATTGGTTTGAGGCATTAGGAATCTTAATTACTGGCATTAATCGAACACACGGAAGTAACATCAAATCTGTCTGCAAAGAATTTGCAGATGTGTTCGATTCAAAGCTAGGAATGTACACTGGGGCCCCAATTTCATTTAAATTAGACCCAAATGTTTTGCTCATGATGATCAAACCCAGAAGAGGCCCCTTCACGTTGAAACATAAAATTGAAGCAGAATTGGACAAACTAGTTGAACAAGGGGTGCTGCAGCCTGTAGAAGGGGGGAGTGGGAGACCCCTATAGTTGCCCCACTTAAATCTAATGGGGAAATCCATATATGTGCGGATTATAAATGAACCCTAAATAAGGCTTTAAATAAGCATGCTTACCCAGTCCCAATGGTCGGCCATGTTCTCACTTCCCTTCAGGGTGGCACCATTTTTGCAAAGTTTGACTTAGCACAGGCATACCAGCAGCTGCCAGTTAGCGTGGCTACAGTAGTAGCTCAAACTATTGTTACCATAAGAGAGCATTCAGAGTGAATCGCTTGCAATTTGGGATAAGTGTGGCACCAGGGATTTTTCAGGAAATCATGGAAAGAACGTTGAAGGGCATCCAGGGCGTGTGCCCATACTTTGATGATGTTCTCATCACGGGTGAAACAGAAGAACTTTTAGCCAATAGACTCAGGGCTGTACTGAGTAGGCTTCATTCCGCAGGTCTCAAATTAAAAAGAGATAAATGCAGCATAGGGGTTGATTCTACAGAATTTCTGGGATTCCAAATTGATGCAAACAGAATCCACCCCGCAGAGTCTAAGGTTAGGGCAATTAAAATAGCCCCCAGTCCTAAGAATAAAGCTGAACTGCAAGCATTTTTAGGCTTATTAAACTTTTACCATACTTTCCTACTTCACAAAGCTGCTATAGCTGAGCCATTACATAGGCTGCTTGATAAAAAAAAGCTGTTTGGAAGTGGACAAGCCTGCATGAGAGAAGTTTCCAGGACCTTAAGGGTCTGCTGACAAATCAACTATCACTCACTACATTGAATCCAAGCCTGTCTGCATCACTTGTGATGCTTCTCCCTATGGAGTGGTAGCTGTATTGAGCCATTTAGAGAAAAATTGGAAGCAAGTTCCCATAGCATATTATTCCAGAATTTTATCAGTGGCAGAAAGAAATTATGCACAAATAGATAAGGAAGCCTTAGCCATAGTAGCAGGGATCAAAAAATTTCACGATTAACTTTATGGTAGAAAATTCACTGTATTCACTGATCACAAGCCCCTCTTGGGCTTGTTCACAACTGAAAAGCAAACGCCCCACATATTGTCACCTAGAATGCTCAGGTGGTCCATATTTTTGTCTGCCTATGATTTTAAAATGATTCACAAGCCAGGAAAAGAAATGGGCCATGCTGATGGCCTAAGTAGGCTACCCCTACCATATATTGAGTCTGATTCAGCCCCTGCTGCACAAATACTGTCCATACAGGAGTTACCTGAGTTCCCCCTCCATGCAGGGGACATAGCTGCTGAGACTGCTTCAGATAAGATTCTAAGCAGAGTCCTGTCTTGAGTATTCACGGGGTGGCAAGACAGAAGTCCAGGCCCTGAGTTCCATCCCACAAAACAATTATAACATTGATATGTTTAAATATTTAATTGAAATTCCTATTAGATACTTTAAATACTCTTATCATAAATCACAGTCTTGAGAGATTAATTTTTATTACATTTCTTCTTCCCCATTGACTCTTGGGAATTTTGAACTATCAATGTCACCACTTACCTACATTATAACATATGACCTACGCTGATCTATAAAGAAATATACTTTTCTTGCAACAATTATTCTCAAGTATTTCTTATTGGTAAAATCTGAAAATTACTATCAGTTATTTTACATTTATTTACATATTCTCCTACAAGTTCAATAAAGCTGAGAAGAAAATGTTAATACTTGTTAAAATAACTCTGTATGCATATAATAATAATGTGCTCATTTTCTACTATCTGTTCTTGAGCAGAATGACTACAATAATCACTTTTTACCTGAAAAATATAATAGAAATCCCTTTATTTAAATTGATCCAATAATCTTATTATTGAGGGAGGAAATTACAGAGTTACAGAGATGTAATTTTATAGTGGGAAGACACAATATGATTCCAAACCAAAGAAAGACAATGTGATATTCAGAAAAACTGGATGTTTGTTCTTATTTATCAAAATAACCAGTTTAAAGAAGAATGAAGGCATAATATTTGAGTACACTGAAATTCACAGTAACAATAATGACATTGATAGTAATAGAAAAAAAGTGAGAGTAAATAAAAGATAAAAAACTCATGTGTGTTGATATTAACAATAGGAAAAACACAATATATCTTGAAAGGCTTTCAGTGGAGACACGTTTAGACTGCAGACTTAACATTGCCTTTCTTTTCTCACACTAAGAGTCTAACCTACTTATCAGCTGAAATTCTCCCATCAAATCCATCTTCTAATTCATAGTTGAATATAAAGGAAGAACAAAAACAATCCTCTTCAGAACACTGTATGTGTGAGTGGGTGGGTGCTCTATTGTACCAAACAAAACAATTTCATCTTCAGACCTTATTTTTAAATTACTGGCAGTAGTTCTAGATCTCTCTCCAACACAATGGTGGGCAGAAAATTAAAGAATGTGTGTAAAGAATGTGTATATATGTGTAAATTACTAACAAAGAATTAAGGGAGACTGAAATGCATTTCTAACTTATTAGTTTTCATCAGTCAGCCATACCCTTCTGAGATTTGAACCTGGGCTGATTGCACATTAGGCAGTTGTTTTTACCTCTTGAGCCACAGGATCTCTCTCGCTTTGTTAGCTTCTGCAAGGGGAGATATGTGTCAAATACTTTGTTAACTATTTAGATTACCTTGCTAGGCCCCAAACATGGGGCACATCTTTATTTCCTGTTTTCAGCCTATACATACATACATACATACATACATACATACATACATACATACATACATACACACACACACACACACACACACACACACACACACACACACACACATATATATATATATATATTTGACTTCATCCATTTTGTTTTACAGTATTATGGCCTTCCTTTTTTTACAAACCAGAAGTTAGATCTGGGAAAAAAAAAATTAGCATATTCAAAAGCATTGCTTGACTGGATTGCTGCAGAAGGTTATCATATTAAGACCTCTGAAGACATTCCAACAGGATTCATAGTACAATATGATTTAAATATGAATTTTATTTGATATGCAGCTTTCTGGTATGCAGATATTTTCTATTGTTCTGATTAAAAAGCTCTTGCTGGTGTTTCTCCATGACAGCCACTAATGGTTATTCATCTTCTTCATTCAGAAAGCATAAAATACAAAGACATTTATAGATTTGACCTTGGACTTGAGCCAGCTTGTTATAACAGTCTGCCTACTTTTTTATTTTTTTAGTGTTATATCTGTCACCTACACTTTCATTCTGTTTTCATGAGATTCCAGCTCTTTTGGATGTTTCTGTATTTCCTCATCTGTTCTTTCAAGCACTTCAGTATTGAATACATATTTTAGAAAATCTTTTGTCTATTAACCCAGCATGATAAGCAGTTTTTGGCTCAATTCATGACAGTAGTTCTAGAGTCTTAACTGCTCTCTTGAACACTTTTCTGTCAAAGCTGTTGCCTCCTTAGAAGAAGCACAGATTCATATCACACCCATAGTGGTGTACAGAAGGAGCTGCACTTTTTTGTATTCATATCTGAGCTGAAAGCTGAGTCCAAACTCTTCAAAGTAATGCTCCAATTTCTATTTTGCATCTCCAGAAGTGACATAATTATATCCAACATCCATTAAATATTCTAAAAATGCCATGCACACCACAGATTTTTATAGTCTGTTATCCTCATAGCTGCTAACATCGAATGTTATTGCTTGACATACAGACCATGCCAGGGACACAAGCTTGAAAGGCGTTCAGCCAGCATTGTAGGTGAAGACTTCTCTCCATCTTCTCCATGATGAATATTCTGCAGACAGAAGTGAGCTAATCGTATTCTTTCCTCAAGCAGCTTCAAGGGGATGCATTATGCAAAGCTTGGTAGAAACACGCCATTTTTCTGAAGTTTCACAAAGCCTTAATTAGGAATGACATTAGTGCTTTAGGAATGGACAGGAAGAAATAAAAGACAGAAAGAGAAACAAAGAATGTCATTTGTTCCTAAATATAATGTTTGCCTTCAAAAAATCCAAATAGAGGGGAAAAAACCCAAAGTGAATGTTGTGGGCGGCATTGAGAGACAAATAGGCTAATCACAGTTGTAAAAGAAACTTCATTTTATCATGTTTTCCCATTAACCAAGGTCAACTACATAGAATAAATGAATTCTTAATTGGTAGCTGAATGCCTAATTAGAAGTTCAGCAGCTGGTGTCTGAAGTTGATAATAGTAGGCACAAAAAGAGAGAGAGAGAGAGAAAGAAAGAATAAATATTTTAGTACTCTGAACTTCAGCAGGAATCTTAGGTGATTTTTTTTATTTTTATCTTTGAAGGGTAGTAGCTTCTGTGAATTGTGAAGGATCTCCAGACTTTGCTGAAAGATTTTAGGAGATAAATAGTAGGATACCGATAAGATATAGAAATGTGCTGTAATTAATTCCTTTCAATATTGATGGACTATCTTAATATAAACTGGGAAGAATATAGGGTTTTTTCTATAATCAAAACAATGATTTGTTCTCTAACAATTAAACAGAAAAATTGCAAAATAAATCAAATTCACTTTTTTCCTGAAACACTTTTTTGCTCTAACAATGTTTGCTGACCTTGTTTCTCTTCAAGAGCTGTGCCCTCAGCTCTATAAATTATATAGTCCATCTTGAGTTGTTCTGATTGAATCCCTGGATCAGGAAAGTGTTCTACTAAATAGCTGTACATTTGTTTCCTTCTCTAGAAAAGGACTAGAGAAAGGGGCTATTGCATTTTTAATAGAAACTGGTGCAGAAGATAGAATAAGATTTTTAAAAACATTGCTTCATTATCTGATTTTAATAGTACCTGTAACTTTTAGGGAGGAGGGATAAATTAGTAAGAAAGTAGAAATTTTTAATTTTATTACACAAATAAATGGCAAAAATGTACAAATGCACATAATTGAATTAAAGGCAGACATAACCCCCAAATTAAGAAACAAATCAGGCAGAGAAAAACTGAAAATTATGTTATAAAACAAACTTTGATCATATAACAAAAATCATCTTCTTTTACAAAAAAGGACTACCGTACTTCAAATGTTGAAATTAAATGACATATCAACAATCCATTTGTTATCTTATTATTCAGGGCATAGAAGCTACTCTGAGTGCATACAGTTTTCCATCTTTGTGAATCCAAATTAAAATCAATTAAACATACTGAGTTGTATAATGGGGAAAAAAACAATTAAAAAAGCAAGCGTTTTTTTAATTGACTAAAATTTTTATAAATGATTCCTCATGAAAGAGAGCAATCATTAAAAACTTCTTAATACCTACTGACCAGATAGAGCTGATATAAAGCCAGGAGGGAAAAGACCATTCCGATTTTCAGGAGCAAGATATTCCAGAGATGTGACAATAAAAGTTCCCTCAAAGAAGGATTCGAGAGTGACCCTGCCTTGCTGGTCATATTGGACATTTAGAGGCAATGGATTTAACATGTCTGGGCTCTGAACCATGAAAGACTTTAAAGGTGAAAGTCAGCATCTGAACTACATTTAAAAGTCAGCTTGTAACTCCAGCACTTTTGAGCGGAAGATGCTTATATCTACTTGAGCCTCTTTATTCTAGATAAGCTGAAACTATGAATTCAAAAGCAGCACCTTGCAGAGCTCATTGAAATAATCACATCAAAAGGTGAATAAAGTGTCCTATTAAGGAGGGGTTCACAACTGGTTCATAAGATGGAGCTGTGTGACCATCAATAAACTAGAGCTATGAACCCAAGGTTTGTGGTGAAACAGAATTAGGCCACCAAAAAAGATAGTGGCTGGGCACCATCAAAGCTGACACAAGCCAGAGCATAAAAACTCAAAGAAGTAGTGCAAGATTGGAAGATGTGGAGACACCTGGCCCATAGAATCACCAAGAGTCAGACCTGACTGAATGGATAACATCATCATCATTATGAATCCAAATCAGCTATGTCTAGAGCCAAAGATGGTTATCACTCCAAGTCAGATGGTTTACAGAGCTACAGACTCTATCTTGCTGAGATTAAGACTTCCCTGGTCAATTCTATCTGAATCTCTTGTAATAAGTCAAGGCTTCCCAAGAGAGTTCTGGTACTGGAAAATCCATATCTGAGAGATGGACTGGTCCCACTGATCCTTAATGTGGTGGTCCACCCATTTTTCAAGAAATCATAACTAGAACCCAACAGAAAATTTTCACCCTGTCTCCGACTTTTCCTTTTAGGAAAGATTGTTGAAGAAGGCAGTCACACAACAGCTTCAGAGAACACTGGAGGCAGCAGTTAATATGCACCCCAAGGTTTTAGATTGGATACAGTCCAAACAGTGTTAATCACACTTTTAAATGACTTCTGGCAGGAACAAAATAGACTTAGTGAATCTAGCCTGGCTTTCCTTTATGTCTCAGACATTTTGATACCATCAATAATGTAGGCGTATGAGCAATTAAGGGTGACTTCTTCTTTTCCATGTCTTACATAAAGAATGGAAGCATTTATTTGAAATGAAGAGGCATCCTTCTGCCTTAAATGTCTCCAGGATGTGCTTTTAGCTCAGTCAAATGCCCAAAGTCTTATTTGCTTCACTGTGCTCTGATTCAGAGAAGACAACATTTGAATAGAATTTGATAAACTGAGTAAATGCATAAAAAATCAATATTTCTATTCAATCTTTTTGTAAACAACAAAAGTGATAATTTGCTGCCTTTTGAAACATAGAAGAATTATTAGAATAGTTTCAAATTTGTCCAGCTTTCTACGTTTAATTGCAGCATTATACACAATTTAAAAAAATAAAAATAAAACAAAGCTCTATATCAAAGGGAGAAATAAAAACAGAATTCAGACAAAGGGTTGGTTCATATAGTTCTTCTGAAATATGAAAAATAGATTTAAACATTAAAAAGTAAGCTCTAAAGCAGCTTTAAGAAATTCCACAGACCTTTTAAAAAGTAACTATTGCATACTTAAATTTCAGTCAATACTTTTCCTAGTCTTTTTTAAGACTTGAGTCTTAAATAAAAGGTGAAGTTCATGCAAGATTTATAATGAAGAGCATGGGGTATATGTTTGATATGTAATTACATGCATAATTAATCAGCAATTTTGACCAGCTTACAAATGCTTTGTTAGCTTTAGTTTTAACAGCAGATACTGAATCAATTAAGAAGCTTTTCTGAACCTCATGCTCTGTTGTATCTTCTCAATTAATACCCACAGACACACTTATTTTATATAACTATCTCTGATAGCTTTTACTGAGATACACTGGTCCATCGCTTGCTTCTTAAAACATACAAATTTATTTCTCTTTCAGTGATTTTGGAATAATTAACTGCCTCTCTTTTCTAGAAGCACTTTAATGAAATTTTCATAAAAGAGTTGTCTATTAGCCTTTGTGCTCCTTTTCAAAACAACAATTAAAACGTGTAGAATTGTTTACAGTAGCATAATGTGTTATTTTGAAATATTTGAGTAGGGATGAAGAAGTGAACTATTAAAAAAAAATCACAAAGTTCAGTTATGATAGTATGCAAAGGGAAGTCCTATTAAAGTACAATGTAACTTCTTAAATCTTCTCATGATATATGAGAAAGAAAATATTAATGAAATGAATGAATTATATATATGCACAAGCCTTTCTACAATTTAACATTGACATTGATTTTAAACCAGTTTTCCAATTTCCCAAGAAAAATTCTGAAAACTACCAGTTTTCACTGAACATTATCTTCTTACATAGCAGTTTCCCTGAGTTCCCTAAGAAGGACAGCTTAATGTCTACAACATAATATAAATTCATGACTTTCCCTATGCTTATTTCCCTTCATTTTTTTTTCTTTTCATATCTTTTAATTATTTGTGGTTTGTTTTTCCCCCCATAAAGTTATTTCTCAGCTTCATGGTTGAGCAAGAGTTCAGTGTTACAGTATTGCTTGAAAAAATGACTGTATTACCTATTCTTAAAGTTCTGGACCTCACAGCATCCCCACGGTCATGTAAATATGATTCAGGCACCCAGCAAATATTTATTGTGCTTTAGCATTAATGTAATGCCAATTACTAGCTGTAGTAAAATGAAAATGCCACCAGAGCTTCAATGCCTTGATATGTCATAAGTCCCAAACATTTAATGATGCTAGGGACTGATGACAGTCTTATTATGCACATCCTTTAGAAAGTTGGATGCACATTATTCTTCTATTGAAGTTAGGACATATTTTCCCTCATTTAAAAAAAAAAACAAAACAAAAAACAAATATGATCTGTTTGCTGCTTCATAGGAGAACACTCACCATACAATAGGTAGAATAAAAAATAATTGAATTCATATTTGAGTTGATGTGGCAATTTAAAGTAATTTTCCCCAACTTGCATGCCATTACCAATGCTGTTCTTTCTGTTCTCCTGTTCTTAGATGACTTGCTCTTAAAAAATGATTTCCCAGTTCTAGTAATCATGAACTAAGACAAGCATATATCAACACGGTAGGGGCGGGGGAGTGGCGGTAGTTATCAGGGAGACCTTATGTCCGCGGGAGACCACCGTCCCTCAGATAGTCGGGTGTGAGTCTCTCTTTTTGAGGTTTGGTTCGGGGGCGCAGCTGGGCTTGCTGCTGGTGTACATTTCGCCTAGTCACACAGCGGCAGCCCTGCCTGAGCTACTCGATGTCCTCTCCGGTTTGGTGATTGAGTTCCCCAAACTTTTAGTTTTGGTTGACTTCAATCTACCATCCCTGGGAGGGTCATCTGAGTTAGCTCGGGAGTTCATGGCTTCCATGACGGCCATGGACTTGACGCAGGTAATTTCTGAACCAACTCATGAGGGAGGCCACACCCTTGACCTGTTTTTTTTATCTGGACGATGGTTGGATGATCTTGGTGGGGGCTCTCCATTTATTATGCCCCTGTCATGGACCGATCATCACCTCCTGCGGCTGGTCTTCCGTTTTACCACCCCCCGCCGTGGGGATGCGGAACCAATTAGATGGTACCGCCCCAGGCGCTTAATGGACCCTGATGGGTTCCAGGCAGCGCTGGGATCCCCACCTGCCTCCGTCGCTCACAACTCGGCGGATGCCTTAGTGGAAGCCTGGGAAAGGGCAGCCACTGAGGCACTGGACCGAGTTGTACCCTTGCGGCCCCTTATCCGGTGCAGATCCCAACGAGCTCCATGGTTTTCCGCGGAGCTCCGGGAGATGAAGCATCGGAAACGGGGCCTAGAGAGCTGCTGGAGGTCCAGCCGATCCGAATCTGACCGGTTGCGGTTAAGAACCTATATTAGGTCTCATCTCACAGCGATGAGGGCGGCGAGGTGTAATTACTTCTCCGCCCTCATCGCGTCCACAGATAATCTCCCGGCTGCCCTGTTCAGGGTGACTCGCTCACTTCTTAATCAGGAGGTGAGGGGGGATCCCTTGCAGGGTCGTGCCGAGGAGTTTGGTCAGCATCTGTCGGATAAAATCGCTCGGATTCGGACCGGTCTGGACTCCAGCTGGGCAGAGTCTGATGATCAGGACACGGGCGGTCTTGTCAATGTTATCTGGGAGGAGTTTGATTCTGTGACCCCTGATGAAGTGGACAGGATTATTGGGAGGTTGAGCTCCACCACATGTTTATTGGACCCGTGCCCTTCCTGGCTGGTTTATGCAGCTAGGGAGAGGACACGAGGCTGGTTCCAGGCGGTTATATCTGCTTCTTTGAGTGAGGGTAATTTCCCCACTGTCTTGAAGGAGGCGGTGGTGAGACCCCTCCTCAAGAAGCCAGCCTTGGACCCAGCTGTGTTGAATAACTTTCGTCCAGTCTCCAACCTTCGCTTTCTTGCGAAGGTTGTTGAGAGTGTGGTGGCGCATCAGCTCCCTCTGGTCCTGGATGAAGCGGATTATCTGGATCCGTAGCAATCGGGTTTCAGGCCCGGGTACAGCATGGAGACGGCATTGGTCGCTCTGGTGAATGATCTCTGGAGGGCTCGGGATAGGGGATGTTCCTCTGTCCTAGTCCTATTAGACCTCTCAGCGGCTTTCGATACCATCGACCATGGTATCCTGCTGCGGCATCTCAGGGGATTGGGAGTGGGAGGCACGGTTCTTTGGTGGTTCTCCTCCTATCTCCTGGGACGTTCGCAGTCGGTGTTGGCAGGGGGGCAGAGATCGGCCTCTAGGTCTCTCGTTTGTGGAGTTCCTCAGGGGTCGGTTCTCTCGCCTCTCCTGTTCAACATCTACATGAAACCGCTGGGTGAGATCATTCGTGGTTTTGGAGTTGGGTATCATCAATATGCTGATGATACCCAACTTTTTATTTCGACCCCAAACCACCCCAGTGATGCCCTCGCTGTGATGTCCCGTTGCCTGGAGGCGGTTCGGGTCTGGATGGGGAGGAACAGACTTCAACTCAACCCTGACAAGACTGAGTGGCTGTACATTCTGGCATCCCGGGACATTCAAAATGTTCCATCTCTCTTTATGGGGGGTGAGTCTTTACCCCCCGTGGATAGGCGCGCAACTTGGGAGTCCTCCTAGATTCGCGGCTTACCTTAGAAGATCATATAGTAGCCGTGACTAGGGGGGCTTTCGCTCAGGTTCGCCTGGTGCGTCAGTTGCGGCCCTATCTAGACCGGGATGCCTTGTGTACGGTCACTCATGCGCTCGTGACCTCTTGTCTTGACTATTGCAATGCTCTCTACATGGGGCTTCCCTTGAAGACCACTCGGAGGCTCCAACTGGTACAGAATGCGGCTGCGAGAGTTGTGTTGGGAGTTTCCCGGTACTCCCATGTTACACCTTTGCTCCGTGAGCTGCATTGGTTACCAGTTGTCTTCCAGGTGAGGTTCAAGGTCTTAGTGATGGTTTTTAAGTCCTTACATGGCATGGGTCCGGAATACCTCGGGGACCACCTGCTGCTGGCGTCAACTCCCCTCCGCCCTGTGCGTTCCCACAGAGAGGGCCTCCTCAGGGTGCCTCCGGTCAGAGAATGCCAGCTGGTGGCTCCCAGGGGGAGGGCCTTCTCTGTGGGCGCCCCGGCTCTGTGGAATCAACTGCCGGTTGAGCTCCGGATGGCACCGGATCTCCGCTCCTTCCGGCACGGGTTAAAGACCCAGTTATTCGAACAAGCTGGCCTGGCCTGATGGGGAGTTAATTTAGGGTTTTAAATATTTGTATATTTTATTGTTTTATTTTGGGCATTAATTTAATTCTATTTTAACTTTTGTATTTTTGTATTTTTATTATATGCCCTGTTCACCGCCCTGAGTCCTTCAGGAGAAGGGCGGTTGTTAGAGATTAAACTTGATTTGGGTGACAATATTATATAATGGAGTAAAAGCACCTTTAAGGAGTTAAACGGCCTAAGGGTGTGGCTGTAATTATTCCACATAAAAGAGAGTTAGATGTTACACGTAGTTGCTCTTGTATATGTGTTTGATGTTAGTGTTTGGATACCTCTTGTTCTCTTGTTTGCTAACTTGATATTTATTCTCTCAAGAATCAACTGCTTGCTACAGTGTATATTGTTTCTGATATTGGTAAGCAGCTTTTGTATTTTGATACTATGTTTTTATGGACTGACTTTTATGTGCATGATACTGGATTGATACTTGGACTATTTCTTACTGTGTTTCTTTGTGTTGTCTGAGTAAAAATAAGTTATAAAACTCGTGTTAGAATGAGAAAGATACTCAAGCATTATAAATAGACCTAAAGCTTATTACATGATCAGGGGGTCAGAAGCCATAAACATCTTAAAAGATATTCATATGCATATGCTTCGCAAAAAGTCTGCATCATAGAAGACTTTGTATAAAATACTACTTTCCATTTATTATAAAACTCTGTGCTGTGAGAGTTTAGTTTGAAGACCAGCATGAGTACGATCTTATGAATAAAGACCCGCTTTTTGCAAGGATGACTTCTTTTTGAGTTTTTAAATATTTTTCATAAAGTTTTACAAAACACATAAAAACAAACATACAAACTAAAGAGCAGAAGTAAAGAAAGAAAAAATAAAAGCAAATGAATCAAGAACAAGAAACTAGAAAGAAGCTTCCAATTTCTTTGCAGCAAACATAAGTACATTTGCAATATACATACATACATACATACATACATACATACATACATACATATACATACACACACACACACAATCATCAAAGCTACATTATAAGTGTTTTTTTTGTTTCTGTTTCATGCAAAATGTTGATAAGGGGTTTCCAATCAGCCATAAATATATATATAGTTTTTTTTAATCTAATCAGAGAGGTTAATTTGGCTTCTTTTATACTGATTTTTCAAGTATAATATGATCAGGATGGAGCTGTTGAATTAGTAAACAAACAGATCTTTTCTAAATCCTGAATAAAGCTGAAATGTTAGCAGTGCTGAGATCCAAATGATGATCTGCTCTGAATCAATATTCAATCTCTCTTAACAATTCAAATGCACATGACCTCTGACATTGATTTGATGATCTGAGATAGTTTTATTCAAAGTAGTTTAGTTCAATTTTTCAACCTAATCATCTATTGAATTCATTTCAATTCAGAATTTCAATCAAATAACATTTGATCCTAATGAAATATTTGCACAGGGTTCATAAACAGAACATAGGACACATTAAAGTACCTAAATGTATCAGAAAACCTACAGAAGAAATCCATAAAACAGGGATGGTGGCAGTGATTAGGATGTAAAATACAACTGAGCTGAGGGCATTATTTGCAACTCATATGATATAACAATTTAGCTACAAAATGATGTAGCTAAAATTATGCTATATTTAAAATCAAGCACTTCTCTATTCTTGGCTGAGTTTCAAGGAAAGAATTCATAAATCAAGATACCAAAATAACATCCATAGGCAATGTGAGGGATAAATCACTCATGCAGTTATTTATTACAAATGTCCACACTTCAGAATATGCAGATGCAATTTAAATATGCAGATACAATCATCAGGACCAGATGGATTACACCCCAAGGTTCTCAAGGAACTGGCAGATGTGATCTCAGAACCACTGATCTATACTTTCCAAAGATCCTGGAGCACTGGGGAACTACCAGAGGATTGGAAAAGAGCTGATGTAGTTCCCATCTTCAAAAAAGGAAAAAAAAATGGATCCAGGAAATTACAGGCCTATCAGCCTGACCTCAATACCTGGGAAGATTCTGGAAAAGATAATCAAACAACGAATCAGCGAACACCTTGATGCGAACAAAGTTATCACTAAAAGCCAACATGAGTTTGTCAGACAAACCTTATTGCATTCTTTGACCAAGTGACAAAATTAGTGGATCAGAGGAATGCTGTGGATATAATTTACTTGGACTTCAGTAAGGCATTTGATAAAGTAGATCACAACCTTCTACTTGATAAGATAGAAAAATGTGGGTTAGACAGAATCACCACCAGATGGATTCATAACTGGATGACCGGCTGTATTCAGCGTGTGGTCCTCAATGGAACCACATCTACATGGAGTGGGGTGCCCCAGGGCTCTGTTCTGGGCCCAGTGCTCTTCAACATCTTCATCAATGATTTGGATGAAGGGATAAATGGGGAACTCATCAAATTTGCAGACGACACCAAGCTGGCAGGAATAGCCAACACTCCAGAAGACAGGCTTAAGATACAGGAGGATCTGGACAGACTTGAACACTGGGCGCTATCTAACAAAATGAAATTCAATTGTGAAAAAAGTAAGGTTCTACATTTAGGCAAGAAAAAACAAATGTACAGTTATAGTATAGGTGGTACCTTGCTCAATAGTAGTAACTGTGAGAGGGATCTCGGAGTCCTAGTGGACAATCACTTTAATATGAGCCAGCAGTGTGCTGCAGCTGCCAAAAAAGCCAACACAGTGCTAGACTGCATTAACAGACAAATAGAATCAAGATCACGTGAAGTATTAGTACCACTTTATAATGCCACACTTGGAATACTGCACCCAGTTTTGGTCACCACAATGTAAAAAAGATGTTGAGACTCTAGAAAGAGTACAGAGAAGAGCAACAAAGATGATTAGGGGACTGGAGACTAAAACATATAAGGAACGGCTGCTGGAATTGGGTATGTCTAGTTTAATGAAGAGAAGGACGAGGGATGACATGATAGCAGTGTTCCAATATCTCAGAGGCTGCCACAAAGAGGAGGGACTCAAGCTATTTTCCAAAACGCCCAAAGGCAGGACAAGAAGCAATGGATGGAAACAAATCAAGGAAAGAAGCAACCTGGAACTAAGGAGAAACTTCCTGACTGTTAGAACAATTAACCAGTGGAACAACCTGCCTCCAGAAGCTGTGAATGCTCCAACACTGGAAGTTTTTAAGAAGAGACTGGACAGCCATTTGTCTGAAATGGTATAGGGTTTCCTGCCTGAGCAGGGGGTTGGACTAGATGACCTCTAAGGTCCCTTCCAACTTTTTATTATTATTATTATTATTATTATTATTATTATTATTATTATTATTATTATTATTATTATTGTTGTTGTTGTTGTTGTTGTTGTTGTTGTTGTTGTTGTTGTTGTTGTAATTTATGTAAGATATTAATGAAATCTAATTTCCTTTTCATTATTTTTTTAGTGAAAAGAAATAAAGAAATAAATGTATTATAAAAGATAAAGAGTGAAAATAGTCCCTGAAGGTCTTGTTTGGTGGAAAAACAACAAAATCTCAAACCTATATTTTGAAAGAAAGAAAAATTGACCATTCTCTTCCAAAGCTACAGACTATTCCAACTCGCTTCTGTTAGAGTAAAAATCCTTTATGTCAGTGTGATTCACTTGAGAAATTAGCTCCTGGAAAATAGCATCAGACAAGCAATATTTAGGAAGATAACTAGGACTTGTTCATAATAGCATGAACTAAAAAAAAATCTTTAGGCTACAGAATGCACTTCTTTAACAGTTTTCCTAACTTGTCAAGCATTTAAGAGTATCAGCTAAAAGCAGGCTGCATAAATGAAGAATATATTTTAAAAGATTTATTAGCATAATAGGCAATGTAATTTAGCTGATGGCCTTTTTATTTTATTTTATATTATTTTGTTGGGAGATGTATTCCCCTAGTAAAATGTAAAAATAAATGTGTGACATTATGTTATCACATTAACATTTCTCCATTTTATCAGGTGACAATAAAAAAGTGAAATAAGTAAGCCCTAAGATGAGTCACACCCTAAAGTTCCCCCCTCCCTTGTTACAGAGACAAGAGGACAGATAAGGGTGGTGTTCACAAAACCAAATATATGTAGGGAAGTGGATTTCAGTTTTTTCCCCCTCTGCCATGTTGAAACACAACAAACCTGCATATGGTATCAGTGTGAAGATGCTTTTAGATTGGCAGAAATATACCATAGAGTTCTTCAGATGAAAGGAATCCTTGGGCAATCAATATGTCTGGTCAAACATTCAGGTATATGCTGAGACTTATGTTGCAGTAAAATATATTATGGCTTGCTTAGTTTTAGCTTATTTTACTGTGGAGACTGAGATTTATCAATGGCTAAGTTTCCCAAACTAGACATTTATTAGAAATCTGGATTTCAATTTCCAGTATTTCCCAACCAGCATAATCTTGCCAATATATCTGGGAGTTGTCTTCCATGTGCAGGTAGTCCTTCAGTTATGACTGTAATGTGTTTGATCATCATGGTCTCAAGTCATAACATCATTAAATGGGAGCGCCAAGTGAATGACCTGATTTTATGACCTTTTTGTGGCAGTTGTTAAGCAAATGCAGCAGTAGTAGAGTAGTTGCCATGATTACTAAGTGAACTAATGACTTTCTATAAGTGCAGCAGTTTTGCTGAAAACCAGAAATAAATGGGACTAGGGGAGACATAATAGCAGTGTTCCAATATTTGAAGGGCTCCTACAAAGACGAAGGGGTCAAACTATTTTCCAAAACACCAAAAGGTAAGACAAGAAACAATGGATGGAAAATAACCAAGGAGAGAAGCAAACTAGAACTAGGGAGAAATTTCCTAATGGTGAGAGCAGTCAACCAATGGCACAGCTTGCCTTCAGAAGTTGTACGGGCTCTATCACTAGAGGGTTTCAAAAAGAGACTAGACAACTATTTGTCTGAAATGCTCAAGTGTCGAGCCCCACGGGCCCGACACTACAGTGGAGCCTCTGACTCCACTATACCTACATGCCCTGACTCACCTCACGGGCCGGCATCTTGAATGAGAGCGGCAGAGGCCACCGACGTGCAGCAGACCCGATGGCCAGCTGCTCCCCAACTCCCGGTCACGCCTGCGCAGAGGGACCTCACAGAAGGCCCCGCAGGCACTCAGAAGGTTGGGCTGGGCTGCTCAGCTGTGGAGAGGGCTGCGCTGAGCATGTTCACAACAGGCTGCCCACTCGGCAAACAGCACCGCCAGCCGGTGCTCTCGGTTGGCAGGCGGTCGACCCACAGCACCAGGGGATCATTGTGAGAGGTCTAGGGCCCCAGATAAGTCCTTGGGGAATGGGCGTGGATTGGGGCCCACCACCTCTACCAATGACCTACGACGGGCATCCTGACCATCTGGCTGTGTTTCTGAGCCATGCAATACACCACCTGGAGAGGTATATCCCAGCCTATTCATCCCAGTGGGGAATGGTGGTGGTGGTCATGACAGCGTTACAGGGTGAAGCCTTGGTCTGGGCTGCCAACTTGTATAGCGACCATGCCAGGGAGCTGGGAGACGTTGGTCTCTTCTTGGAGGCATTGCGGGTGCATTTTGAGGATGTCACCTGAGTGCAACGGGCTGAGGCTGAGGTGGTTGGTCTCCGGCAGAATGGCAGGCCTGCGGTGGAATATGTTCACGAGTTCAGGCAGGTGGCCAATAACCTGTGCTTGTGGGCAGAGCGACTGCTCGTACACCATTTCTAGGCAGGGCTCAACGGGGTTCTCTGTAGGGCCTGTGTTGTCTGCGGGATTCCCCCCAGATTGCAGGAGTGGCTCCGGGTTGCGGTGGAGCTGGACGTCGGCCTGCAGGGATGCAGAGGACAAGTAGAGAACGTGTACGGGCCTCACCGAGCTGTGGACAAGGTACAAGAGGAGGAACGGAAGCCATCGACAGCAGCCGTAAAGCCATCAGCACCGCTGTCCCGGAGTTCACTTTGGTGTTTTCGGTGTGACCAGCGAGGGCACCGCATTGTAGAGTGCCCAGTCCCGATACCCCGTGGGAGTCCAGCTGTAACCCCAACATGCGGTGTCTCGCCCTGGAGACTCATGGAGCATTCACGGGCTGCACACCAGCTGCCGGGTGAAACACCCAGGAGGAAGCTTCAGCCAGCGATGGAGACACCAACGGCGATTGGATCCATGATCTACGACAGTGCAGAGGAGCAGGAGGAAGACCCTATGGTGAGCATGCTGGTGTGCCCCTTTACGGTCCCGGTAGTGCTAGTAAGCCCTCAAATGGGTTAAAAAAGAGAGTATCAGGCGCTAATCAATTCAGGTAGCACTCGTTGCCTGATTAGCCGGACAGTGGTGTCCAAGGTGGGCATTGAGTTAGAGTGGTTGGCCTCCCCTATTCGATTCCAGCAGGTGGATGTTCTCTCTTGGGAGGGGCACCTATCACCCACGTAACAAAGCCCGTACGGTTGGAAATTGAGGAGCATTGGGAGGTTTTGCGCTTCATTGTGGTGCCCTCCATGACCGAGGAGGTGATTCTGGGACTCACCTGGCTGGACAAATGGGGCCCAATGATCTAGTGGGAGGGGGGTTGTCATCACCTCCACCTTGGAACATGTCCCCAGCCCCCAAACCATGCCTTTGTTGGGAAAAGAGAGTCGCTTAGGGAGGAGATGGCCTGCGGAGTGGAGCCCGGGATGGAGGTCCAGGTACCGCAGGTGTACTCCGACTTGGCTGATGTCTTTGATGAGTGAGAGTGCGACATCTTGCCACCTCACCAGCCAACGGATTGTGCCAATGAGTTGAAGCCAGGGGCTAAGCTGCCCAAGCCCCGGATGTATGCCATGACGCCACGGGAAATGCAAGAACTAAGGCGGTACATTGATAAGAACCTGGCGAGAGGATTCATCCAACCCGCTCAGTCGAGGATGGTGGCGCCTGTCCTGTTCAGAGAGAAAAAGGATGGCACTCCCCACCTGTGTGTGGACTTCCGTGGCGTCAACACCGTATGTGTATGTGTATGTGTATGTGTATGTGTAAGCCGCCCTGAGTCTTCGGAGAAGGGCGGGATATAAATCGAATTAAAATAAATAAATAAATAAAATAAATCTGTACCCTCTTCCCCTGATGAAGGGCCTGTTGGCCCATCTAGTGAAGGGGCGAGTATTTACACGATTAGACTTGCGGGAGGCGTATTACCAGGTGTGGGTCAAGAGGGGCGATGAGTGGAAAACGGCGTTCAACTGTCTGCTTGGCAGTTATCAGTTTAGAGTAATCCCGTTCGTTTTACAAGGTGCTCCTGCGGTATTCATGCAACTTATCAATCATGAACAACTGTACCAGGGAGGACAGTTGACAGACCGAGGACAGACCGAGGACGGGCTTGACATCAAGCAGGGGGTTGGACTAGTAGACCCTCAAGGTCCCTTCCAACCCTATTATTCTATGTTTTTAATCCATTGTCATATGACTGCAGGATACTGCAAACATCCATAAATGCTGAATACCTAAAGTGTAGTCACATTACCATGGGGAAGGTATGACCATCATAACTTTCTATCTGAATCATAAGTAGTCCCAAGGAGGTCTGTTGTAA
The DNA here is from genome assembly GCF_947247035.1 of Vipera ursinii. Taxonomy (NCBI): domain Eukaryota; kingdom Metazoa; phylum Chordata; class Lepidosauria; order Squamata; family Viperidae; genus Vipera; species Vipera ursinii. The sequence goes on from NC_139513.1 coordinate 234,664,171, forward strand.
TCAGATGGTTGCTAAACAAGCAGTCACAAGTTGAGGACTACCTGTATCTAGCTAACTGATTAAAATTTCTTTGCCAAATTATGGCTATATAAGCCAAGGCTTAATATAATACTTACATTCTACTTGACTGTGCAATGGCTATGGTACATATCTGACACACAAACTACTAGTGAGTATGATTATGTTTAGAACTCGGAAAGGGTATCAAAGCCACAGAAGGTACCAGAAAATTGATTGAGGTTTAACCATATTAATCAAAATTATGACTGTGAAGTCACCCACGCTATCTAGAATTACATATATTATTCCCTTCCAAAACAGGTATCATAAACTAGAAACTATTAAGATTGACACTTTAGCAAATCATTTTAATTGTCACAGCAAAAGCTTTGATATAATTTACTACCAAAACTTAACTATCCTGTCAATTTTACTGGCTGGTCTGTTCTGACTACAGTATGTTGTAAAAGTTAACACCACACCTCTGAAGAAAACATTTTTAGTCTCCAAGATTGTCAATCTCCCATCTTTCTCAAACTCTAGATTCAATTTGAGAAAAAAATTCAGTTGTTAGAACGCAATCCCTCTTTTCTGACAGCTGTGAACCTTTATTTCTTATTTTTATATTAACTGAGAGTCAGAAAGGGTCAGTTGTGGGCAACCCACCAACATAATTCTTTCCTTTGCTTTCCCAACTCAAGATCTTTTATTGCAAAGGTAAACTTTGGTGGCAGCTGTTATTTTGTATACCTGCAGAATAGAAAGCTGAGCACAGCCCTCACGTTGATGGAGCATTCCATCTACTTCCAAACAATCTAAATGACCCCACGTCACAGAGCCAGAGTTCCAAAAGTTTATCTTCATGCAGGTATGTTTAAGGTTGAATTAAGATAATATTATTAGGTGGCCCTTCCTCTAGGGAATTATTTGTATGATTTTTTTAAGCTCAAGTGCAGAAAAATCTTGTTTTGAAAGGCTCAAATATTTTGGAGAGCTGCATTAAAATTTGACACACATAACTATTTTTAATCGTATTAGTATAGGAAAAAACAAGGAAATGCTTCATATAGAAAAGCAATATATATACATGACCATGGAGATGTCCTTGGACAAGCGCTGGCTCTTCGCCCCCTATATATATATATATATATATATATATATATATATATATATATATATATATATATATATATATATATATATATATATATATGTATATGTATATGTATATATATATATGTATATATATATATATATATATATATGTGTATATATATATATATATATATGTATGTATATATATGTATATATATGTATATATATGTATATATATATGTATATATATATATATATATATATATATATATATATATATATATATATATATATATATATATATATGTTTTCGTAGATTCTCGCGGGTGTCTGTATGTGTAGATCTAGAGTCTCGGGTTTCTTCCCGCGTTCCTTTCATCTTCAGAAAATTGTGGCGACGTTTCGACGAAATCCCATCCGTCATCATCAGGCCGGAGTTTTCCTCCTGCTGCTTCCGGGAGCAATGCGTGGTCTGGCTGTTCCTTTCCTGCCCCAGTTGGAAGGAAAGGAACAGCCAGACCACGCATTGCTCCCGGAAGCAGCAGGAGGAAAACTCCGGCCTGATGATGACGGATGGGATTTCGTCGAAACAGCCTAATTAAGTGATTATCCAGCTATTTTAAACATCCAAGAGAGTCCAATAAATGTGAAAAATAGTACTGTATACAGTTAATGTCAAGATAAGTGACATATTTGATATATTTAAGTCAATTTATTTCTTAATGTGGCATACTCAAACGTTTGTTCTGGAGTTTTTGCAAATAATGCCTACCTTAGTGATAATAATTGTTTATTAAAAGAAACACTGGTTCTAAATAGCTGCAGAATCAGTTAAAACTCATTGCAACACTTACAGTCATTTGAGAATTCTGAGCTGTCGAGACATCTGGGCTGAACTGTTTAATTAAGAGATGCTATTGGATATACAGTATTGCCATTTTACAACATTAGGCAATCCACATGTTTTGGCCATACTCCAAATGGTTTAATATGTCCTTTACTTCCATGCCTGAAATGGTCATTTGTTTTAGAGATTGACCAATAAATAATCACTATTATATCACAAGTTCAGTACACATCCTGAGAGAAATGAGAACTCTCTGGGTGGGTGTTGTAAATTAAAGGCTTTAATTTATTTATTTGCACATTAGTCATTCCAACACTGCCCAGTGGAACAGCCCACTGCAGTCAGTTGGGAATTCATGCACTAGGAACTCAAGTATCTGGTTGATGATACACATCTAGAAATAACTGCTGTAAGCTAGTAATTCCTTGAAATGTGTGGACAGCTATATGCATTTTGCAATTTGCTCCCTAAAAGCCATTTGTTTTTCCCTGATGGAACTTTTGCAAAGGTCTTTAAAATGCCAGCTGTGCTTTCTGTGTACCTTTTGATGAGGTGACAGTACGAGAAAAGTGAAAAGAGATTCAGAAAAAGATGTTCTTTCCCTTCTCTTCCCACTAGACATGCAAATAGAATCAAGCCCTTCTCCATATTACTTTTAAACATCTACCTGTAAGCATTCTAACACCAGACAAACTAGTATCAGATTGCTATCTGCAAGTGATAATAACTAAGGTTTGTCTCTCTGTTTCATGGTTCCCCATAAGCAGGAGCCATTGGGAGGTTGATCAAGGTTTTTTTTTCCCCTTTCGTTTTTTTGTTTGTTTGTTTCTTTGGTTTTTAAATTTTTATATCTGAATACAGCCTGACTTTTAAAGAATAAGATAGTTTTATGGGGGAAAAATATTTTAGGGAAAATGACCTTGTAACCTAAACAGAATGACTGGAGATGGGCTATTTTTCTTTTACACTTTAGCAGATAAGAGTGGATAAATGACGTTAGTTCCTAGTTAGATTCAATTTTTCAATATTTTTTGCTTACATTTATAGATCTGCAGGCTGAAAGGATTTGTAACATGATGGAATGTTTTATGAAACATTCCTGAGGGGAAAAAGTCAGGTTTCAAGGAATTATCATGAAAATTAATTCACTGGGACATGATTGCGTGAACTTATGTTTTCCTAGGTGTTGTATTACCTTGCATCTTTGTCTCCGTATTTAGAATAGAATAGAATAGAATAGAATAGAATAGAATAGAATAGAATAGAATAGAATAGAATAGAATAGAATAGAATAGAATAGAATAGAATAGAATAGAATAGACCTTGGAGGTCTTCTAGTCCAGCCCCCTGCTCAAGCAGGAGAACCTATACCATCTCAGAGAGGTGAATGTCTAGTCTCTTCTCAAAATTCTCCAGTGATGGAGCACCCACAATTTCTGGGGGTAAGCTGTTCCACTGGTTGATTGTCCTCACTGTCAGAAAGTTTCTCCTTAATTTTACGTTGCTTCTATCTTTGATCAGTTTCCAACCATTGTTTCCTGTCCTTCCCTCTGGTGCTTTGGTAAATAACCTGGCTCCCTCTGCCTTGTGGCAGCCCCTCAGATACTGGAACACTGCTATCATGTTTCCCCTATTTCTTATTTTCTTTAGACTAGCCAAACCCAAGTACTGCAACTGTTCTTTATATTTTTAGTCTCCAGGCCTTTGATCATCTTTGTTGCTCTTCTCTGAATTTTTCCCAAGCTCTCAACATCTTTTTTGTGATATGGTGACCAAAATTGGTTGCAGTATTCCAGGTGTGATCTTACAGTGGTTTTATAAAATGGTACTAATACTTCACATGATCTTGATTCTATACCTCTGTTTATACAACCCAGGATTGTATTAGCTTTTTTTGGTTGCTGCTGCACACTAGGACTCCAAGGTCCTTTTCACAGTTACTGTTTTTAAGCCACATCTTGCCCAATCTGTATTTGTACCTTTGGTTTTTCCTGCCTAAATGTAAGACTTTGCTTTTCTCCGTATTGAAACTCATTTTGTTGGATAGGGCTCGTTGTTCAAGTTTGTCAAGATCTTTTTGGATCCTGAGTTTTTCTTCTGGGGCTATTCTTGTCAGTTGGTGTCATCTGCAAATTTGATGAGTTCCCCTTCAGTTTCCTCATCTAAGTCATTTATGAAGATATTGAAGTTTACTGGGCCCAAGACAGAACCTTGTGGTACCCCACTGCTTACATCTTTCCATGTGAATGTAGTGCCATTGAGGACTACTCATTGAGTATGGTTTGTCAGCCAGCTACCGATCCATCAGGAATGCAAATGACCAACTGTCTGCAAGCAATATAAATCCTTCCACTGCCTACCGTCTAGTCAAGCTGAAGAAGCTTCTTGGATGAGAAGCAAAACGTCTTCAAAAGAAAGACAAGAAAGTCTAGTGGCCTCCTGAAAAAAAACACTTTTGGGACAACTATACCTGGATGACTGAGAATCTCCATAGACATTTAACAGCACAAATAGGCTGTTGAATTCACAAGGGAAGACAAGGGTTGTTTGGGGTTAGATTAGGGCATATCTTTAACAAGCACCACAGTTTTGTACTCACAGTCCAAAGGACAGACTTGTGATGTGATGCTGTAATGGGAGTTTCATCGTGCTAAGATATGTAAATGCATCTACATTTAGACATGCATTACTGCAGATACCAGCATTTACTTTTGCATTTTATTGTGATTCATGGACAAGAGAATGGAGTGTGCATTTCTTTAGATCACTATATTGCAATTCATCTTCCTTCCTTCCTTCCTTCCTTCCTTCCTTCCTTCCTTCCTTCCTTCCTTCCTTCCTTCCTTCCTTCCTTCCTTCCCTCCTTTCCTCCTCCTATGAACACACCTTTACTCCCTCATTGTTGGACACTCATTCATATTGTTGGGGGCAATTAAGCTGACTTTGTAATAATGCCGCTTGGGTGTGTGTGTGTGAAAGCCCTAATAAGCAGGAATATACATAGAATGAAGGCTACTGCTAAGCTTGTAAGCCGCCCTGAGTCTTCGGAGAAGGGCGGGATATAAATGGAATTAAAATAAAAAATAAAATAAAAAATATTTAACCATCTCATTCTGGAAGTCAGCTGTATCAAAAGGTCATAAAAACAAATTCTCTATAGTACTCTGGTATGCATACATGTATAAAAATCACCCCATCCTCTTCTCTTTAAAATAATCACTCTTTATGGAAGATACAAATAACATTGATTTAAGAATGCCAGCAAATCTATGACTGAGATATAAGTATGGCTTCTTATTTCAGCACATTAGTTCAAAATCCAGAGAGAAAAATGACTTAAGGATGGATCATGCACTTACTTTTGTACAAAGATCATGTCATAGCGCTGTTTCCTTCCTTCCTTCCTTCCTTCCTTCCTTCCTTCCTTCCTTCCTTCCTTCCTTCCTTCCTTCCTTCCTTCCCTCCCTCCCTCCCTCCCTCCCTCCCTCCCTCCTTCTCTCCCTCCCTCTTTCCTTCCTACCTTAGTTCCCTCCCGCCCACGTTCCCTCTCCCCATTATGATTGCAAGCTTGCAACGTTTACAATGTTCTGGAATTTCCTATTTATTTTGGACATTACATAAATTCTATATTATGTCCTCTAAAGATTCATAGAAAACCCATTTCACCTCTGATGTCACATATCTCAGCATTATCAAGCTATTATTAGATATATTTAATTTAGTATTTTATGTATATATTGATTTTCATTTTTTCATCTTTCCTGGTGCCTGACATTGCTGTAGTGCCAGAAACTATTAACCTAGTATTTCCCCTTATCATCAGTTCCATCATTAAACTTTGGCCTTAAAATATTGTTGAAATCCTAATCAGGCAGATGATTGATACCGACTTTGCATTGGAAACTAAAGTTAATTAATTAATTACTTAATTAATGTAGTTCTATAACAGATAAATAAAGTGATTGTATGATTAGTCATTTTCTCACTCATATCAAGTATTTATTATCAGTTCAATTGCAGGCATAACATGTTTAAGGATTATTTCAGTATAAAAATAAAAGGGAAAAATATACAGCTTCCTGAAATAAATGGATGGTATTAAAATGAAAATAAATTTTTTCTGATCTTAATGGATTTCACTAATCCTGGGGATTATAAATTTATTTACCCACTAGAAACCCTTTTAGTCTTTGTATTAGCTTTAAAGATTGGCTCTTCATGAATACATAAATTTCATAATCATCTTCCTCCTGCAGGCTAAGGTAGGTTTCTTTTGAGAAGAGACAATAAGCTAAGATGGTTCTATATACAAAATCCAAACTAATGCAACTCTTTTCATCATGGATGTTAATACAAAGAAGTGATTGAACTGCTGATGGGGAACAGTTCTTGTGGTATCTAGAAAGCAATATTGACACATGGTTATTGCAATTCCAAATAATATGGTTTGAATACGATGCTGGATGCTGAATTTAATCTCTATTTTTTTTTAAAAAAGAAATGTGCTTCATATATATTGTCAGTGTAAATTCACACAGTTGTAATGTATTTATTTGCTTCTTTATTAAACATATTTCTATGCCAGTGCAGTCTAACATTCTTGCAGCTTACATAGAAAAAAAAATTGTGTAATTTAAAAGACCACGATACTGTCTTAAAATTCAGGAATTATATAAAAAACAGTAAAGCAACAGAATAAAATCACAATAGTAGCTGTAAAAAGGAAAATAAAAATACAGATGACACCATCAAATCTGGAAAAAGCTCCCCAGTTTCTCCCTGGTTGATCTAATCAGTCAGGCTGAACAATCACTCTTGTGGCAGTTTTTGGACACTAAATTGGTTACTTAGTCTGGTAAGGTTTTGTGGTTTTTTTTGTAACATGCAATAGTTTATCACTTCAATCTAAATCAATTGACCACTACATGGATGTTTAGGGAAATAAATTTCTTCATTTCTTCAGTGTGCTACCCTACCTTATTATCCATTTTCAGAACCATGAATTTATTTATTTATTTATTTATTTATTTATTTATTTATTTATTTATTTATTTATTTAATTTATATACCGCCCTTCTCTCAAGAGACTCAGGGCGGTTAACAGGGCAATACGTAAAAGACAGATACAAAAGTTAAAATTATTAAAACATGATTAAACAATGCCCATAGTACAAATTTAAAATTAAAGTCATAATAACAAACCCACCCCATCCCATCAGGCCAGGCCCGCTTCCTTAAAGAGATGGGTTTTAAGGTCGCGCCGGAAGGAGCGGAGGTCGGGCGCCATCCGGAGCTCTACCGGAAGATGGTTCCATAAGTCCGGTGCACCCACAGAGAACGCTCTCCCCCTGGGGGCCACCAGTCGGCATTCTTTGACCGGCGGCACCCTGAGGAGGCCCTCTCTGTGGGAGCGTACTGGGCGGAGGGAAGTTGACGCCGGCTGCAGGTGCTCCCCAAGGTATTCTGGACCCATGCCATGGAGGGCTTTGTAGGTCATTACCAACACCTTGAACCTCACCCGGAAGACAACTGGCAACCAATGCAGCTCGCGGAGCAAAGGTGTAACACGGGAGTATCGGGAGACCCCCGACACAACTCTCGCGGCTGCATTCTGTGCCAGCTGGAGCCTCCGAGTGGTCTTCAAGGGTAGCCCCATGTAGAGAGTGTTGCAGTAATCAAGACGAGAGGTCACGAGCGCATGAGTGACCGTGCGCAAGGCATCCCGGTCTAGATAGGGCCGCAACTGGCGCACCAGGCGAACCTGGGCGAACGCCCCCCTAGTTACAGCTACAATATGGTCTTCTAAAGAGAGCTGTGAATCTAGGAGGACTCCCAAGTTGCGAGCCCTATCTATAGGAGGTAATGACTCACCCCCCATAATGAGGGGTGGGATATCCTGAATATCCCGGGATGCCGGTACGCACAGCCACTCCGTCTTGTCGGGGTTGAGACGAAGCCTGTTCCTCCCCATCCAGACCCGGACCGCCTCCAGGCACCGGGACATCACATCGAGGGCATCACTGGGGTGGTTTGGGGTCGAAATGAAAAGTTGGGTATCATCAGCATACTGATGATACCCAACTCCAAAACCACGAATGATCTCACCCAGCGGTTTCATGTAGATGTTGAACAGAAGGGGCGAGAGGACCGACCCCTGAGGGACTCCACAAGCGAGAGGCCTCGCAGTCGACCTCTGCCCCCCCCGTCAACACCGACTGCGAACGTCCCAGGAGATAGGAGGAGAACCACTGAAGAACTGTGCCTCCCACTCCCAGTCCCCTGAGACGCCGCAGCAAGATACCATGGTCGATGGTATCGAAAGCCGCTGAGAGGTCTAATAAGACTAGAACAGAGGAGTATCCTCTGTCCCGAGCCCTCCAGAGATCATTCACCAGTGCGACCAATGCCGTCTCCGTGCTGTACCCAGGCCTGAAGCCCGATTGGTACGGGTCTAGATAATTCCTGAACCCTAGACTCTAAATCCCCTTCATGGATTACTGCCTTGTCGTGGCGAAGGGGCTTGCGTAATTCAATGAAGCTATGAGCTATGCCATGCAGGGCCACCCAAGATGGACAGGTCATAGCAGAGAGTTCTGACAAAACGTGATCCACTGGAGAAGGAAATGGCAACCCACTCCAGTATCTTTGTCATGAAAACCCTACGGACAGTACCAAAAGGCAAAACAATATGACGCTGGAAGATGAGCCCCTCAGGTCGGAAGGCTTCCAATATGCTACTGGGGAAGAGCAGAGGGCTAGTAATGGTAGCGCCAGAAAGAATGAAGCGACTGGGCCAAAGCCGAAAGGACGCTCAGCTGTGGATATGTCTGGTGGTGAAAGGAAAGTCCGATGCTGTAAAGATTTTTTCTCCATAGGAACCTGGAATGTAAGATCCATGAATCAAGGAAAGCTGGACGTGGTCAAACAAGAGATGACAAGACTGAACATCGACATCTTAGGTATCAGCGAACTAAAATGGACAGGAATGGGTGAATTTAATTCAGATGACCATCAGGTATACTACTGCGGGCAAGAATCCCTCAGAAGAAATGGAGTAGCTTTCATAGTCAATAAAAGAGTAGGAAAATCAATACTGGGATACAATCCTCAAAATGACAGAATGATCTCAGTTCGAATCCAAGGCAAACCATTCAATATCACAGTAGTCCAAGTCTATGCCCCAACCACCAGTGCTGAAGAGGATGAAATTGACCAGTTCTATGAAGCCCTACAGCACCTTATAGAAGTAACACCAAAAAATGATGTCCTTATCATCATGGGGGATTGGAATGCTAAAGTAGGAAGCCAAAAGATAACTGGAATAACAGGCAAGTTTGGCCTTGGAGTACAAAATGAAGCAGGGCACAGGCTGATAGAATTTTGTCAAGAGAATACGATGGTCATAGCAAACACTCTTTTCCAACAACCCAAGAGACGGCTCTACACATGGACATCACCAGACGGTCAACACAGAAATCAGATTGACTATATGCTCTGCAGCCAAAGATGGAGAAGCTCTATACAGTCAGTAAAAACAAGACCAGGAGCTGACTGTGGCTCAGACCATGAGCTTCTCATTGCAAAGTTTAGGCTTAAACTGAAGAAAGTAGGGAAAAGCACTAGGCCACTCAGGTATGAATTAAATTATATCCCTGTTGACAAATAGGTGACAAATAGATTTAAGGAATTAGATCTGATAGACAGAGTGCCTGAAGAACTATGGACAGAGGTTCGCAACATTGTACAAGAGGTAGCAACCAAAACCATCCCAAAGAAAAAGAAATGCAAGAAAGCAAAATGGCTGTCTGAGGAAGCTTTGCAAATAGCTGAGGAAAGGAGGGAAGCGAAAGGCAAGGGAGAAAAAGAAAGATACGCCCAATTGAATGCAGAATTCCAGAGAATAGGTAGAAGAGATAAGAATGCCTTCTTAAATCAACAGTGTAAAGAAATAGAAGAAAACAATAGAATAGGGAGGACCAGAGATCTTTTCAAGAAAATTGGAGAGATGAAGGGAACGTTTAATGCAAAAATGGGCATGATAAAGGACCAAAATGGCAGGGACCTAACAGAGGCAGAAGATATTAAGAAGAGGTGGCAAAATTACACAGAAGAACTATACAAGAATTAGCTTAATGTCCCTGATAATCACAATGAGGTGGTGACTGACCTCGAGCCAGACATCCTAGAATGTGAGGTGAAGTGGGCCTTAGAAAAGCTGAGCAACAACAAAGCTAGTGGAGGTGACAGTATTCCAGATGAGCTATTCAAAATCTTAAAAGACAGTGCAGTAAAAGTGCTACACTCAATTTGCCAGCAAATTTGGAAAACTCAACAGTGGCCACAGGATTGGAAAAGATCAGTTTACATTCCAATTCCAAAGAAAGGCAGTGCCAAAGAATGTTCAAACTATTGCACCATTGCACTCATTTCTCATGCTAGTAAAGTCATGCTTAAAATCCTACAAGCTAGACTTCAGCAGTATGTGGATCGAGAACTACCAGAAGTACAGGCAGGATTTCGAAGAGGCAGAGGAACTAGAGATCAAATTGCCAACATACGCTGGATCATGGAGAAAGCTAGGGAGTTCCAGAAAAACATCTACTTCTGCTTCATTGACTATACTAAAGCCTTTGATTGTGTGGATCATAACAAACTGTGGCAAGTTCTTAAAGAGATGGGAGTACCAGACCATCTTATTTGTCTCTCGAGAAACCTATATGCGGGTCAAGAAGCAACAGTGAGAACTGGACACGGAACCACTGATTGGTTCAAAATTGGGAAAGGAGTCCAGCAAGGCTGTATACTGTCGCCCTGCCTATTTAACTTATATGCAGAGCACATCATGAGAAAGGCAGGGCTAGATGAATCAAAAGTTGGAATTAAGATTGCCGGAAGAAATATCAACAACCTAAGATATGCAGATGATACCACTCTAATGGCAGAAAGTGAAGAAGAACTAAAGAGCCTCTTGTTGCGGGTGAAGAAGGAGAGTGCAAAACTTGGGTTGAAACTTAACATTAAGAAAACCAAGATCATGGCATCTGGCCCTCTCAATTCCTGGCAAATAGATGGGGAAGAAATGGAGGTAGTGACAGATTTTGTTTTCCTGGGCTCCAAGATCACTGCAGATGGGGACTGTAGCCAAGAAATTAAAAGACGCTTGCTCCTGGGGAGGAAAGCCATGGCAAATCTAGACAGCACACTAAAAAGCAGAGACATCACCCTGTCAACAAAAATGTGTATAGTCAAGGCTATGGTCTTCCCAGTTGCAATGTATGGCAGTGAAAGTTGGACCATAAGAAAGGCTGAGCGCCAAAGAATTGAGGCCTTTGAACTATGGTGCTGGAGAAGACTCCTGCGAGTCCCTTGGAGTGCAAGGCGATCAAACCGGTCAGTCCTAGAGGAGATCAATCCTGACTGCTCTTTAGAAGGCCAGATCCTGAAGCTAAAACTCAAATACTTTGGCCACCTAATGAGAAGGAAGGACTCACTGGAGAAGAGCCTAATGCTGGGAAAGATCGAGGGCAATAGAAGAAGGGGACGACAGAGAATGAGGCGGCTGGATGGAGTCACTGAAGCAGTAGGCATGAGCTTAAATGGACTCCAGAAGATGGTAGAAGACAGGAAGGCCTGGAGGAATGTTGTCCATAGGGTCGCAATGGGTCGGACACGACTTCGCAGCTAACAACAACAACAAGACTCTAAATGGGTTTAGGGGTGTGGGAAATATTGTCCAGTTGAAGTTGGAACTCTGTATTTGAACGTTGTTTTGAGGAGTTCAACTTTCTTGACTTCCAGAAGTACATTGATTGACATTGTGGAAAAAGGCTAGGGTTGGCTGGTTAGATAGCTGGTAGTAGAAAGCAGGCCTTTCTATAAGCATTTGAGGACACACATATTAAACTAGATAATTGGGCTAGTTATTTATTTGGCTCAGTGGGTTAGGACGCTGAGCTTGTCGATCAGAAGGTCGGCAGTTTGGCGGGTCGAATCCCAAGTGCCGCGTAACAGAGTGAGCGCCTGTTATTTGTCCCGGCTTCTGCCAACCTAGCAGTTCGAAAGCACGTAAAAATGCAAGTAGAAAAATAGGGACCACTCCGGTGGGAAGGTAACAGCGTTCTGTGCGCCTTTGGCATCTAGTCATGCCGGCCACATGACCACGGAGACGTCTTTGGACAAGCGCTGGCTCTTCGGCTTTGAAACAGAGATGAGCACTGGCCCTTAGAATTGGAAACGACTAGCCCGCATGTGTGGGGGAACCTTTACCTTTACCTTTATTTATTTGTATCTGAATTTTTCAGTGTCTCAAGTAGGATAAAACCTTCACAGGATCTGCTGCTTGGTCCATTTAACTTGAGATATTTAACTTGGAACATTATGTGTAAAAATATGAGTTCTTCAATTGACTGATGCCCTCTCCTCATGGTCTTACAGCACAATCCTATTCATGTCTTCTCCAGCAAGTCCCATGTAAATTTGTACTGTATAAGACTACAGTCTTATGATATTTAAAAACATTAAAAATTGATATTCAGTGATTCCTCAAAATGCTCAGTACTTAATTCTACGGTGTATGGTAAGCAAATGCTTTGAGTGAATAAACAAAGATGGTAAATGAATGCTACTGAAAATGAATTAAGAAAGTGAAAATAGGTTTGGCAAATAACTTTTTAAAAGGTTTGCAATTTATGTGTGGCAAATCATCTTTTAAGCGGTTATAATTGCATTTACATTTGTTCTTTTTGTCAAAACGCATTGCTTTGCATATCATGCTTTGTGTATAGGAGTCTTTTTAATATTTTATGCCCACAAATACACAGTGCCACATGTCAAATTTCATTGGCTTAGACCACATAATTTCTTTCAGGACAGACTTTGAAAACAATAAAAATCATTGAGTTGATATATTGTGAAACAAATTGTGGAGCAACTGCACAGATGAGCGGGTGGCCTAGAAATTAAATGAATAAAATCTATTACAGATTTTCTAAGGACTTCTGAGATATTATTCTGCTAATCTCTCTATTCCTACCCAAGTTATTTACAAATTGGAGGTTTATGAGTTTACACAATTCTCAATTGTTATTGAACTTCAAATGTTTGATAAGTAGCCATATACAGAAAAGGTCAGCTGATTGCTTGATTTGCAGGATTGATCAATTTATCATTTTATTCATTTTATGCTCACTTCATAATTTGGCAGCTGTGAGCTGATAAACTTGACCTACAGCATGATTGGCTACAAGATGCTTTGGTTTTGTTCTGTCTGAAAAGCAAAACTGAGTTATATGGACTGTATGAACTGCCACAGAATTATTGTTGGAACTTTTTGCACTTGAGAACTAATACTTGCATATTGTTTTTTTTTTCTTCCCTCCCAATCCATTTTCCTTTCAATCTGTCTGCCATATTAGAGCCTTGGTGGAGCAGTGGGCTAATGCCTCCTTAAGTAACACCAGCTGCCTGCAATTAGTGCAGGTTCGCATCCCACCAGGCTCAAGGTTGACTCAGCCTTCCATCCTTCCGAGGTAGGTAAAATGAGGACCCAGATTATTGGGGGAAATTAAGCTGACTTTGTAAAATACCGCTTGGGGGGGTGCGAAAGCCCTAATAAGCAGGCATATACATAGAATGAAGGCTATTGCTAAGCACATTGATTTGTGCTTCTTAGATTGTAAGCCGCCCTGAGTCTTCGGAGAAGGGCAGGATATAAATAGGATTTTTTTAAAAAATGTAACTTGAAGAAAGGGAGAATCTACCTGCTCCTTTTTGTAAGCTGTTCTGGAAAGCTTTTTTTGGATGGAACTTTAAGTAAAGAAACACACATCAATGTCTGCTTTTGTTGCCAATAGTCTTAGTGAGTTGGTCTTCATAGAAGGAGAATGTTTGATCTGAACAGATATTTTTAGGTTTTCCTTTTTCATATTTCATAGTATTTGTTTACACACAAAAAACATAAATACATGTATTTATGCATAGTAATTGGGGACACAATGGTTCGGCAGTTAAAGACACTGAGTTTGTCAGCTGGAAACCTGACAGCCTGAGTTTGAGACACAAGTCCTGTGCAACAGGGTTGAGTTTCCGTTCCTTTTCGCAGCTCCTGCCAATCTAGTAGTTTGAAAGCATACAAATGTGAGTAGATAAATAGCTACCATTTTGGTGGGAATGTAACAGCATTCCGTGTGCCTCGTGGTATGGTCATGCTGGCCATATGACCACAGAAAATGTCTTTGGACAATTCTGACTCCCTCAGCTAAGAAACAGAGATGAACATCACCTCCTAGAGTCAGAAATGACTGGACAGGGAAATCTTTACTATTTGTTATTACCTTTAACCTTTCTTGATGAAGTTCTTATCTGTAAAAATGATAGCTACATTATTATAAGAGAAATTACAAGAATAGCATAATAATAATAAAACATTTGGAGCACCACTTGAATGCCATCAACATTGACACAGTCCCCATTGGTAAATTGCAATATTGCAGTTTATATAAATTGCAATAACTTTACTTGGAACATCCTGCAAAAATACCAGTAATACCTTCAAACAACAATAGCTACTAAGCCCCAGTCCATCGGAAGGATTGAATAGGTGGATGAAAATACCAAATCCAGTCTAAATCTTGATGACAGTGTGACAAACCATAATAATAATAATAATAATAATAATAATAATAATAATAATAATAATAATAATAATAATAATGAAGTTAAAGTACTCTGGGATTTTAGAATTTAAATCAATAGACACCTACCACATAACACACCAGGGTTAACTACTGTCCATAAGAAAGAGAAAAAAGTCTGAACATGGCAGTACCTAGAGAAAACAAAAAAGAAGAGAAAGAACTGGAGAAAATAACAAAATAGAAGGACCTGCAAATAGAAATAGGACGACTGTGACAAAAGGAAGCAAAGTAGTATCAATAGTAATTGGCGCCTTGGGAGCAATCCCAAAATGACTGAGCACCACATGAATACCATCAGCAATTGATAAATTCACCATCCGTCAATTGCAAAAGGCAGCTTTACTTAGAACAGCTTACATCCTGAGATGATAACTATAACAATATCAACCATTGATATCTGTATATCCCTGGTTCTTGGGAAGGTCTCAATAGGCAGACAAAAATGCCAAATCCAATCTGAACGTCTGACTGATTGTGTGACAAATGATAATAAGAGCAAGCTATGTGAACTAATACAATCACATCCAGAACTGAAAAATCATCCAATGATTCAAAGTGCAGATTATGCAAAGAAGCAGAAGAAACAGTATGTCATACCCTCAGCTTGTGCAAGAAAATTACACAAACTGCTTATAAACAACAACATAGCACAGTCTACTACCCAGTTTATTCTACTAGCTGTAGCTTTTCTTCTATTTTCTTCTCACTAAATCTATGATGCATAACCAGTGGCTCACAAACTTTCTAAATGTGTAAATGAAGTATGATATCTCTAAAATATTCCATTATGACTTCAGGCATCCACAAAAGAACAGCAATTTCATTTTCATCAAAGTTGATGATGTTTCAGCATACAAATATCATTGCTTTCTATGAAAGGGGATCCAAACTAACACCTAATTCTTTGAACTCAACTAATGGTATTGTGTTGACTAGTGCATCAGCCTTAAATAATGCTATGTGAGAGGATGTAAAATCGTTTATATTGTAGTGTAGGTAAGTAGTTATTCACTGGAAATAATATCCATTTTTTAAAAGGGGAACATTCTAATTACAGAAGGGGGGAAAAAACCCCCACAATTTATCCAAGTGGGAAGGTCAGAAGGACCAACATCAAGAAAAGCCTACCATGTTCTGTCCATCTGAAGACTACAAAAATAAAATAAAAATTAAAAAAATGGAACATACATTTTAAAAGCACCCTGAATATAAATGAGAAATTGTGGTGGAAAAAAAAAAGCATTGGTTTTAAATTGTTAAGTTTCATTGATATTCTTCTGTGCATCATACTAAAGCCACCAAACTGAAATCAATATAAGTTACAGAGTGTTTTAAAATATTGTTGAGGCACTTTTATTCTTTTGTTCTACTGTGATTGCTATAATGTTCACAGTGAGTTGGAACAATAGAAATTGATGTACTGAAAATCTCTGAATTGGGTAGTAAATCCACTTCATGTTTCTTCAAAGCCAGATGGTGTGAATGTTCAAGATGACAAACCCTTTGGCAATTGCATTGTTGGTGTGTGTGTGTGTGTGTGTGGGTGTGGGTGTGGGTGTGTGTGTGTGTGTTCTTCCTTGCTAATTTGTACTGGAAGAAATTTTCATTCTATTTTTCATTATAATGGGAAAGAGAGGGGGATAAAACCAAATTGGAGAGAGATGTTTAGAAAGAAGAAATTCCATTGCACCTTGGGGTTTTCAAACACATTTTATTTTCGTGACTTAAGATGAAGTTTGCATTCCTCATTAGTTTTGGAGTAAAACAAAGCTACAGGTCAGGGACTGGGTCAGTCTAATGAGGAAATAAAACATGTAGTTCACTGCAAGCCCTGATTCATTTGCTTTGTGGAAATGTGTTGTAACTTATACCTTATTTATGCTGAGTTGTTTTCCCTTATAGAACTAAAACTGTAATAAAAAAAACATTCCATTCCTTTCCTTTCCTTTCCTTTCCTTTCCTTTCCTTTCCTTTCCTTTCCTTTCCTTTCCTTTCCTTTCCTTTCCTTTCCTTTCCTTTCCTTTCCTTTCCTTTCCTTTCCTTTCCTTTCCTTTCCTTTCCTTTCCTTTCCTTTCTGCTTCCTGCTGCTTAATCTGAGAAGATAAAGATTTATTTGAACAACAGTGGTCATGATGAATGATCTGTTCCAAATGGAAGTTGATATTTCTTCTTCCCTGAAAAAAGGGTGGATGGGTGGGAATGAAGAGCTGCACTACCTGGGTTCTTGTTTTATTAGTTCACAAAATTTCTTGCTGTATTAAATAAAATCATGCTTTTTAAAAATAAGAATAAGTTTAACTGGATACTCAATTGTATAGCAGAGAAACTACCGTAGTTTTGAATAGAATAGAATAGAATAGAATAGAATAGAATAGAATAGAATAGAATAGAATAGAATAGAATAGAATAGAATAGAATAGAATAGAATAGAATAGAATAGAATGGGACCTTGGAGGTCTTCTAGACCAGCCCCCTGCTCCAGCAGGAAACCTATACCATTTCAGACAAGTGACTCTTAGTCTCTTCTTAAAAATCTCCAGTGGTGGAGCACCAATGATTTCTGAAGGCAAAAGCTGTTTCACTGGTTAATTGTCCTCACTGTTAGGAACTTTCTCCTTAATTCTAGGTTGCTTCTCTCTTTGATCAGTTTCCAACCATTGTTTCTTGTCCTGCCTTCTGGTGCTTGGGAGAATAATTTGACCCCCAGTTCTTTGTGGCAGCTCCTCAAACACTGGAATACTGCTATCATGTCAGCCCTATTTCTTCTTTTCTTTAGACTAGTCAAATCCAATTCCTGAAGCCGTTCTTCATATATTTTAGTATCCAGGACTTTGATCATTGTAGTTGCTCTTCTTTTAATTTTTTCCAAAGTCTCAACACTAACTAGGACTCCAAGGTCCCTTTCACAGTTACTGTTTTTGAGCCAGGTCTCATCTAATCTGTATTTATATCTTTGATTTTTCCTGCCTAAATGTAAAACATTGCTTTTCTCCACATTAAAGTTCATTTTGTTGGATAGGGCCTATTGTTCAAGTTTGTCAAGATCTTTTTGGATCCTGAGCTTCTCTTCTGTGGTGTTGGCTATTCTTGCCAATTTGATGAGTTCCCCTTCTATTCTGTCATCTAAGTCATTGATGAAGATATTGAAGAGTACTGGGCCTAAGACGAAACATGTGGTACCTCACTCCTTACTTCTTTCCATGTGGATGTACTACTGTACCATCGAGAACTACTCATTGAGTATGGTTCCTTAGCCAGCTACAAATTCGTCTGGTGGTGATGTTGTTTATTTTGCCTCTTTCTAGCTTACCAAGAAGTAGGTTGTGGTCTTCTTTGTGAAATGCCTTACTGAAAACTAAATATACTATGTCAATCAAAGGTTTGGAAGTGGGTGAACTCCAGTTCTTGATCAGCCTATCCTTTGGAATAACTTTTCTATGCTTAATTCTTATAAAAAAAACAAGATGGATGCCTCAATTCTCAAACTGGCTTGAGTTCGTATATTTGTATTAGTTAACGCGTATCCCGTTCATTCAGATTCAAGGGTGCCAGACTGAAATAGCAATTTACTTGACGTTCTATAATTAAAGAATTTGTGTAGCTTAATTTAATACTTAAGTCTTAAGACTAATGGGTCAATAATGTTCTGAGAATTAAACAATGCTCCAAATGCCAATTTTATCAGAACTGACAAAAAAGGAGCTTCAGAGTCACCATGGCAAGAACAGGGCAAATGCCTATTTCTGATTTAGGGAGTAAAACCCTGCCAAACTATCTACAAATACCTAATATTGGCAAAATCAAATAATTGCTAAACAGGAAAGAATCTTCACCAGAAAGAAGCCACCCTAGTCATCATGTAGAGTAGGGGTATCCAAATTTGGCAAATTTATGACTTGTATATTTCAACTCGCATGCTGGCTGCAGAATTTGGGGAGTTGAAATTCACACATCTCAAAGCAAATCTTAACTATTTAAGATATGACTTTGTTTAATATTAGAGCAACTACTCATGGTGCCCAGTATTACACAGACCAAATAAGGAACTAAGGAAATAACATAGGTTAAAATCCCATTGATTACCAGAGGTCCTTGGGTGTTTCTGGAGATATGCTTACATATACTAATTCTCCACTCTAAGTTTTAAATGAAGTTGCAAGGAACTTTCCCATGATAAGGAATATTAAACTGTAATTGAATTGTCTTTACAAAGACAGGCGAGAGACCGTAGGCAAGGTTAACTCGTTTATTTGGTTCAGCTCCCGGCAGCTGACTGTCAAAACAATCCGGGTTTATATAGGGAACTGTCAAACAGCGTAGCCAATCAGGTAGCGGTATTTCCCCGCCGTTCGGAGAACGGCCAATCAACTAACAGTACTTTGACAGCTCTGCGGCTGTCAGGGAATTCCTCTCAGCTGAGCGCTTAGCTCAGCTCGGAGGACCGGGTTGAAGACTTCCCGATTTGACAGTTCCGGGAACTGTCAAATCTGGCGCGTGCGCGTTGGCCCCCGGCAGCCCTTTTGACAGCTGTCAACGGGAATGGCGGCCGGCTGGGCGGTGCGCGTGCGTCGTTGCTTCGGGCGGCCATTTGACAGCTGTCAACTGTCAAATGTCGGCCGGCTCGGCTTTTTACTTGCGGCTTGGGAACTACTGGTTCCCAGATATGATTCACCCCCTTTCCCCCCCCCCTGAACAGGTATGTTATGCATAACAACAGTTGAACGTTTTAAAACAGTATGGTTAACAGGTTCTTTAACAGATGGTGGGTTTCCCTTCCATTCAAAGTCTGCGAGGTATGCGGGGGGTTTTCTGGCTCGGCTGGACCGTCGGGGACAGGGGGTGCTCCCTTCGGGTTGCGTGGCTGGAGGAGTTGTTTCTAGGTGGGGCTCAGCAGATGGTTGTGGGTCCTGGGGTAGGAATTCATCGGGTCCGGGGGTGTCGGCTGGCGTAGGCTCACCCAGAGTCGGTTGCAGAGAGGGGTTGGGTAGTGACCTGGGTCGGAGCTGATCCGTGTGTCTGCGTTGTATGAGTCCTGTCCCTGTGTCCACTGTGTATGATAATGGTCCAGTTTGGTCCAGGATAACCCCCTGAACCCACTTATCCCTTCCCCCATAATCTCGGGACCAAACATTTTGTCCTTTGGAGAATGTTTTTGGCTGGGTGTTTGGTGTCATTTCGGCTGCCAGTCTGTCGGGGTGGAGTCTGTCGAGCCGTGTCACCAGGCGGCGGCCCCATCGAAGTTCGGCCGGGCTTTTGCCGGTGGTTGTGCAGGGAGTAGAATGGTGGGCCAAGAGAAATTGTGACAAGCGACGGTGCCAGTTCCCTGTGATGATCCTTTTGAGGGCGTCTTTGGTGGTCCTCACCATAACCTCCCTCCGCAAGGCCGTTGGATGATGGGTGGAAGGGAGCCGATGTTGAATGCCTAATACAATTTCTCCTCGTGAAGATCTGAAAGTCATGAGAAGTAAATTGAGGGCCATTGTCTGAAATAATGACGTCGGGGAGACCGTGTGTTGCGAAGATTCCCCTGAGGGCTTGAATGGTTGCGGCAGACGTTGTGCTGTGAACCGGGAGAACCTCCAGCCATTTGGAATAACTATCTACAACTATGAGGAAGACCTGTCCTTGGAAGGGCCCGGCATAATCAATGTGGATACGGGACCAGGGGTTTTTTGTGAGTTCCCATTTGTGAATTGGGGCTCTGGGTTGGAGTGGGCGGGATTCTTGGCATAGGTAGCAGCCAGCAATATATTTTTCTATGTCTTGGTCTATTCCTGGCCACCAGACGTAGCTGCGGGCCAAGGCTTTTGTTTTTACGATGCCAGGGTGGCCCTCATGTAAGGTGTCCAGTACTTTTGGCCTATGTTTGGTGGGCACGATTACCCTGCACCCCCAGAGTAAACATCCTAAGTGTGACATTAGTTCATTTTGCCTGGAGAAATATGGCTGAAATTCTGGGCCTGGGCAAGAGGTTTGCCAGCCTGTGTGTACCCATGCTAACACTCTGCTAAGTGTTTTGTCTGACGAAGTTGCAGCAGCGATATCTTTTGCTGTCAGTGGGCATTCTGGGAGCTCTTGAATAGCTAAGATGTTGCCTGCTGGGGCTGGGTCTGGCTCTGTGTGGGGTAGGGGTAATCTGCTGAGGCCGTCGGCGTGGCACATTTGGTGTCCTGGCTTATATATTAATTGATAGGAATATGCTGTGAGGAATGTTGTCCAGCGCAACATCCTGGGAGATAAGATTTGGGGGGTCTGACGGTCCCAAGTGAATAGTCCTAGCAATGGTTTGTGATCTGTGTAAATCACAAAGGGGCGGCCATAAAGGTAATCGTGAAATTTTTTAATTCCCGCCACAATTGCCAGGGCTTCTTTATCTATTTGGGCATAGTTTCTTTCCGTTTTGGAAAGAGTTCTGGAATAATATGCCACTGGGGATTGGGTGCCATTGTTGTCTAAATGGCTTAAAACTGCTCCGATCCCATATGGGGATGCATCGCAGGCTATGCATAGAGGTTTGTCCTCCTGGTAGTGGGAAATAGTTGCGTTGCTGGAAAGCATTTGTTTAAGTGACTTGAAACTGTTTTCGTGGGCTGCAGTCCACTGCCAGACTGCCCCTTTATCGAGCAGTCTGTGGAGGGGTTCTGCGATAGTTGCCTTCCCTGGTAGGAAGGCGTGATAAAAATTTAAAAGTCCAAGGAAGGCTTGGAGCTCGGTTTTATTTTTTGGGGTAGGGGCGGCCTTGATAGCAAGGATTTTTGAGTTTGTGGGGTGAATTCCTTGCGAGTCGATCTTGTAGCCTAAGAAATCTGCTGACGGGACGCCTATGGAACATTTTTCACGTTTTAGTTTGAGCCCTGCTTTTCTAAATCTTAATAGTACTTCTTGTAGTCTATCTGCTAAGTTGTTTTCCGATTCCCCAGCGATGAGTATGTCATTGAAATAGGGGCAGACACCTGGGATTCCTTTTAAAGTTTTTTCCATGACCTCCTGGAAAATACCAGGGGCCACTGAGATGCCGAATTGGAGGCGGTTTACTTTGAAGGCGCCACGGTGAGTGACAATGGTTTGTGCTTCAGCTGTTTCCCGGGTGACCGGTAGCTGAAGGAAGGCATGCGCTAGGTCGAGTTTGGCGAATATTGAGCCGGACCCGATTTCTGACAGCACGTCCCTGACAGCAGGCACTGGGTATGCGTGGGGATTTAATGCACGGTTTACTGTTGCTTTATAGTCCGCGCATATTCTCACATCACCGTTTGGTTTAACTGGTGTCACTATGGGGGTTTCCCAGGTTCCCCCGTCTGTTGGTTCTAGGACTCCCAGGCTGACTAGACGGTCTAATTCTGCTTCGATTTTTTGTTTTAGCACAAAGGGGACCCTTCTTGCCTTGATGCGGATGGGACCTACCTCAGGTTTTAATTTGAGGCCTATAGGGGGGGCCTGTATATTTGCCAAGCGTTCCGTCGAAAACGTCCGCGAACGCCTGGCAGACCTGCTCTAATGTTCGGGATTGTATGCGGTTGGTGCCCTCCAGGTGGATGCCTAGAGCCTTGAACCAGTCTAACCCGATGAGGGTGGTCCTGGGAGTCTCAGTGATTTGGATTGTTAATTGCCCCTGGAATTTTTTGTATTCTACCCTTACTTGTGCCTGTCCCTTTAAGTGGATGGCGGCCCCCTGGAAGTCTGCAAGGAGTATTTTGGAGGGCTGCAGGGGGATACGGCGTCTGATTTTAAACCCAATCTTTTTGAGAGTGTCCCAGGACATTATTGAAACAGAGGAGCCGGAGTCGACCTCCATTTCACAGGGCACTCCTTGAATTTTGACCCAGATCTTAATTTTGGGCTGTAAATGGTGGATGGGCGAAATTTTTTGTTGGGCCCGAATGGACAATACTGAGGGCTGGGGAATTTCCCTGGCAGAAAGGGGAACCCTGGTCCTACCTGCCGGAATCTCCTCAAGCTCGTGGAGGGTTTCCCGGTTCGAGCTGCGACACGCGGAGCGAATGTGCCCAGTCTTCCCGCATCCGTGACACCTGGCATTTCTGAAACGACATGTGGTTCTGGCATGCGCCCCGCCGCAGCTGGCACACTTAGGTTTTTGGCCTGCGGAGGTGGGTCTTGGGCCGGGGGCGGCTGGCCTGAATGGCCTGCGGTTCTTTCCGGGGTCGGTGCCCATTTTGCTGAAACGGGACATGATGTCGTCGACGCCGGTGAAGGTTTCGGGTTGCTCGTCGTTCGGTTCCCCGGCGTAGTGGACTGACCCGGCCGGGCTGCTTCTGAACGTCGGGGAGCCTTCACGGTGGCTATCTTCGTAGGCCATGATCTCTAATGTGAGTTGGGCGAGGTCTAACGTGGGTCTGGCTACCAATTTCCGCTGGAGCCGCTCGTTGGAGAGACCGACGATGACCTGATCTCTGATACGGTCTTCCAGGTTGGGAAATTGGCACCTGCGGGCAGCGTGACGTACCCCAGCGATGAAGGCTGTGGTCGTTTCGCCCGGTTGCTGTCGGCAGCGGGTGAAATGGAGGCGCCAGTACAGCTCGGACCGCCGGGGCATGAAGTGCTTGCTGAGGCGGTTGGTTAGTACGGCGTAGGGGACGGTCGCGATGGGGTCTGGGCTGCAGAGCCCTACGGCGATGTCGTAGACGGCAGGCCCGCTGAGACACAGGAGGGCGGCAGCCTTGTGACGATCCTCCGTTATCTTGTTGACTACGAGGTAGCCTTCGACTTGTCCCCAGTGCGATTCCCATCCCTCGGGATGGCGGATGTCAAACTCTCTGACGTGGCCTAAATTTGCCATGGTCTGGATCCACGGTGCTGTTCAAACTGCCGAAGGGTTCCTTTGCCCTCGATGTGGCTTCAGCAGTGACTTTCAGCGAGAGGGATCGGAACTCCTTCGCGGAGGCTAACTCAGCAGGCAGCTCTGTAGTACCGGGATCCCACCCTCGTCGCCAGGTGAATTGTCTTTACAAAGACAGGCGAGAGACCGTAGGCAAGGTTAACTCGTTTATTTGGTTCAGCTCCCGGCAGCTGACTGTCAAAACAATCCGGGTTTATATAGGGAACTGTCAAACAGCGTAGCCAATCAGGTAGCGGTATTTCCCCGCCGTTCGGAGAACGGCCAATCAACTAACAGTACTTTGACAGCTCTGCGGCTGTCAGGGAATTCCTCTCAGCTGAGCGCTTAGCTCAGCTCGGAGGACGGGGTTGAAGACTTCCCGATTTGACAGTTCCGGGAACTGTCAAATCTGGCGCGTGCGCGTTGGCCCCCGGCAGCCCTTTTGACAGCTGTCAACGGGAATGGCGGCCGGCTGGGCGGTGCGCGTGCGTCGTTGCTTCGGGCGGCCATTTGACAGCTGTCAACTGTCAAATGTCGGCCGGCTCGGCTTTTTACTTGCGGCTTGGGAACTACTGGTTCCCAGATATGATTCAGTAATCTCTAGGTGACAGAGCCGGTGCAAGCAGAAAAGAGCAAATTTACTTGAATGGTCATTAAAATATACATACATATATACACTTATACATACAACATACATACATACATACATACATACATACATACATACTTATTTATTTATTTATTTATTGAATTTATATACTGCCCTATTCCCAAAGGACTCAGGGCGGTTCACAGGGCAAGTTAAAAACAATACAAAAAGAGAGAATAAAATAAGATTAAATTAATACAAGCCCACAAAATTAAGATAACATTAAAATTTAAATTTAAATTTAAATTAATTTAATTTAATAATATAATTTAAAATCCCTCAGTCCAGGCCAGACAATTCAAACAACCAGGTTTTTAAGTCCCGGCGAAATGAGCGAAGGTCGGGGGCAGTCTGAAGTTCCATCGGCAGTTCGTTCCAAAGGGTGGGCGCACCCACAGAGAACGCCCTCCCCCTGGGAATCACCCGCCAGCAATCTCTAATCGGCGGATCCCTGAGGAGGCTCTCCCTGTGGGTGCGCACAGGACAATGGGAAGCTGATGCTGGCAGCAGGTGCTCCCTAAGGTAATCCAGACCCATGCCATTTAGGGCTTTATAGGTCAGCACCAGCACCAGCATAGACAGACAAGGGACTGCTTTTTTCTAAAATCAAATCAAACACTGACAAAGAACAGTATGTATACAGGATCCGGTCTGTGTTGGTCAAACAGGACCAGAGGTGTGACACACTCTGCTAGAGAGAAGTTCCCTGAAGATGGGATCCAGTACGAGTCTGACAAAACCGCTGGTCCCTGTGACCAACCCAGATTAGATCCTTCAACATTATCCTGGGACATGTATATTTGCCTTCATTCATGAGTATGTATACATTTTATGTTCATAAAGCATGCTTAACCAAGTTAAAGACCTAGCAGATAGTAAACTTGATTAGTATAAATCTTGGTGATTTTTGCTTTTTTAGTATGCTTTATGAATCCAGCCTATTTGGTTAGTCTGCGGTTGAATGGATAATCAATGGTCAGCAGCAAGGGAAAACAACTAGGCAAATTATGCTTAAAAGTGTAACCCAAAGTTTCATGCAAATGTAAATCCCAAAATCTGGAACTGAGTAACTGGGGCTTAACTGTAAAATGCATGGATAATAGCAAACAAACTCTGAACATTAGTTCACACAGAAGGCTATCAGGCAGGGTTACCAGATCTGGGCTGCAAAAACCTATATAAACAGTAGATGGCAGCAAACATTTGGTTTTTCTATGTACTTTTTTTTTTACTGCTACTTAATCATCTGATTTTTGCAACCCAAAGCTGTAGACCTATTTTGGACTCTTCCCTTTAAAGGCTGTCTATGAGCTATTAAAGAGTACCTGATAAATTCTGCTCCTTACAGATAGTCCTTACTCAGTAAAATTCTTATTTCAAAAAGGCCTGCCTTGAAGTTGAGTATATCTCTCCCCGACTTCTCTGATCAACCTGTTCGTCCTTTGGATGCATGGATGGTCCGTTCAAAGACTTCTTAACAGCTTCTTAAAACTAGGAACTCTATAGGAAACATCTAGTCAGCACTGACTCATCCTCTAATACATCCTTCAATGGAAACTTATCTGACCAGTTCTAGTGACTGAAGCATAGAGAGAAAAATCAAGCTCTCTATCAAATAGGCCCAATCAGGCTAATGCAAAGTTATTTTTAATAGCTGACAGTTAAAACATTTCAGTAGTTGCAGTCCAACACAAAGATTAAATTTAAAAAATCCTCTAGAACTTTAAACTTTCTGTGTGTGTGTGTGTGTGTGTGTGGTGTTTTGTAAAAACAAATTATTTACTAACTCTTTAGTGTATTTCATGCCATTACAGAAGTTCATTGTTTGCACAAAAGCATTTAAAAGAGTATTGTTGATACTATATTTAGCAAAATGCAATATACATGTATGAAGTAAAATATACTGCTCAAAAAAATAAAGGGAACACTTAAACAACACAATGTACTGTATTTAATAGTAGGATGTCTTATCTTGTGTTCCCTTTATTTTTTTGAGCGGTATATTTTATTTACATCTTATCATGTATTCTTTAGTTTCTCTTCTTGTCCTATTACTGCAGTGATGATTTCAATGCATTCACAGGAAGACTCTTGTATTTCCTTACTAACTTCCCTACTCGCAAATAGACGTCATTTTGAATAGATTCTGTTTTCCTGGTATGTACATTCTTTTATGAACATGTAAGCATGTTATTTTCTGCCAACTGAAACAGTTATGTTAAATGTTTTCAAAAGACTGCACTTTGCAGAAACATTGCCTCAAATGGCCTTTATGTTTAGTGAAACCGGAAAATTTTGTACCCCTGGTTCCATCGTATCCTAAAAGAAACAGAAGTCATGTTAGAAGTCCATTATTGCGCAGATTTGGTTGTACTAAACACTAGGACTTATACACCATTTTCATTTGCAATATCCATATAATAATATAGTTCTTGAATAATTGATCTTATACATAATGAATATCAGCAACTCAAAACAGGCAAAGTTGAGAAGAAAATTGTTGGCCAAAGGGAATAATAATTCTGAGTTGCATTTGACATACGGGAATAGTCTATATATAATGAAGCTTTATCTTGGGAGCACATCCATTTGGTCCCATATTTTCTTACTTTGACTTTATTGGCATTAAGGGCAAAATAAAGAGAAGACTGGATGAATAAAGTATGTGCTTATTTTCTCAGGTTCTATATGTGATTTCTTATGCATGGAAGTAGGTACTTGAAATCCAATCATCCAGAATAATCACACACTTTTATTGAGAAGTAAATAATTCAACTGTCCCTTTGACTAATGGTTCAAATTTATGTTTACTCATATACCCATTGGTAGGAAATGGAAAATTGATATTTATCCTCAGCATGTTTTACTGTGTCATTTTGAAAACTTAATAAGTGAAGTTAGGAATTATTATTAGAACTTAGATTGTAGTTCATTTAAAATGTTTTCAATCTATGCAATGTTGAATTCTCTGCTTTTAAGCAAGCTACTTAACATTATGATATTTCTCATGATAGCCCATTCTTAATCCTACGCAACCAGCAATAGCTGCATTATGAAATACATGATAAACAAATTGGTGAGAATGTTTCTACAGTTTTCCAAATTTTCAGCTTTGTGATAATATACCTTTTCAAGGGTTATGGGTCAGTTACATCATTTTTTGATTGAGTTCCCAGATACTAACATAAATTCAATTGTCCCTAACGAGTTGTCACACTTTCATAATTAGGCTGCAAAGAAATTGGTCTTTATCCTTTTAATGACAAGGACAGTTTACTAATTCTCAGGGTGACTGACTTTGTAGCTTGATTAAACAGAAAAAGAATGAAGTCATTTTTGAACCATCGCGCTTCAAAGCAGTAATGCCCACATTTTGAAAAAAAATCCACATTAAATTCAAATGCAAAAGAAACTAGACGCTGGTTAATCCCATACAGATTCTGAAACAGGAAAAAGAAGCTGGATCTATTTCACAAGTTTTTATTATTTTACCAGAAACTGACTTCCAAAAATGACCTGAGTTCTACTCTTCTCAGCAGACCAGTGAAATTCTAGCACTATGATTGGAGACTGTATGGAACTTGATGGAATCTCAAAAGTGCTTTTTCAAAAGGCAACCAGACTGTTTTTTTCCCCTTGAGGAAAAAGAACAAAATTTTTTGTTACTCATCCAAGAAACTTCATCAGTTGTGGTGGTGGTGGGGGGAATGGAAGGATAGGTACTGAAAGTTGAGACTGGATGGTGGGGGGTTTTGATGTCTCCCTTGGGCAGTTCCCCAGATTCCTTCTCAGATATCTGCTCAGGGGAGGTTGAGCCCATTCCTGGCATGTCAGGAACTGGGTTGATTGATGGCTTTGAATGGCCATCTGAAAGAAATTTGGAGGAGGCTTCAGTTAGGAAAAGTTTGCAGTGGGAGATGGCAAGCAAAGAGGAGGAAGAACTACCTTCTGCACCTGATCTGAGAACACACAGAACAGAGGAAAGACAGGAGCAGCAGAGGTCAGCCAGACTACTTGAGAGGAGAAAACCCTGCCTGTCTTGACGGGCTGCACTGGAAAGCTGGCTATTTATCACAGCAGATAGATGGAGGCATTGCTGGGAACAACATGTTGGTTTTCTAGCTTTTTGTTTCATCATCATGAATCCTCCTTCAGTCTGATTGACACGTGTTTGGAATTGTGCCTTGGAGACTCTGAACTTTTCTTACCGTGTGAGCTGTCTTGTGTATGGATTTAAGTTTTCCCTGGTGGAGTTATTTTGTTTGAGCAATTTCAGTCACCTTGTGGACTATAAGGCCATTGCTCTGTGGGCTAATCCTGGCCTGTTTGTGGCCGGACTTAATTGGGACAGTTATGAGTTTTGGTGAAGGGAATTGCTAGGGAATATTAAATAAACTCATTAAACCACAGTTACATGAGTGTGAGTGAGTGGGGCAGCATAGGGAGATAGTAGGAGAGCTCTGTCCGGATGGTGGGGGAAGAATGGTTAGTGGGTGGGAGAAATGGAGAATCTCCACTGACAACTTGGTGGAAGGTTATCAGATACAGCAAGACTGAGTCCAGTGGGCCCCTACAAATTTCCCTTTTAAGTCTCATAAGCCAAGTCCTCTGTCTGAAGAGGTTGCCAGGTGTTGATGGAATGACAGATGATTAATTTTAGAGTGAGGAGTTATGAAAATGAGTAAGAGTACAATTAAAATTGATTAAAATAATTAGTTCCCTTGCTTTTTTTTTTAAACAAATGAAACTGCTATAAAGAGCATAAACATTTTTTTTCAGATGTTCAGGTTAGAAAGCTCCCTGGCTTTATAAACAGACTGTACAATTTTCATTAATGTATATCTCTATCTCTTTTCTGATATGCAAAAAAAATGCCTTTTATAGATTTTCCCTCCTTTTTTTCCACCCCTCTTTTCAGGAATGCCAACTAAACAGTTCACATATTTCTCATGTCAGTGAATTATTTTGATGAGGTATTTCTCTTTATTTTTATTCAGTCCATTTCTGACAAGAGAATGAGGACATTTTATGAAGGCAATAAAATGCAGGTTTCGAAAAATACAAGGGCTCAGGAGAAAAAAAACCAAGGTTGCATATTTCAAAGCACTATTAAGCATGTTTTATGCAAGTCTTTCACTGTGATTCTCACTATTTTTTATTATTATTATTTACATTCAGGTGTTCTGTCCTCACAGGGTAATAGGGATAGGATACTTGGAAAACAACTTTGTATCACTTTTCCTGAGAATACGGTATTATTATGGTACATAAATATCAATCTGGGAGAGGTTTTTATTAACCAGATCTCAGCAACTGCTGCTCTCATTATGAGCTGGCAGGCTTCTGCATTTCAAATTTCTAATCAGCATGACCATAGCTGACTAAACCCTGATGGAAACATTCTTAACAAAACATCTTTCCTAGCATCAAACATAGGAATATTTACCAGTCTGTCGGCTGTTTTACTTTAGGAATGTGTCTTTAAGGAGAGCAAAAACAGTTTGCTGCAAAGAAGGATATATAGGACAGGCTATTTAATTCACATTTGTGATTGTATCAAGCATGGAGGTGACAGAAAGAATGATATTATGAAAGTGGAAAAGAGGTATTATTGTAGATGTTAAGGACCAGTTGTCATAAATGTGTTATCTACCTATTTTGGAAAAGGCAATATTTTATACCAGTCATGGAATGTAGCATTACCTGTTGTTATGGCAAACGTTTTGTGATATCTTACCGTAATACCTTATTTATATTATAGTAGTGACATTGGTAAAACAATAACGATTGATGAATATAAAATATTTCTTCTTAGTTTCTACCTTTAGTTTATGTTGAAGGAAAAATCTTCATCAGGATCCAGTCCAAGCTGGGAATAAACAAAACGGAGACTGCTTTAGAAAGAAGGTTGTAGTTTATTGAAGAGCAGAGCCAGACGGAAATGTGGCTCTGGGAAAGCTGACCACGTGTAGCTGGGCGTGGTGGGTTTTTATACCTTCTTGGGCTTTTGTGTTTGAGGTTGTTTCTTCTTCCTGTGGCATGAACTTTAACCTGAGCTGATGGTGGTGGATTAATCCTATTATGTCCAAAAGATCATTTTTTTTAGAGTTTGGGTGGGGGATGTAGATTTTAGGAGTCTTTGTCTTTCTAATTCATCTGCTCCAAGCTTCCTGGCTCTAGTCTTCCTGAATGAATCACCAAATTTGCATTTCTGCAGAGCTGGTCTCTACCTGGCACTATTAAGAAAACTGGGCCTTCTTTTCTGCCTTTAAGTTCCTTTGGGGAAATATAATATTCTGCCTCTTAATATTCCCAAAATATTTCTTTCTCTAGGGGGATGCTGTCCTCCCACATTAATTTTAATTTGTTTTTAAGTTTCCTTATTTCTCTAAGATTAAAGATTATTTGTTAAAAGTAAAGGTAGTAAATAAATAAATACTTTTTCTGTCTTTCTATTTCTCATTCAAACACATGAATTCTGAATTTTTTATTGACTGTTCAAAAACATTGGCTGGAGGAATTATGTTGTTGTTGTTAGCTGCGAAGTCATGTCCGAGCCATCGCGACCCTATGGACAACGTTCCTCCAGGCCTTCCTGTCCTCTACCATCTTCTGGAGTCCATTTAAGCTCATGCCTACTGCTTCAGTGACTCCATCCAGCCACCTCATTCTCTGTCATCCCCTTCTTCTATTGCCCTCAATCTTTCCCAGCATTAGGCTCTTCTCCAGTGAGTCCTTCCTTCTCATTAGGTGGCCAAAGTATTTGAGTTTTAGCTTCAGGATCTGGCCTTCTAAAGAGTAGTCAGGGTTGATCTCCTCTAAAACTGACCAGTTTGATCACCTTACATTCCAAGGGACTTGTAGGAGTCTTCTCTCGCACCATAGTTCAAAGGCCTCAATTCTTTGGCGCTCAGCCTTTTTTATGCTCCAGCTTTCACTGCCATACATTGCAACTGGGAAGACCATAGCCTTGACTATATGCACTTTTGTTTACAGGGTGATGTCTCTGCTTTTTAGTGTACTGTCTAGATTTGCCATTGCTTTCCTCCCCAGGAGCAATGTATTTTAATTTCTTGGCTACAGTCCCCATCTGCGGTGATCCAGGAAAATAAAATCTGTCACTACGTCCATTTCTTCCCCATCTATTTGCCAGGTATTGAGAGGGCCAGATGCCATGATCTTGGTTTTCTTTTTTTTCTTTTTTTATTGAAAAGTTTTATAAAATACAATTTTCCTTTAAAAAAAAACCCCCCTTCCCCCTCCCTCCTCCCCTCCCTACCTCCCCCCTATCTCCCCCCCTCCCCCTCCCCCTCCTCCCTCCCCTACCTCCCCCCCTCCACTTCCCCTCCTCCCCCCTCCCCCCCCCCCCCGACTTCCCAGAGCAAAATACAAGGTATATATCTAAAAGGCAATCATAAACAATCATATACTAACAATTATAAACTCTAAAATCCATCACTCTCTAGCTTGTATATAGTAAACCAATCCTTAATAATACTAAATATATATAAAAAACTAAAATAAAAAAAACTAGCATCATTCCCATCTATGTTCTTCCACAATTCACTATTACCTTAACATATTCTCATTTGCACATTAATAAATAGTTACACAAATTAACCCACATTAACCCACAAAACTTTCTTCCTCTTCCTCTGTAGTAAGTTGTCCATTAATTCCAAATTAAAAAAAAAAAATTTCTATTACCATACATAGCATCCCAAAACTTTTTTTTTTTTAAAAAAAAACACAACTACCACTTAACTATAAATATTTTGTGGAAGTTCCATAGATTCCTACTGGTCTTATTTTTTTTTCTTTTTTGAGCGTTTTAAGGCAGCACGCGTCACCCTCTGTTCTCTAAGATCATCCAAAAGAGTTGCAGCTTGAACTCCTCCTGTACCCTTCTCATCTATCTGTGCATCTTCATCCTCTTGATGTTCTCCTTCTCCAGATCCCTCTGCAGCTTCCAGAAGTGTTGATGGGGTTACTTCCAAGACATTATTATAAAAATCATGCGCTTGCTTCACATTACTCAAACAGTATCTTTTGCCATCATACATGAAGCTCAACCCAACTGGGATCTCCCATCTGAACCTTATATCTCTTTGCTTAAGCTCTTGCACAAGAAATATAAAATCCTTCCTTCTCTTTAAAATCTTTGGAGGAATTTCTTTTAAAACCAAAACTTGTTGACCAGCAATCACAACTTTGGTATCGTAGGCAGCTTGTATAACTTCATCTCTAATTTCCCTTTTTACAAAATAAACCACCACATCTCTAGGCAACTTTCTCTGTTTAGCAATCCACGAATTCACACGGAACACTTTGTCCATACCTTGTTTTAATTCAGATGCTGGATGGTTCAATACTCCCTCAAAAGCCTCAGAAACCAGCTGCTTTAAATCTTCCTTAATATTCTCTTTTAGGCCTCTAATTCTCACAGCAAACTGCATCTGGTAAAATTGGGCCAAGCTCTGTTCACTGTCAATTTTGTCTTTTAAATCTTCAATTTCCAATACTTTTGCTTCTAATAAAGCATTCTTTTGAATCAAGTCTTGCACTTGATCATCCAGCACCTCCACACATTTAGCAACTTTTTGCACTGAGGACAAAATGTCTACCTTCATTTCTCTAAGTTTCTGTTCCATCCTTTCTTCCATTCTCTGCTCCAATTTCTCCAATTTCTCCTCCATCTGTAGAAATTTAACACCCATTGACTCCAAAATTAACTGGGTATGTTTTTCAAGATCCTTCGATGTCAATACATCAGGAGAATGCAACGCCTGCAGCAATGATTGTTGTTGCACCGGAGAATTTCCAGCACTCCGAAAAGTTCTAGGGGGAGGTTTCGCCGCCATCTTTTACTTACAATTGTGACGCACTTTCACTTTAAGTTTTAAGCAAAGTCCATCAAGCTTGAGAGTAAAATAAAATCTTCTTCATCTCTTCATCTTTCCCTCTTGTACTGCTCTGCCTGCTCTTTCCCTTTCATAGTCTATCCTTCAAGCAGGGATGGTCGCAGACGCCTGGCTCTGCTCCATAAAGTCCGGAGCAGAGACGCTGGTCAGCTGGGAGCAGCCCAGGCTACGGGGGAGTTCAATCCTTCGGCCGCCCAAGCTCCAAGCTCAGGCGGCCCCGGCGAACTCAACCCCCACCTGGGGGCTCACCCCCTCCTCTTCTCCCGAGGAGGGGGCTTCAGATTCGCCCGAACAGCTGATCGGCGCTGTTTCGGGCGAAAAAACACCAGCTGAGCCGCGGGCAGCCCGGGAAGGCTCCCTCCGTCGCCGCGGAGCCACCGGAAGTCCGATCTTGGTTTTCTTAATGTTAAGTTTTAACCCAAGTTTTGCACTCTCCTTCTTCACTCGCAACAAGAGGCTCTTTAGTTCTTCTTCACTTTCTGCCATTAGAGTGGTATCATCTGCATATCTTAGGTTGTTGATATTTCTTCCAGCAATCTTAATTCCAACTTCTGATTCATCTAGCCCTGTCTTTCTCACGATGTACTCTGCATATAAGTTAAATAGGCAGGGCGACAGTATACAGCCTTGCCGGACTCCTTTCCCAATTTTGAACCAATCAGTGGTTCCGTGTCCAGTTCTCACTGTTGCTTCTTGGCCCACATATAGGTTTCTCAAGAGACAAATAAGATGGTCTGGTATGCCCCTCTCTTTAAGAACTTGCCACAGTTTGTTATGATCCACACAATCAAAGGCTTTAGCATAGTCAATGAAGCAGAAGTAGATGTTTTTCTGGAACTCTCTAGCTTTCTCCATGATCCAGCGTATGTTGGCAATTTGATCTCTAGTTCCTCTGCCTCTTTGAAGTCCTGCCTGTACCTCTGGTAGTTCTCGATCCACATACTGCTGGAGTCTAGCTTGTAGGATTTTAAGCATAACTTTACTAGTGTGAGAAATGAGTGCAATGGTGCAATAGTTTGAACATTCTTTGGCACTGCCTTTCTTTGGAATTGGAATGTAAACTGATCTTTTCCAATCCTGTGGCCACTGTTGAGTTTTCCAAATAGTTCTTCTGTGTGATTTTGCCACCTCTTCTTAATGTCTTCTGCCTCTGTTAGGTCCCTGCCATTTTGGTCCTTTATCATGCCCATTTTTGCATGAAATGTTTCCTTCATCTCTCCAATTTTCTTGAAAAGATCTCTGGTCCTCCCTACTCTATTGTTTTCTTCTATTTCTTTGCACTGTTCATTTACATTCTTATCTCTTCTAGCTATTCTCTGGAATTCTGCATTCAATTGGGCGTATCTTTCTTTTTCCTCCCTTGCCTTTCACTTCCTTCCTTTCCTCAGCTATTTGCAAAGCTTCTTGAGACAGCCATTTTGGTTTCTTGCATTTCTTTTTCTTTGGAATGGTTTTGGTTGCTACCTGTTGTACAATGTTGCAAACCTCTGTCCATAGTTCTTCAGGCACTCTGTCTATCAGATCTAATTCCTTACATCTATTCCACTGATTAATTGTTCTCACTTTTAGGAATTTTCTCCTTAATTCCAGGTTGTTTCTTTCCTTGATGAGTTTCCAACCATTGTTTCTTGTCCTGCCTTCTTGTGCTTGGGAGAATAATTTGACCCCCAGTTCATTGTGGCAGCTCCTCAAACACTGGAATACTGCTATCATGTCAACCCTATTTCTTCTTTTCTTTAGACTAGTCAAATCCAATTCCTGAAGCCGTTCTTCATATGTTTTAGTATCCAGGACTTCGATCATCGTAGTTGCATGGAAAATATGATAGCTTGGGAAAACAAAAAGTAGTTAAAAAAAACAACCCCAAATCTTTCTGCTAAGTGGCCTTCTTTGTGCTTTCTGAAGTTGGTTGGTTTTTTTGTTTACTTTTTTGGCAAACATTTCATTCCCAAACTAGATAAGCTCATTTCATCATTGTCCAGCTAAGTTTCCTGTCCATGTGTGTTCAATTTTAGAATAGAATAGAATAGAATAGAATAGAATAGAATAGAATAGAATAGAATAGAATAGAATAGAATAGAATAGAATAGAATAGAATAGAATAGAGATGGAAGGGATCTTGGAGGTCTTCTAGTCCAGCCCCCTGCTCAAGCAGGAGAACTTATACTATCTCAGACAAGTGTCTTCTTCAAAACCTCCAGTGATGGAAAGGCCACGATTTCTGGTGGCAAAGCTGTTCCACTGGTTAATTGTCCTCACTGTTAGGAACTTTCTCCTTAATTCCAGGTTGCTTCTCTCTTTGACCAATTTTCAATAAGCAGAGTTTTCTATAACTAGCAAAAGGCCTAACCACCTTCCTATTTCCACACTGCTATTAAGGTATTAGAGATCAAAATTTATTTAACCGATTATTTACTCAGTTAAGGAGAAACTTATTTTTCTGGAGTTAGCCTGAAGGTCAATAATATGCTCCAGACAAAATGGCTAAGAGCACTTGAGGTAACATAAGATAAAAAGAGTACTTTTTATTTTTTTAAAAAAGTACTTTTTTATAAGATAAAGTACATAATATTAAAAAGTACTTCTTTAAATAAAATGTTTTACTTTTATTTTACATGATATAAACTGATACTACTGATATTTTAACTATGCACTTTTTTATTTCCTGAGGCATTTTATTAACATTGTTGCTGCTGATTTTATGATCATCTTATTATTATTATTTACTATTGCATATGGATAACTGCAATTATTGGCCACTTCAGACAATAGGAATTCATAGGTATTGTACAAAGTGGCCAGAGACTGTTATAACAGCAGCAGCACTAAGAGCAAAATATTTAGAGATTTTTTTAAAAAAATGAACTCTAATAGTTAAGATAGAAAATATAGCAGTAGAGAAACATTACTATTAATGTGAAAAAATATTGTTATGAAAAATTATTGTAAGCCTAGCACAGGAGCTATTTCTTAGAACAATTAAACCTACAATTATGGAGCCTATTTTAGGATGCTGAGCTTGTCGATCAGAAGGTTGGCAGTTTGGCTGGTCGAATCCCGAGTGCCGCGTAACAGAGTGAGTGCCTGTTACTCGTCCCAACTTCTGCCAACCTAGCAGTTCGAAAGCACGTAAAAATGCAAGTAGAAAAATAGAGACCACTACGGTGGGAAGGTAACAGCGTTCCATGCGCCTTTGGCGTCTAGTCATGCTGGCCACATGATTCCCAGCTTCATCATGAAGCTAGTCGTTTCCGACTCTAGGGGCCGGTGCTCATCTCCGTTTCAAAGCCGAAGAGCCAGCGCTTGTCCGAGGATGTCTCCGTGGTCATGTGGCTGGCATGACTAGACACCAAAGGCGCACGGAACGCTGTTACCTTCCCACCGTAGTGGTCCCTATTTTTCTACTTGCGTTTTTACATGCTTTCAAACTGCTAGGTTGGCAGAAGCTGGGATGAGTAACAGGTGCTCACTCTGTTACACGGCACTTGGGATTTGACCCGCCAAACTGCCAAACCTCTGATCGACAAGCTCAGTGTCCTAACCCACTGAGCCGCCATGTCCCTAATTTTAACATAGATGGCCTCTTTGACCCCTATTTCAAACCAGCAGTCCTCTCTGTCCAGAATGTGGACTTTGATGCCCCTTCAAAGGAGTAGCCTTTGTCTTTCAAATGCAGATGGACTGCTGAATCTTGTCCTGATGGGTTTGTTCTCCTATGTTGTGCCATGCGTTGGTGAAGCAGTTGCTTTGTTTCTCTAATGTACAGATCTGCACATGTCTCACTGCATTGTACTGCATATAGCACATGGCTCAGTTTGTGTTTGTGCAGTTTATCCTTGGGGTGGACAAGCTTCTGCCTTAGTGTATTCTTGGGTTTAAAGCGTGCATGTATGTTGTGTCGGTGGAAAATCCACCTGAGCTTTTCAGATATTCCTGAAAATGTATGCAATGACAATGTTGCTTTGTTTGTTGTTCTCTTCCTTGTCTATTTTGGAGGATCTCCTTTTTTAATTTGATGAAGGCCCATTTGAGATAGCCACAAGTTCTGAGGGCTTTCTTGATGTGTTTTAGTTAACATCATTTTCTTGTAAATGGTAATGGGTTTGTAATTAATAAATAGCTTTTGGTTTCATCATCTCTAAGCCATTTCTTCCAGAATGTAAGTATATTATAGGATTCCTAATTCTATATAATGCAGCCTATGGAATAGATTATGGAAGGCAGTACAGAATTGATGAATTTAGATTAGTTCCAGCCCAAATTCACTTTCCTGTCTTCCACCAAAACACACTCAACTGTAGAAGAAACTAAAGTTGAAAATATTTTTTTAAAGGTGAACTAATGTTTTCTCAATGCCAGTACATTTTTCTCTGTAATTTTATAGTGAACTTACTGCGATATGTAGACAGATGGTTTGGTACACTCATGAGGACGACAATTTTCGTACACTACTGGATTTTCTATGGTTGTTTCCTTGACAGCACATCTGTACACTATTCTTTATTTTTAACATGAGTACGGTTCTTTTTTTCTACACTACTTTATGGGAGGATCAAAGCTCACTAATAAAGGACAATTTTTCCGGCTAAAGGTCCTAGCTTCAATTCCTACTTTCTCCAGCTAAAATGTTTTGGTAGCAAATTACCCCACAGAAGAAGACTATGTTATGGATGGAATAGATTAGTATTTTTCAACCTTGATAACTTTAAATGTGTGAACTCTAGCACCCAGAATTTGTAAACTATGAGGAATGAGGAATCCTGTAAATTAAAGTCCAATCATCTTAAAGCTACCAAGCTTGAGAATCACTGGATTAAACCATGTTTTTAGTAATTTAACTGCAGCAAACAAGCACATGAATCTGGGATAGAGCAAGTGATGGCTTTCTTTAAAAATGCTCATCATGTATACTACAGATGAGTCTTCACAGGTTAAGAAGAAACCTGGCAAAACTTTAGGGGCCACAAATAATAGGAACCAGGGGCCATTGGAGTAAGATAGTAAGATGTTGTGATTCCGTGTCAGCCTGTACTCCCAACAGCTGAGTCCAAGGGATCTGAGGAGGAGGAGAAGGGGTTTGGAGAGCCATCAGAGTCAGAGGGAGGCTCTGATGCATTATAAGACTCACAGCCAGAGGAAGGGCCTGGCCCTTCCAATCGTGTTCTGGATGAGGCTCAGCTGTGTGGGGAGGATGAGTCAGACTCTGAGGACTCACAAATGGACATCATTATGGACACTCATAATAGAAGACAATTAACCAGAGCAGGTCAGAGGAAGACTATGCAGCAACTCAGTGAAAGGAGGAGAAGGCATTGAGAAGCCACACGCTGCTTAATAAAAGGGGATGGTGTGGGCGGTGCTGGTTGCTGAAGGCAACCATTTTTAGAACTTCAAGGGAATCATGGTTTGTTTGTTTTATTGGTGAACTTCTTGTTTAACTCCTGCTCTGTTTTGCTGTTTGCACCAATTATTCATTGGAAAAGTATTCTGTTGTTTTTTTTTGTTTTTTGGTTTGAGGACTTAAGTATTAGGACTGTGTATAAATAAAAAGGGTTGGCTATTTCAGCCCACTAATAAAAAAGAGGTTGTTCTTGTGATGCAAACAAGGACAGTTGTAGGCTGGGACAGAACAGTATCAAACTGGGATAATGTATCCCATATTAATACATTACCTACTCTGGTTCCATATTCATCGGGACAACTTTCAAGTCTGTAAAGTGCTTGTTGTGGCAAGAATCAGATGAGCAAATGGCAAAAAACCATTAGGCCATGGTGGAAGAGCTGACTGTTCACTTGACTTAGTTTGTATTTAACTTTGTTTTTAATTTTGACTCTTAGGTCTGAGATTTGTATTAACTGGCTTGGTTTAAATATTGAATTACTATTGCATCTATGAAGGCTTGTTTTATCTTGAAAGGAACATTGGTCACTTTATATTCTTGTCTGTCTCCTTGCAAAACACATTTCATTCTGATGGGACAATGCTGAACAAAATGACCCACCTGTCAAACAGGCATTTTGTGAAGATTAGATTTTTGATTCACCTTCTGGTGAAAGCATTTGGGGTATAAAGCTTGGCAGTTTGGGATCCTCTCAGTTTGCCTGGCAATAATTGTTGGGCTATGCAGGGGTGTCAAAGTCAATTTCATTGAGGGCCGCATCAGCATTGCGGTTGCCCTCAGGGGGCCGGGTGGGTGTGGCCTGGGTGGGTGTGGCTTACTGGGTGGGCGTGGCTGAAGTGCGTATGGCCTACTGGGTGGGCGTAGCCAGCTCTACATCGTTCACATCAAGGGTGCCTATGGGGGCCTGGGCAGGAGTGGGACAGATCTGAGGGTCTCTGGCAGAAGGAGGGTCTCTGGGCCAGGGCCAAGGCAGTGGGGGCCGTTCCCTCACTGTTTCCAGGATGGCTTTGTGGGCCGCATGAAACCACTTCACGGGCCGGATCTGGCCCCCGGGCCTTGTGTTTGACATGTCTGGGCTATGTAATATCTTTCTAATCTACTTGGTTTATCAGATTGCTTATCAGGATAAGTAATATTTCAATATGTGTTTCCTGCAAGCTTGACCAAAATAAAGTTGAAGCTGGATCTCATTGAAACCTTGTTTATAGTCTACTGCAGGAATAACATTTATAAAGCTATCAGCAGTCTTTTAATAGTGAAAGAGTTGGCAGCCAACTTTGGGTAGTTTTTTTTTTTCCCAAGAAGAGGAGGAAGAGAAGCAAGAAAAGAGAACAAAAGAAACAAGAAATTACACATTTAATGATACTATATTATCTGGTGTCCCAAAGATGCTTTTTCAAAAGGCAACTAGATGTTCTGCTTCTCATCCTCCATCATTCATTCAGAACTGAAGCAGCTTCTTGGATGAGAAGCAAAACATCTTCAAGGAAAAACAAAGTCTCGTTGCCTTTTGAAAAAAGCACCTTTGGGAGAACCATGATCTGTATGACTGAGAATCTCCATAGTCAGTTATGTTACCTGGCAGCTTTAAAAAACAACAACACCTCTCCAAAAGGTTAAAACAAGTTGTAGTTTCCAAGTTTTCAAAAGTTTTCCACCTCATATTACGGGTAGTTCTCAACTTACGACCACAATTGATCCCAATTTTTTTTGTTGCTAAGGAGACATTTGTTAAGTTTTGCCCCATTTAACAACTTTTCTTGCCCCAGTGAATCCCTGCAATTGTTAATGAGTAACCCACTTGTTAAATGAACCTGAATTCCCCATAGACTTTGCTTGACAGAAGGTCACAAATGGGGATCACATGATTCCTGGACGCTGCAAGCATCATGAATATGAATTAGTTGTCTGAATTTTAATCACATAAAGGTCATAACTGTGAAAAAAAGTCATGCCACATTTTTCAGTTCTATTGTAACTTTGAATGGTCACTAAATGAACTGTTGAAAGTCGAGAACTACCTGAACAATAATAAATCAAACCAGTAACTTTCTACCAAGATAGAACAGTATTCAAATGGATATCAATATTCCTTGGCACCTGCTGCTTCTTCCATCTTGGTAATTATTTACTTGCTATGCAAACTGATATTAGTACAATCAGAAGCAGATGATTATTCTGTGTTTTTTTTTTTGTTTTGGATTATCGGATAGGGCTTCATTGTTATCTGTTTGGATAGAGCCCAAGAAAGTTTGACCAGCGTTTTATCCTGCTAACACAACAGTGTTGGCAACTACTGAGAAAGATGTGATGGATATTGGCCTTAAGATGAGTGAGAATATTAAAGCTATTAAAGATACTGTGAATCCTACAAATGCCACCTTGGATACAGCTGAGAATAGAATCTGTCAGCTGGAAGATTGTCAAAGTCAGTAGACATATCTATAATTGATTTACTAAAGGCTGTTAAGCTGCTTACGGACAAAATGATGTCTCAGGAATCTCACTCTCCTGTAGTCAATTTACATTTCTCATCAGCTGAAGCCAGGAAAGGTATGTCTATTTATTTATGGAAGCATTATTTCAAAAAGTACTTGCCTTGTCTGACAAATACTGTATGATGCTTTGGGAAATTCACTCTTACTGGATCAATGTTCATTTCTTGTCAGCAGAAACCAAGGAAATTGTGCCAACTTATGGAAGTTTTAATTTACATTTACAATACAAAGAAATGTTCCCGCCATTCACTGTGAAGATCCTTAGACTGCTATCACAAATGAAATTCTTTAGAAAGCCCATTCCAGTGATATAGAGAGATGCAATTCTTATATATATTTTTCTTTGATTTTGGTAAGGAGTTCAAAAACAAAGAAAAATGTTCCAGAGTGAGAGAAATAATGTTTTTCTCAAGGATAGAATCTTCAATAATAACCCAAGCCTAACCAGAAAATATTTTTATATAATATATTTTATTTATTTTTTTATAAGTTTACATTTCATAAGTGCTTAATAAACAATGTGTTGTCTGGATCTTGTCTTAATAACATATTAATAAAATCCTAGTCTCTATCCTGTTTTTCCAGCCATTGGTAAAACACATCCCATATTTGAAAATACTCTGTATCTTCTTTTTCTTTAATCTTCAATTGTGAATCTCTCCATTTCTGCACATTCCAGTATTTTCTTAATTACATCATCTTCAGAGGGCGTTTCTTCATTTTTCCAATTCTGCACAAAAACAATTCTTGCTGCTGTTAATACATGTACCATTAAATATACATTTTCTTTCTCGTATTTTCCTGAAATTATACCTAAAATCTTTAAAATCTACATGCTAACCCTAACCTTAACCCTAATCAGAAAATATTGATATCCTGGCTAGAGAGAATCATCATCTTAAAATAAAGTAATGCTCATATGTGAAAAACAACAGTCTATGCCTATATTTTGTAGACCTAAACAAAGATTTGTTATTGCTATGCAAATCATAATTCCATCCATGAAGATGTACTTGAAGTACCAAACACTGTTGCTATTATGGTTTTTCAATTTTAAAATCTCTTCTGCATCATTGCTAAAGAAGGACTTGAATTAATCTGAATTTGACCTTTGAGAAAAGTCATTTATAGCAAACTATTAACCACTGTGTAGCATTGCCTTATCTTAGAAATTATATCACCTCAAACTACAGAACATCTCCAGGATAATGAAAAAATATTCAATTTGTTCTCTGCCAACATTTTAATATGGATTGATTTTAATACAAAATTTGAAAGAGAAGAGTCTGTTTCCAAACACACGAAATACCTCAGGGCTGCAAAAGAGTTTATTATGGATTTTTTTTTCATATACCAATGCGTATAATCTGATCTTTTTAGGAAATATTAGGCTACACTAGCTTTAGAAAATATTTTTGACATAGTTATCTCAAACACTTGTTTAAAGTGTCACTTTGTTAATTTGAATGATGGTTTTTTTCCTCCTTAGTAAATGAAACTTGGCAAAAAGATTTCATTGATTCTCCAACTTTGTGCCCCATTTGAATACATAGTCTTTGATCACTGCAGTTCAGCTGCAGTTTGGAGGACTAGAAAGGGCAAAATACACAATGCAGAAAAATAATATGTTAAAGCCGAATGGAAAATAAAGTTAAACCAGTCTTCTGTCATTGTGCAGGAGAGTAATGTGATGTGTCAGTTTTCTGGCTTCTCTCCTGGCAGGATGCTGCTTTCAATAATTAGTTTGGCCCATCGCATGCTGGAGATGGGGTTAGAATGAAATCTCAGAGAACCACAGGGTTGGTTTCAAACCTGGAATAAGCCAGAATAGACATTAGGCAAAACATACAACATTCTCTCATTCTCTGGTATGTGAACCTGTCTGAATCCTTCGCTATGAGAAGAAGAAAGGGTAAAATCTTAATGCTCAAGAAGAATCTCAGATTGACTTCATTAAAATTTGGATTTCTGCATTTTGATGAAGTAGTGCTATATTCTGGGGCTGACTTTTGCAAGATTAAAAGAGGGCTCATCTGTTCAGCTATTAACATGCTTACCCCCCTTCTCTAAATTGAGAGGAAAGTATGTTGACGTAAAATGCAATCTATCATTAATACACTTCAGAAACAAGGTTCGGTGGTGTTGCTGCCCTGCTATTTTTCCCTCTATCTTAATATCATCTAATGGCATTAAAGTAACCAACTGCTCTCTTTGACATGTAAAAAGGCAAGACTGTGTGCACAACTCTTATCATGTGTTTATTAACTTTAATATTTAACATTAGATTCATGTTTCTCAAAGCAGAAGGTTGTGCCAAATAGGATAGCTTGGTTGGATGCATTTGAAGATGGCTACTAGCCAAGGGAGGAAAGTATCATGGCCTTAGTAGAGTCAGGCCCCAAGATACAAATCGAGTAGGTCCGGCCAGGCATTGAGTGTGCAGATTCATTGATGGCTATTTTATTTTTATTTTTTTATTTTAATTCCATTTATATCCCGCCCTTCTCCGAAGACTCAGGGTGGCTTACAAGCTTACAAGTAGCCTTCATTCTATGTATATGCCTGCTTATTAGGGCTTTCACACACACCCCAAGTGGCATTATTATAAAGTCAGCTTAATTGCCCCCAACAATCTGGGTCTTCATTTTTATTTTTTAAATTCCATTTATATCCCGCCCTTCTCCGAAGAC
Source organism: Vipera ursinii (assembly GCF_947247035.1). Lineage (NCBI taxonomy): Eukaryota > Metazoa > Chordata > Lepidosauria > Squamata > Viperidae > Vipera > Vipera ursinii. The sequence goes on from NC_139513.1 coordinate 234,707,804, forward strand.
TCAAGGCAGCTTACAAGCTTAGCAGTAGCCTTCATTCTATGTATATGCCTGCTTATTACGGCTTTCACACACACCCCAAGCGGCATTACTACAAAGTCAGCTTAATTGCCCCCAACAATCTGGGTCCTCATTTTACCAACCTCGGAAGGATGGAAGGCTGAGTCAACCTTGAGCCTGGTGGGATGCGAACCTGCACTAATTGCAGGCAGCTGGTGTTACTTAAGGAGGCATTAGCCCACTGCTCCACCAAGGCTAGCCTTTCCTTTACCAATACAAAAGTCTCTTGTGGTTCTTCCTCAGCCAGTACTTCTTTGGACAATACAGGTGATGAGAAGCTGAGGTCTGTCAGTTCCACAAGGGAGATCAAATCAGGAAACAAACTTCACAGGAAGATTAGAACAATGCTTTATTGAAAAGGCTATGGAATAGAATCTTGCAAGACTGCCAATATTTTGCCTTCTCTCATTTGTATAAGCCATTGATTGCCAATCTGAAAGCCAGCCTGAGTAACTTCTTAATATAAAGCCTAAGAAAGGTTTCTTCCTATTTTCTCTAATGATTTCCAAATATTCGCTTCAAGGCCATGTCCATGATTCCCTGTAGGGAGAGATGTTTAACTGATTAAAGTTTCAGCTCAATGATTGAGGATTAAAAACACACAGGGACTGTCTTCCATTGCTGGAAGCAACTTCAGCATCCAGATTCATGCTCTATGTTTTATGCTTTCTTGTCTCTAATTCCTGCTACATTCTGGACCTTGGCATATCCCCCAACCAGGTTTCTGACTTTTCTTTCAGCACTTTCAAGACATCATTTTCTTTCCTCCCCCTCCTCCCCCTCCCCCTCCTCTTGGGCTTTGTGTCTCATCCTCAACCACAAGGAAGCTGTACTCCATAAGCATGTCTCTGTGTATACATATGGTGATAGATAGATACATAGATAATCCTTTTTTGAAAACAAATATAAACATTTGTGCTTCTATTTGTAAGTCTTAAATTGAAATCTTCAGCACAAATTATGTATTGATGATTTGCAGATTATAGATTGGAGAGCTCTAAAAATGCAATTTCAGTTGATAAAACTTGATGATTAAAACTTTCATTAAGGCTTCAGAGCTAGATTAATACTACTAAATTGATTATTAATGGAAGATTAATGTATATTAGATCAGTTAATGATAATTTGTGGCAGGCTAAACTCCCTTGAATATTTTTGGTCAAACAAAGGTTACCCTATGATAATGGTGGTTTTTACCAACCAGATTTTCAACTTTATAATTAGGTTTGGCTTTAACATCTGCTTTCTTTTGGCTAAGACCTTTTATGAATATTCCCTTCTTTGGACCTATTTGGAGAGTGAGTGTTTAACAACTGTTAAGTCTTGGCAAGTAGTCTTTGTTTCCAATCTTGAAAGCTGACGGGCAGACCAGTTCATTAATAGATAAATTATTCCATTTTGATCTTGAATCAAATGTTAAATTGACAGCATGGAATGATTTAAATTTGAAAGGAGCAAGAAAAATATTTTATGGGAATACTTGGGCTAAACAAGGGATTCAGTTAATAAATCTGTTAGTTCCCAATGGTTGTTTTGGAGAGTTAGAGAGATTGTATGTTGAACATAGGATCTTGAACATGACTTGCCTCCATTCACTCCATTAATATTACAATATTAATATGTGCTTATTAAACTGCATAGTGTGGATGGCCTAAAAATTCCAGCTACCTGCAGTTTTAACCTCCTTAAGAGATAAAGTTCTATAATGGAAACCAGCAATTCAATTTTATTCAGAGTTTTTTAAAAAATGAAATGAAAGTTAGCATTAATTACATTTATGAATAATTGAATATCCAAATTTAGAAAAAAATGATGGATCCAGGTGTTAAATGTAAAATATGTTATGATTTAAAAGGGAAATTAACTCAACAGAAAATGCAATTTCAAAGAAAAAGATAAGAAAGAAGAAAAATAAAGAAGGAAAAATATAAATATTTATGTGTGTATTTGCATTGTAATAAATTGAAAGTTCTTTTTTTCCTGTTGATTCATGTTCTGTTATTTTTCTTCTCTTTTCTTTTGATTACTTTATTTTTATTTTTCTTATCATCTATCTATCTATCTATCTATCTATCTATCTATCATCTAACAATTTTAGTTTCAATGAAATGGAAAAAGAAATAATCTCAATACAAATAAATATTTAAAAGAATATATAAAATATAATGAAAAATAGAAACAAGGTAAGTAAAAAATACATTGATAAACTGACAAATTTAATATATTTTAATGCACTATTAATGACTCAAAACAGATATGTCAAACTCGCGATGTCATGTGACATTGCGCAATGTATCAGGACAGTTTTGCCATTGCCGGCAATGGGGTGGGCATGGCTTCTGGGTGACGTGTCTGGCCTGCCGGCTGGCAGTTTGACACCCCTGACTTAAAAGTATTATAGACATTTCATGCCCAGTTTGTAGTCAAGACATATAACTAAACTAAAAATATTAGATTAGCACATCTGAAATCAATACTGTAAGAGGAAAAGATATAAACAATAAACAATTTATTGAAAAGTTGTAAACATTGTGCAGAATATGTCACTTTAAAATATGAATTCTAGAATCTAAATTTGGAATGCAGCAAAATTCTACGTATGAATTATAGTTCAGAAATTATTCTCAAATAAGATTGAATTGTTCAATAACTTTTTTGATATGAAGTTATTCTAGACATCAAAATATATTATCATCATGTAATTAGTATTTTTGCCATAGAAGGTATCAGGGATCTTATCCAATAAAAAGCATATAAAATCCTCACAGATATTATTATATAAAATGCCAGTTCAGTGTATTTTGAAGAAATATGTGGTTTGGTGAAGCTTAATAAAAATATCTCAGTTTGAAATGGAATTATGACTTTCAAAATGTGTTCCTAACTATGAATAATTAATTTCCAATATTGTTTAATTTTGCAGCATTGCCATCACATGTAGCAGAAAGATCCCATCTGTTCATTGAATTTCCAGCATTTCACAGAAAGGGAGTTACTAATTTTAGCAATCACGAGTGGAGTAATGTACCAGAAATAAAACAACTTATACCAGTTCTCTCTAAGTATGCCTGAGGTAAATTCTGAAATTCTCACTCTTCCATCTTTAAAACTTCTGTATTTAGATTTTGCATCCATTTAAGAATGCAGTCTTTAACATGTTCAAGTTCTGAATCATATTTTATTAATAGATTATAAATTGTGCCCAGTAAATATTCAATATTATGAGTTATCTTCAAATTCAACAAATTTCTCCATTTTTCTTCTTGTTACCATCATTCCCTTGTAATTATACTGCTTATTTGAAATTATTGGAATCAAATGAGTGGGAAAGAATACTGTACAGCAAAGGGTTGTAAAATCTTAATTTTATCTTGTTAATAATAAAAATATTATATTTAAACAATTATTGTTTTTCCACTAAGCAAGTTTCTTAGTGCTTTCTTAATTATAAAAGTAGACATTCAGGAAAGAAGCAGCAGAGTCTGTCTTAACCTTTCCCTATACACTAATCTCAAATATTCAATATGTTGCTTAACATTAAATAATCTTTTCAAAACATTTATTTCTGTTTTTATTAATTAAAATATTGTAGAGCTATGTATCCCCTATGGGAAGTCTACCTCTTCTGTTATGTATTGGGCTTGTGGTGTTACACCACGTGAGTTGCTGAAGAAGCTAATGGCTCTCCAGCAACCCAGACAGGCCGTTTCCGGTCCTGCAATTGGTCAGCCCCAGGCAGCAAGCGTGGGTTCAAACCTATTGGCTGCCACCTAGGGGCTAGGCCAGGGGTCGGCAACCTTGGCTCTTTTATGACTCGTGGACTTCAACTCCCAGAATTCCTGAGCCACCATAGCTGGCTCAAGAATTCTGGGAGTTGAAGTCCACGAGTCATAAAAGAGCCGAGGTTGCCGACCCCTGGGCTAGGCTATATATTGTGGCTGGTTGTGGCCCAAGCTTCAGTACAGTTCCAGCAAGAATAAAAAAAATGAGTTTTCCTGTACTCAGACTTGTGTCATCATTCCTGCTCACCAGAGCCCACGACTTAACATCTTCCATCACAGTGAAGGAACCCTAAGAATATATAATCCAAACTTTTTTCAAGGAAATCATGGCCATTTTTTTCTTGTTTTATCTTATTATTGACCTTTTTAATATAATAGGTATTATCTTTCATATATATCTTCAGAATAAATCTATCTGACCAGGCTGTATTATTTCAATATAAAAAAAAAATCTTTGCTTTGAAGTTCTCACTTTTTCTTTAATTACCAAAATTTATCTAGATTGTGTTTCTTATGAGCCATGATTCAGAATCTGACTTTCATCTTGAATCTGATGATGTTGCTCCAGCTGAGCTAGTGCTTCAGAACTGTCAGCCTCAGGAATAAGTAAATCAGTATTCAACTGAGATTGTTCAGTCACAGTCCTGTTCAGCCCTGGGTATAGGCAGATACAGAAGCAAGCACAACAATATTACTCATTGAGCCTATAGAGCAGGGGTCCTCAAACGTGGCCACTTTAAGACTCGTGGACTTCAACTCCCAGAATTCCCCAGCCAGCCTGGCTGGGAAATTCTGGGAGTTGAAGTCCACAAGTCTTAAAGTGGCCAAGTTTGAGGACCCCCCCGCTATAGAGATTGTCAATCATCCAGATCATGGTTGTCCCGAAGGTGCTTTTCCAAAAGGCAACCAGACTTGTTTTTTTTTTCCGCTTGAAGAATTTCCCTTCTCATCCACGAAGTGAAATGTCTTCAAGGAAAAAAAAACAAAAAAAACCTGTCCAGTTGCCTTTTGAAAAAGTATATCCTGGATTCCTCACTGAGGTTTCTCCCTAAATAAATGGCAAAACATGAGTAATTGCAGTCATCTGCTCCTGTGCTTGTAGTCCTTGTTGGAGACAACTGTTTGGCTATCCAACTCTTGAATTGTGTTCATGTTCCTGCTTCTATTTGGTGACTCTTGACTCTTGGATTGGCTGACTACCCAATTTGGTATTTTGCGGTTTTTGAAATGCCTCTGGAACACATTGTTGTTCTTGGATTGCATTTGGCTCCCTTCAGGGAAGCATTTTTAATTAGCATTTGAATTACATTCCTGTTATTCTTTATTAAATTTATATGTTTAAATTTATGAAATGCTTATTAGTTGCCCAAACTGTAGCAAATATTTCTGCTTCTATAGTACTCTCTCTGTGTATAAGAGAGTAATCTTGAAACAGAATGCAACCTTCATTCATCTCTTCCTCCCCCCCCACCCCCACCCCGCTTCTTTTCTAAGTCAAGGACTACTGCATATGACTAGAGTCAAGTTTAGGTTTGATTCTAACTCTCTTGTTTCAGCATTATAATTGTTACATGTTGTTAGGGTCATTCGGAGAGGGATGGAAATGTTACTTATCTTTCCTTTTGTTTCTTCTTTTTTATTGGCTACTCTGCAATTCTGTTTACATGTTTGCACTTTGTAATCTTCTAAACTATAGAATAAAATATGGAGGCTTAATTAAATAATTTTAATTCAATTAATCGGCTGCTGCTGTCTGAAACTCACTACTTTGGCAAGAGGCAAAGTAGCGTTTTTTTTCAAGGAAAATATTCTATCTTACAGTTTAAACTTGACATTTAGACTTCATATTAATTCTGACTCCTTTGTTTGGATGAACTCCAAGGGGAAATGGTGGGGCAGAAAATTGGATACACTCTTCTCACACTATCATTCATACATAAAATATTTCCACAGAGCAATATAGGAGACAAGAATAGTCAGCAAGTTCTGGCAGTGGGGTTTTGTAGACCATTAAAATAAACACCAACAAAGATCTGGCCATATGTCTCTCTTTGGTATATTTATGCTTTCTTTATGGCAAACATTATCTCTACTTACAAGGCTGCAATGCCCAGCAATGAATGAAGGAGACATTCCCAGAGGGGCTTGCTAAGCCAATAGGAGCGGAGCAGTTGCAGTCCATATTATACCCAGACTGGACATTAGGGTGCTCTAGATCATGGGTGTCAAACTCAATCATGTCGTGTGATGTAACATGATGTATCATGATGTTTTTTGCCTTTGCGGAGCCAGGGGGTATGTGGTCTGTGCGTGACGCATCTGGCCCGTAGGCCACCAGTTTGACACCCATGTTCTAGATTGTTTTCCAGGGAAGTTCTCTATCAGGAGAACAACTGAAACAATTGAAGGCTGCTCTAGGACACTTCAGCAGGGGCTGAAGGTAAAGCCACAGTATGAAGCCATAATGTGATGCCATTATGGAAGGGCAGTCTTTGGGGACCTCTTTCCCTGAATTTTTTACTTTCTACATAGGTTAGTAAAATATATATTTAAAACAGAGATTTTTGCTATGAAAAATATTGCACTGAATTAATTGATAATCAGACACTGAATTTCAGCGATACAGTATTTAGAGCCTCTTAGAAAAAGGGTGAAAGTGACATGTGGCCCATGGTTTCTCTACTCTGCCATAAATTAACATGGCTATATTTTTGGAACCTGTACATGTATTCAGTTCAGTTGAAACCTTATCACCTGGGCATATAGCAATCAAATACCCTTTATATGTCCAAACTATTTTTATAAACTTCTTAGAAGGTTAAGAGATTTATAGGTCTAAATATAATAATAGACACTCAAATGTAGCTTTTTAAATGTCAGTTTACATATTTAATAGCTATTATAACTATAAATGGCAACAGACCATGTTAAGAGCAATAAACATGCCCTGAATGCCATAAACACAAATTGCACAAAATGTTAACAACGTCTTTGTCCATAAGGGTTAGTCAACTATGTAAGGAAACAGCACAATAGAAGTGAACCATATTTCTTGTGGGCACAGCAACTTTAAGCATTATCACCTTACAAGGACATTTTCATTCAAGTAATTCATGGATTATAGCCTTCTGTAAAAAAAATGCTAGTTATATTTGTCCCACTATCATTCTAAGCAGATAATAAAGCATGTTATATCACAAGTCAAAACACATAAATAAAACTTATAGTTTCATTGATCCAGTGTACTATAGATTATTGGAAATGCATTAAATATTTTGCTTTTTATGCTTCAGACAAAGGTTATTAATATCATTCATGGAATACATTTCATTAATCTACTTTTGGGGGGGGCAAAAGCCCCTGCTCATTAATATTAGCCCCTGGAAATCACATTCATACTTGTTTACAAAACTCTTTGGGTAAAAGTAGTCAATTATCTTAAGATATTTTGATTTCCAACTTGAAATTTCTAGAATTATTTCCTAACTTGACAGAACTTTTAATTAATTAAAAAGATAAAATACATACAATAAATATTAAAACTATAAGGTGAATTTATTTATTTATTTTAAATGTACACTTGCACACACATGGATAAAAAGCAGCCAACAGGTTGAGCTAAATATTACACTAATCTTCAAATTTCTCTATTAACCATCTGTTATTATATTTTGCATGTAGAAAGTCCACAAACGGCTTCCAATTCTGAATCATGGCATGGACAGATGTGTGAGGGGAATGCTCCGCATGTCATCTGGATTTCTTCACCAGGGGGCCCCTGTAAAGGGGTCAAAAGTCACCTGGAGGGGCGATGAGCGGGGGAGAAGACTCTCCGGTCAGTGGTAGAAGGGCGGCGGCCCTCCCACCAGCTTGGAGTAACTCTCTGAACCAATAAAGAAAGGATTGGCCACTCCCATGGCCCATTGTTTCAGCCATTTCCTGCCGAAGCCAAAATTACAACAAAGCATTTGAAAGCATTTGAAAACTGGATGAGAATTGCCTTCTTCCTTTCCTAACTGTCTACCTTTTCCTGCTAAAATCTTCTTGAATTTGTTTCCCCTTGCGGGGAGAGAAGGAAGGCATTTTTCCCCTACCCTCCTTAATAGGGGTTTCTGTCTACATCAGGAGAGAAATAAAAAAGCTTTGAACTAAATAATACTAATTAATTGGACTTACTGCCTTTCTATTTTTGGCCCAAAATTCCTAAACTCATAGAAATGACTATTCTACCTATTTGATTAAAAAAAGGGGACAAACAAGAAAAAAATAAATAAATAAAAAGACTCAAAATAGATAAAACTTACTCTGTCTCAAAAGGATTGTAAGTACTCTGGGGACATTTAGTGGCCAAGCCTGATACAGCAAGTGAATATTATTGGCAAACAAACTTGTTTATACCTTGGAACTGACCTTGGCATTAAGATAAAAACCTGAAACAGCTGGAGATGAATTTTGCTTAGAGCTGTGGAGGTGGACACTTACTGACTTTTGTTTGAAAATTAGCCTCCACTAAAGACTATTTATAATTACTGAAGTAGCCGAAGGACCACTCGGGACGACAGGCTAGTTAACTAAAAGGTTTATTTAGAGCAAGACAAAACAGAATAACTCGCCCGGCTTTTATAGCCGGCAGCTGTCAGTGAGGGCCAATCAGGAACGTCCATTTTGGCGCCGCGTCTATCTGGACCAATCCGCGTCGTCTGTTCTTGACAGTTCAGGCTTCCGCATGGCTCGGTGTTTTGACAGCCGCGAGCTGTCAGCGGTTGCGCCTGCGCTGTGCGGGGAACTTTGACAGCTGTCAAAGTTCCCGCGTGTTCTCCTGTCAGATTTGCTTTTCCTCACGTATACGGTTTAATCACATCTAACTTAACTGTTTACATATATAATACACCCCTTACCCCTCCCCTGGAGCGTTTCCTCCCTCTCTGTCGTTGGAACCTGCCCACTGGTAGTCCTTTAGGTAGGTGGGGGCCCTTTGGTTCCTGGTGGAACGACGTGGAAGTGGGGCGATGTCTGGGTCTGCCGGTGGTGCGTCTCTTTGCTCCTCTTCTTCTTGGTTTGGTATCGGTAGTATTTCTGGAGGGGGTTGCAGGTTGAGTTCCGACGTTTGGGGTTCTGGGGTGTATGGCGGTTGTCTGGGTCTGAGTTGGTCGATATGGCGGCGTAGGTTGCCGTGAGTTTGTGTGGATATTAGGTAAGAAATGGGTCCTGTTTGTTGTAGCACTGTCCCTTGGACCCATTTGTTTTTATCTGAGTAAGATCGTGCCCATATCATTTGCCCTGGTTTGAATGTGCGGATGGGGGGGGGTTGTTCGTTTTCTTCCGGGTATGTGTCAGGATGCAGTCTGTCAAGCCGCGTTATCAGCCTCCTCCCCCATCTTAGTTCCGCTGGTGATTTGCCCGTTGTTGTGCATGGAGTTGCGTGTTGTGACATTAGGAATTGGCTGAGTCGCCTTTGCCAGTTCCCCTTGACAAATTTTTTCAAAGCTTCTTTTGTGGAGCGTACCATAATTTCAGCCATCCCGTTAGTCGATGGGTGGAAGGGTGCAGACGTGACCAGCCTAATACAATTCTTCATAGCGAATATCTGAAATTCACGAGAGGTGAATTGAGGGCCATTGTCTGAAACTATGGTGTCTGGGAGGCCGTGTGTGGCGAATATTTTTCTTAGGGCTTGTATAGTGGCTCCTGACGTTGTTTTCTTAAGGGGAGTGACTTCTAACCATTTAGAATAACTGTCCACTACAATTAGGAAACTCTGTCCCTGGATAGGTCCTGCAAAGTCTAAATGTATGCGTGACCATGGGTTTTTTGTTGTTTCCCATTTGTGGATTGGTGCCTGGGGTGGTTCGTTCCGGGTTGCTTGACAGGTATAGCACCCTCCTACATATTTTTCTATTTCCTTATCTATTCCCGGCCACCAAACATAACTTCTGGCCATAGCTTTCATTTTGACAATGCCAGGGTGTCCTTCGTGTAAGATGTCTAACGTTTGATTTGTGTTCTTATTTGGTATTATGACACGATTTCCCCATAGCAGGCATCCCCTATGTGAAGATATTTCATTTTTCCTGTTGAAGTATGGTTGGAATTGGGGGTGTGAGTTTTTTTGCTGGCCACCCTGTTGTGGCCCACCTGAGAATTCTGCTGAGTATTTTGTCCCTAGCTGAGTTGTTCGCTATAATCTTAGCAGAGAGGGGACAGTCTGGAAGTTGCGAAATTGCTAAGATCATCCCAGCTGGGGCTGGGTCTGGGTCATTGCTAGGGATTGGCAGTCTGCTGAGGCAGTCTGCGTGTCCTAATTCCTTTCCTGGTTTATGGATTAACTGATAAGAATAGGCAGATAAGAATGTGGACCACCGTAGTATTCTCGGTGAGAGAATCTGAGGTGTTATTTTATTCCAAGAGAATATCCCTAATAGGGGTTTGTGATCTGTGTATATAGTGAAGGGTCTCCCATAAAGATAGTTGTGAAATTTTTTGACCCCTGCCACTATTGCTAGGGCTTCTCTGTCTATTTGTGCGTAATTTCTTTCTGCTTTTGACAGAGTGCGTGAATAAAAGGCTATGGGTCTTTGGGTGCCATCCTTGTATAAATGACTTAATACTGCCCCAATTCCATAGGGAGATTCGTTGCAAGCGATGCATATTGGTGTATCTTCTCTGAAAAGGGTGATTGTTGAACTATTGCAAATAATCTTTTTTAGTGATTGGAAGCTATTTTCGTGAATTTTGGTCCAGGACCAGGCAGTTCCTTTATCCAGGAGTCTATGCAGAGGCTCTGCGATAGTGGCTTTGTGGGGGATGAAGGCATGATAAAAATTTAATAATCCTAAAAAGGCTTGGAGTTCTTGTTTATTCCTTGGGCTAGGTGCTGTTTGAATAGCCCTTAGTTTGTCTGTGGTTGGGTGGATGCCCTGTCCGTCTATTTTGTACCCTAGGAACTCTGTGGAGGTGACTCCAATGGAGCACTTTTCCCGCTTAAGTTTGAGGCCGGCTTCTCTGAGCCGGCTCAGCACAGCTGACAGTCTGTCAGCTAAATTTTCTTCATTTTCTCCGGCGATGAGAACATCGTCGAAGTAGGGGCAGACCCCGGGTATTCCCTTCAGGGTTTTCTCCATGATACCCTGGAAGATACCCGGGGCTGCTGATATGCCGAATTGTAGCCTTTTTACTTTAAAGGCACCGCGGTGGGTGACAATTGTCTGGGCTTCCGCGGTGTCATTAGTGACAGGCAGTTGCAAATACGCCTGCGTGAGATCAAGTTTGGCGAAAATGGCGCCGGAGCGGATGGAAGCAAAAACGTCCCTTACCGCTGGCACCGGGTAAGCATGGGGGCTAAGAGCTACGTTGAGGGTCGCCTTATAGTCCGCGCATAATCTTATTTCCCCATTAGGCTTAACCGGGGTGACTATTGGGGTCTCCCAGCTTCCCCCCTCTGTCGGTTCAAGCACCCCGAGCCCAACGAGGCGCTCTAGTTCCCCTTCAATTTTTTCTTTAAGGGCAAAGGGCACTCTCCTAGCTCTTATCTTAATGGGTTGGATGGCTGGGTTTAATTGTAAAGAGATGGGGGGACCCGTGTATTTCCCTAAAGTGCCATCGAAGACGTCTGCATACTTATTGCAAACGGCTTTGAGACTGGGTGATTGTACAGTATTTACCCCCGTTATGGCGATCCCTAACGGTCCGAACCAGTTCAGCCCTATCAGGTTGGTGCGATTTCCCGGCGTTACCAGTACTTCTAGGGGACCCTTGAAAGATCTGTACTCTACTTCCACCTTAGCCCTCCCTTCCAGAGGAATAGGGGTTTTCTGGAAGTCTGCTAGGTGGACCTGGGTTTGCCTCAGGGGAATTTTTCCCTTGCCTTGTTGACAGATCTCCTGATAAGTTTTAAATGAAATTAGGGAGACTGCTGACCCTGAATCCACTTCCATGAGGCAGGGCACCCCCTGAATTCTTACCCTGATCTTAACCTTTGAGCTTAGGCTGTTTACCCTGTCAATTGTTTCTACCAGGGCCCCTGGCGGTTTTTCTCTGCTGGCCTGGGTAGCTGGCCTACCTGGGGAGTTTGCCTCCAAATCATTGATGTTGTCACGGCCCTTGCTGCGGCACACCGGTTTGATGTGGCCGGTCTTCCCGCAATTGTGGCACTTAGCGTTTCTAAACCGGCAGCTTCCTCGGGCATGGTTGCCCCCGCAGCTGGCGCAGGCGGCCCGTTGCTCGTAACGCGGCGGTGGCGGAGGGGGGTTCCTGGACCTTCGGCAGTCCGAAGTGTCGCTTCTCCTTGGTTGCCTGCGTTCCATTCTGCGCTGCAGGGCTTCTCCGTCGGTGAAATCCACCGACTCTTTGCTGTCGCTGAGGGTGGCGCTTTCTTGGAAGACGGTCGCTGGGCTCTCTGGGGTCGTGGTATTCGGCTTCTTCTTGTGGTTGTACTCGTAGGCCATGATTTCTCTGGTCAGCTCTGCCAGGCTCATGTCGGTCTTGGATGTCAGCTTCTTCTGTAGGCATTCGTCCCTCAGGCCGATCACCACCTGGTCTCTGATGCGGTCTTCTAGGTCGGGGAAACGGCAGTTCCGCGTGGCGTGTTGGACCCCAGCGATGAAATCGTTTGCGGGTTCGTCTGGGCGTTGTTTCTTCTGGGCGAATTGAACCCGCCAGTACAGTTCGGATCGGGCTGGCATGTAATGCTTCGTCAGCTGGTCTACCAGGTCCGCGTAGGATACTTCGGTGATGGGCACCGGGCTGAACAGCCCCACGGCAGCGTCGTAGACGGGGGGTCCGCTGATGTATAGCAGCGCCGCGGCCTTCGCTCGGTCATCGGTGATTTTGCTGACAAGGAGGAATCTCTCGACCTGGCCCAGGTGTGATTGCCACCTTTCGGGATGTCGGGTGTCGAATTCCCTCACGCGACCGAAGTTTGCCATGTCGTCCGGTCCTGGGTCTCGCTCCGTTGGAAGTTAAAACTTCCGTGACAGCTCTGGCCGGGAACTCTCTTCCACGGCCGTGACTTCAGCTCTGGAGCGATCCCGCCTTCGTCGCCAGTGAAGTAGCCGAAGGACCACTCGGGACGACAGGCTAGTTAACTAAAAGGTTTATTTAGAGCAAGACAAAACAGAATAACTCGCCCAGCTTTTATAGCCGGCAGCTGTCAGTGAGGGCCAATCAGGAACGTCCATTTTGGCGCCGCGTCTATCTGGACCAATCCGCATCGTCTGTTCTTGACAGTTCAGGCTTCCGCATGGCTCGGTGTTTTGACAGCCGCGAGCTGTCAGAGGTTGCGCCTGCGCTGTGCGGGGAACTTTGACAGCTGTCAAAGTTCCCGCGTGTTCTCCTGTCAGATTTGCTTTTCCTCACGTATACGGTTTAATCACATCTAACTTAACTGTTTACATATATAATACAATTACTACAAAATGGAAAACAATCAGCCACAAACCTTGCTTGATTATAACCTTATATTTGAAACAAGAAATGTCTATCTCCAAATTAAATAATTTACATGAAACCCAGACTGCAACTAAAAAAAAATACACTTCAGAATATAACAAACTTGGAAGATACTACTATTGAGACAGAGGAATATAAGCAACAACAACAAAGTACTGAAAAAAACTATTATCCAAAACCTGACTTTACTCAAGGAACCTACAATTTTTAAAGTACAAGGAACTACTACTATGACAGACAATCCAAAAGACCAACAACAAACTAGGGAAAAACTTAATACTCAACTTTTGACCCTTTCTAAAGAGCCTATCACTTCAGAAGTACACTACAGGCAAGATAGTGATGCCAACATAGAGGATGCCAAAGACCAACTAAGGCAACCTGTCAACTAAGGCAACCTGTGGAAAGCCTGGACAGTCAACTACTTACTATAAAACTGGATAAGATTTTCTCCTTAAAACAGATGAACCCAGATGGAAGAAGAATCCAGACTGAATTGCAGACAGAGATATTAGAGCAAATAAAGAGAGTGGAATCAACAGGGCAACAATATAATGACTATAAATGGTTTAACTTTTGTGCATTATTGATGGTTGGATGGCCTCCTCTGGTGTAAATAATATGCATGAAAGTGAAGGAAGACCTATTTGGCAATCTAAAGGCTTTGGTCTGGAAACCTGATTGGCAAAAAAAGAAACCTAGAGTTAAATTTAAAAAATGTGCCTAGAGAATCATAATAGGCCATTTTGTTAGTAATCAGTGACCTATTAGGATCTGAAATAGAAAATGTTTATGAAATAGAATTAGAATGTGTTTAAGTACTTATAAAGGCTTATTTTAAACATTATAATTCATACATTGACATAATGGAAATTTGGCTTATGGATCCTACGTTGATTTTTAAAATTTTGGTTATGTATAAGTATAAGTAGATTGATAAATATAGGTTTTCCTATTGGTAAGTTGTGATGTATTAGGATATGAAATAGGCAATGTTTATTAGGTAGAGTTCAGCCACCTAATTATTCTGTGTATGTTAGACGTTACAATTTTTGGTGTAATAAAATAAGGGAAATTTGGGTTTGAATACGATTTGGGATGGTAAAGGTTAAATTTGAATACTATAATTAATATCAAAATTAGATAAAATTTAATAACAAGACATGGACATATTTCATTGAAACTGGACTTATATATTTTTTTTCTTTAATTGACCATGCTATTCTTAGAAATTCATTAGTTTAAACACGTTGCATTGAATGTTAAGGGAAATTGAGAAGGATGTTATGACAATGTAATCCGAACTTCGCACTGAAAACTCTGTTATTGAATTGATGATTACCCAGGTATCATGATGCTTTCTAAATATATAGTCTTTAAATTGGAAAACTAATAAAAACTTGTTTTTAAAAAAAGAAAGTCCACAAACGGTTTCCAGTTTCTTATAAAGTTATATAATTCATTATCTCTATTCAAAGCATTTAATTTCACCATCTCTGCTAAATCAGTCAATTTCAAAATCCATTCTTCAACAGTTGGTATCTCCTTTTCTTTCCAGTGTTTGGCAAGTACAATCCTCACAGCTGTCACCATGTGAGGGAAAAGAACCCCAAATTATTTTTCCAATTAACTTGTCCTTCATACCTAAAATAAAAGCTTTAGATATCATTAATATTTGTGCCTTAAATATTTTTGCATTGTCATTGTTATGTTTATCCAAACACTCTTGATCAAACACGTATTGATCTTCTAGATTCATTTTGAATAACATTTTATACTCTTTATAAAATGCTTATATACTTTATATTCTGGTCATCCCCAGAATATAAATTAACCTCCAATTCAGATTTAGTTCCTGTGAAAAGAAAACTTTATCAAGTTTAAATTTTCCAAAAATTGTATAATAATAATAATTTATTTATTTATTTATTATTTATTAATTTTATTTGTATACCGCCCTTCTCAGGACTCAGGGTGGTGAACAGGGCAGTATATGTTAAAAAGACAAAATACAAAAATTAAAAAAAGATTAAACAAAATGCCCACGATTCTTACAATAAGTTAAAACACATTAAAATAAGTTACAACACATTAATAAAACCCAACCCCATCCCATCAGGCCAGGCCAGCTTGTTCGAAGAGGTAAGTCTTTAGATCGCGCCGGAAGGAGTGGAGGTCGGGCGCCATCTGGAGCTCAACCAGAAGATGGTTCCATAAATCTGGCGCGCCCACAGAGAATGCCCTCCCCCTGGGGGCCACCAGTCGACATTCCTTGACCGATGGCACCCTGAGGGGGCCCTCTCTGTGGGAGTGAACTGGGCGGAGGGAGGTTGATGCCGGCTGCAGGTGCTCCCTAAGGTATTCTGGACCCATGCCATGTAGGGCTTTGTATGTCATTACCAACACCTTGAATCTCACCCGGAAGACAACTGGAAGCCAATGCAGCTCGCCGAGCAGAGGTGTAACATGGGAGTATCGGGAAACTCCCAACACAACTCTTGCGGCTGCATTCTGTACCAGTTGGAGCCTCCGAGTGGTCTATTAAACCAATCACAAGCAAATCCTTCGCTTACTAGTTGTTCTCTTGTCTGGATCTTAAATCCCACTTTTTCAAATATCAATGTCTTGATATGTTATCTATTTACATTCTGAAATCATGTCTGTTCTATGTAGTGCTTCATGAGGTGATAGCCAAAGTGGGACTTTATCAGCTAATCTTTTTTTATATTTTCACTATACATGTGCAATCAATTGCCTAAAAGCATGAATCTTAAAATTAGGTTAATTTTTGCTTTATCATATCACAGATAGGTATGCCACCCAAATCTCAAAATAAAATCTTTGAAGTCTGACAGCCCTGATTTTTTTAAAGTTATCCAATCTTTTAACCACACCAGAAAACAAGCATCATAATATAATCTAAGACAGGGCTTTTCAACCAGTGGTATGGATACCACCTGTGGTACATTGGCATCTGGCAGGTGGTACACAACCATCCTAGAAAAGTGGTAGCAGGGGAGGGGAATGAGCTGAACCGTTGGCAGCACCACACAAGCCTGAACGAGAGATGGCTGGAGCCGCAGGGCTGTCAGGGCTCAGCGGAAGCGCCAGGATCAGCACTTCTTTGGGGCTGTCAGAGCTCAGTGGAAGTGTCAGGATCAGTGCTAGGCTCCAGCTGGAGCTCGGCGCTGATCCTGGTGCTTTTGAGCCCAGAAGAAGCACCAATCAGATTGAATGTTGCAGCATCTCCAGGGTCTACATTCAGATGCTTGGCAACTGATTCATATTTATGATGGTCACAGTGTCCCAGGGTCATGTGAAGTGACCAAAACCTTCTGCAACCACCCAGCAGAGCACGGGAAATAAAAACCAAACACCCCACCCCCACTGCCAATCCTCAACAGAAATGCTCACAACAATGAAAACCTTGGTCAGGAAGAAGAGTGCCGGCAGGCGGGCAGGCAGGTGTCTTGCTTGGCTGTGGCTTGGTGGGCACTTTTTTCAGTGCCATTGTAACTTTGAACAGTTACTAAGTGAACTGTTGTAAATCAAGGACTACCTGTACTTTATCACTTTTTTCCTTTTTTTTTGGTCATCACACCTTGCTAAGCAACTGGTGGTACTTGGATGTCGCCATATCCTAAAAGTGGTACAATGGGTGAAAAGGTTGAAAAGCCCTGATCTAAGATCCGACAACCCAGACCGCCTCTATACTTTAGAATCTTTTAGCAGCTTATATTTAATTCATGTTTTTTTATTTTGCCAAATATATTTAGATATATCTTTCTGTCACTATTTGAAAGTGGAATGTTTAATCAATATTGCTATAATCTGAAATAAAAATAACATTCTAGGTAGTACATTCATTTTATTTACTGTATTTTTTTCCATTAATGACAAATCTATTTTTGTCATAAAATCCAATGTTATCTCCTTCCCTATTTCAACATAATTATTTTTGTAAAGCTTAGAATTTTCCTCAGTAAGAGTCACCCCAAAGTACTGTACCTTTTTCCTGACTTTAAAACCAGTTTTAAATTCTGATTTCTTCTGATCTTCAACCTTTATGTTCATAGTCAGTATTGTCAAATTTGATTTATTTATTCTTAAACCTGACATTTCTCCAAACATTTTAATCTTCCTCATGACATGTTCAATGTTCTCTAGTGGGTCTTGCACAATCAATACCTAATCATTGGCAAATGCACATAATTTGTAATTATGCACTTTTATTTGAAGTCCTTTTGCTCTGATATCCTGTCTAATGTCTCTATTTAATACATCCAACACTAGAATAAATAATAAAGGGGATAAAGGACACCCCTCTCTTGTTTCCTTCTGGTTTTCACATGGTTTTGTAAAGTCTCCATTCACCATGATTAGAGCCTTCTGGAATGAATAGGTGGACTTCAGACCCTGTTTAAAACCCAATCCAAAATCCATCTTTTCCACTACTTTAAACATAAAGACCCAGTTCAAATTGTCTAAAGCTTTTTCTACACCCAGAAAGATTAATGCAACTTGTTTGTTGCTATGTTGTTTTAATATTCAGTAATATTCAAAATTACTCCTATATTATCTTATACATTGGCCTTCATGTATATAATCCTGTAAAACGTTTTTAAGTCTTTCAGCTAAAACAGGTGTAAAGAATTTGTAGTCATTATTAAGGAGAGAGATTGGCCTGTAATTCTTCACTGAAATTAAATCCAGTCCATCTTTGGGTATTAAAGAAATGTAGGCATCTTTCCAAAAGTCTGGTATAGGGTTCCCCTATAAAGCAGAATTCTGATTAGTGTACATTTAAAGGGACGCGGTGGCTCAGTGGGTTAGGACGCTGAGCTTGTCGATCAGAAGGTCGGCAGTTTGGCGGGTCGAATCCCAAGTGCCACGTAGCAGAGTGAGCGCCTGTTACTCGTCCCAGCTTCTGTCAACCTAGCAGTTCGAAAGCACGTAAAAATGCAAGTAGAAAAATAGGGATCACTACGGTGGGAAGGTAACAGTGTTCCGTGCGCCTTTGGGGTCTAGTCATGCCGGCCACATGACCACGGAGACGTCCTCGGACAAACGCTGGCTCTTCGGCTTTGAAACAGAGATGAGCTCCGGCCCCTAGAGTCGGAAACGACTAGCACACATGTGCGGGGGAACCTTTACCTTTTTTTTAAAGTGACAATAAAGTTATTTTTCTATTCTATTCCTCATCAGAAGTAGTAGTTTATTTTTCAAATTTTTATAGAATCTGCTCGGTGGCCAACTGGTACTAGAGCTTTGCCTGTTTTAAGTCTTTTAATTGCTTTTATTATTTCAAAAGTTGTTATTGGATTGTTCAAAATTTGCGTGTAGTTTTCCAATAGTTTAGTAAGGTTTTTAATTGTTATATACTCCACCATAGTATGTAAAGAAATTTCTTGTTCTTTATATAAATTAGTATAACAGTTCCAAAAAAGTATTTGAATGCTTTTGTTATTGATGTAAGTCTTATTCCTCATCTTCTTTTCTGTCTCCTTTTCTGTTTCTTAGTTTGTATGCCAAACATCTCCCTGGTTTATTTGCATGTTCAAAAAAGTGTTGTTTTGAATATCTACATTTCTTTTCAACATCTGAAACAATCAACAAAGAAATTTTGTTGTTGCAATAATTTTGGTTGATTAAGTATGTTAGAACTCCCTCTTCCTCAATTTAATTTCTTTAACACATTTTGTGTCCCCAACAATCCAATAAGCTTTCTTTCATTGCTTCATACATTTTTTCAGGGAGGGACCAGTTGAAGAATAAAAATCTGCTGGAAAACATGTTGAGCCCAGTCATTGTGCTTTGGCCATAAAACCCTTCCAAATTTTACTCATTGGTATTCTTAATAACCCTATTTCACATATCTTTTCAGGCACATTAAACAGTTTAGCCATGCTATATTTGCATTTGCTCATTACCTTTTTTTTTAAATAAAGAAACATTTCCCATATTTTAATATTTGTGCAGTTATCTGCAGAGGTGGGATGGAAAAAGAACAATTCCTCCTCCTCCTCCTCCTCCTATACCTTGGTCGGGCATAAAATGGGTTGAACTACTTTCAGAATCTGATCTGGCTCTCAAACCAATTAGATAATGGGTCCCCAACCTCTGGCCCGTGGCCCATTAGTGAGCCATGAGGTGTTTGTAACTGGGCAATGGAAACGGCGGACGAGCCCATGCATGCATCCCCATTTGCACGAGCAGCAGGTGAGTGCATGCATGGCATGCTCCATTTGCATGAACAGCAGGCATATGTCCTTGCTCTTTGTATAAATGGAGCTGTGCACCTTTGCAAGGCCAGAAAGGTTGCAGAACTCTGAATTAGATGATTCTTACACAGTCCTATTATTTAGTTATTTTCATTAGTATTTCTGGATCAATAGGATGGGAAGACTTCCCAAATCTCAACCATATGTTTAGACTAGTTTGAGGTTGGCCTGAAATTATAAACTCTCTCCATTAAGGGACAATAGTTTTTTTTTTTTCCTATTACAGAAAAATGCCAAGAAATATAGCAATGAGACTTCTCTTCCCCCAACTTCTCAGTGATTCAGAGCCTGGAAAGAGTTCAGAGGAACAAGAAGGCTTAAAAGGATTATAATGAAACATTAATGAGGTTGTGTGACAAGAAGAATAATGTATTTTAATTTCTCTTCCATACAATTCTTTTGTTAAAAGAAAGCATTGTCCATAATGTTTCACCGTTTAAAATATGTAAACTACAATTTATTTATGACTTCTTGTTGTTGTTGTTTTTCCTTCCAAAAGATCTTCAAGGACTTTGTAAAATATAACAGAGTTCATAAACCTTTTCCCCGTTTTTCATTCCTTGATTTAACAGAAGCTTAATGGTTTTTAATGATAGAAAACTTTTTAAATCCATTTGTACCTGATTGTTTGCTAATCAATTTATTTCTCACGTACTTTATGGGAGAGACACAAGAAATGTGCTCCAATTATTGAACTTCTTTTTGTTAATAGTTGGTGGTTTTGCTAAGAATAAATTACTTTTTGAAAAGTAGACGTGATTTGGAGGGGGGAGATAAACTTCCACAATATTGAAGTATGAAATATAAACTAATTTTAATAACATGCTTCAGTTGTTCTGTTTGCAAGCTTCTAAAGTGGAATTATTCTTGTAGACTTTGTTTTGCTCAAATTTTAATAATTTATATAATGTCATATAAAATGCCTATAATTTCCGAAAAAAGCTGATACCATATGTAGTCTATAATGAACAGTGTTATTCAGCCACATTTGATCCTTTTTCTGTAAAACCAAAAGAACTTTAAACATTTTTTCCTAGATGATTAGACCCTTATGGGCATATAACTATGCATCTTGAAAATTCTTGCTGATGAGATTGTAGTTGAACCTCACCTTTGTACAAATGGAATTTAAGCAGGCATTTACTTCAGTGGTGGGATTCAGCCAGTTCGCACCACTTCGGCAGAACCAGTAGCTAATTGCCCAGGCCCAGAATGGACTTCCGGAAGTGGCATCCACACAGAGAACTGGTTGTTCACATATTTGAATCCCACCACTGATTTACTTGCTTTCTGGCACAAAGAATAATTTAGAAACACCAGATGTTTTTAGGTGCATCTTAATGCTAGGATTTAGCCACTAATATAATAAAGCACTTTCTGATTTCAGATTTGCTGTGTTTAAAATATCAAACATTTCTTTTTCCAACTCCAAAGTGGAGAAGGCATTTTCATGAGGCTTTTTTTCTATAAAGCATGCAACTCAAAAACTTTGCTTAAAGAGTTGATTTAAAAGCAATTCTAAAAGGAAAGTAATATGATATTGATTGTTTTTTAAAAAAAAATCAATTCATACACTGGGTAAGAAATGCTGTGCCTACAAATTGTTTAAACTATAAAAACTGAATAATGCTTGAACTACAAAGTTTATGTGAAATAGTGTCTTGGCACTCTAGGAATCTCTGGTTTGCATACTGCACAAGTATTATTTGTTTAAACATGGTTTATTAAATAAATTACAGGTATCTGAGTTCATTAAACAGACTTAGCCATAAGTTATAAATTTTGGTGGCTGGGTTAATAAAAATATGCTAAGCAAAACCAGTAGTCATTATTTTGTTTACTTGTGAGATGTATTTACTAAACACCTGGATCAACAATTATCATTTTACTCTCTTTCTATTAACAATTAGCTTTTGTATATATTTTACTTCTATTGTCCTTTATTTTTACATACACCCCCCCCGCCATGAAATGCTGCCTTTTTCAAGGTTACTAGAAAGAAACTGCCCCTATTCTTTGTGATCTTTGAAGAAAAATCAAATACAGTGTTCTACATATCGTGAGTCTAGCAAAGTGGGAATGTTTAATTTGTTGGGATGGGCAGGTTTGTATACTGTACATCAGGGGTGTCAAACTCAATTTCATTGAGGGCCACAGCAGCATTGTGGTTGTCCTTGGAGGGCCAGGTGGGTGTGGCCAGGGAGGGCATGGCCTTCTGGGTGGGCATGGCTGGAGTGGGTGTGGCCTACTGGGTAGGCATGGCCAGCTCTACATCGTTCACATCAAGGGTGCTTGTGGGGGCCTGGGCAGGAGTGGGACAGATCTGAGGGTCTCTGGCTGAAGGGGGTGGGACCAGGGCAAGTGCCAAGGCATGGCCCACTGGAGAAGCCTCACTGTTCCTCTCAGGCCATGTAGGGAGGGCTGGATGGTGCCACCCAGCCCAGCCCCACTTCCCCAAGGGGCCGCCCAGCTGCACTTACCTTCTCAAGGCTGCTGATGCTGTGCTTGCTCTCCTTAGCCAGGTTGCTCATGATGGGTACGAGGGCAAAGTCAGATGGAGGCCCACTCCCTCTCCATGGGAGGACACCTGGCTTTGTATCCAAAGCTTCCTTAGCAATAGGATGGGAGACCCCCCAGGATAGGCCAGGAGGAGGGGGCAAGGAGATGGTGAAAGCAGGGCAGAACTAAGGCAGGACTTCCCTCAGACCCTCCCTCTCCTTCCTTCCTTCCTTCCTTCCTTCCTTCCTTCCTTCCTTCCTTCCTTCCTTCCTTCAGAGTGGTGGGAAAATATTTGAGATGAGGGAGGGAGAAAAACAGGCAAGAAACACAGCTGGGGAAGTGTCACCCTTCGTAAGAATGAAGAAATGCACCATTGCCTGGAAGTGGCCAGCACATGGCCCTCACCTACTTCACATATCTGGTTTGGTGGGCTCTGGGGGAAGGGACACCATGAGCAGCGAGAGAGTCGATGTTACCTATGTAATGCTGCCCAGCCTCCACCCTGCCTGGTTTCAGCAGGCAGCAATGCGCTCTCCTCCCAGTGCCGAGAGGCTGAGCCAGGCAGCGCGAATCTGAAAAGAAGTGTGATGCTGCCCAGCCTGCCGGATTTTGGCAGATAGCAGGGCGCTCTCCTCATAGCGCCAAGAGGCTGAGCCAGGTGGTGCAAATCCAAAAAGAAGTGTGATGCCACACAGCCCCCAGCCTGTCCAGTTTTGGCAGGCAGTGGGGCGCTCTGCTCACAGCGCCGAGAGGCTGAGCCGGATGGCGCAAATCTGAAGAGAAGTGCGACACCACCCAGCCCCCAGCCTGCCCGGTTTTGGCAGGCAGTGAGGCGCTCTCCTCACAGCACCAAGAGGCTGAGCTGGGTGGCATGGATCCAAAGAGAAGCGTGACACCGCCCAGCCCCCAGCCTCCCCGATTTCAGCAGACAGCAGGGTGCTCTCCTCACAGTGCCGAGAGGCTGAGCGAGAGGCTGAGCGAAGTTTGCCAGCTTGCTGCCTGCTGAAACCGAGCAGGCTGGGGGCTAGGCAGCATTGCACTTCCCATCAGATTTGTGCCACCTGGCTCAGCTCTTGGCACTGTGAGGGCAGTGCCCCACTGCCTGTTGAAATTGGGCAGGCTGGGGGCTGGGTGCCATTGTGCTTCTTTTTGGATTCACACTGCCTGGCTTAGCCTCTCAGCACTGTGAGGAGAGTGCCCCGCTGCTTGCTGAAACCAGGCAGGCTGGAGGCTGGGCAGCATGATGCTTCTTTTTGGATTTGCGCTACCCAGTTCAGCCTCTTGGTGCTGTGAGGAGAGCATCTCGCTGCCTGCCAAAACCCCTCCCCCAGAGCCCATCAAGCCGGATATGTGAAGTAGGCAAGGGCCATTTTCTGGCTACTTCCAGGCAATGGTGCATTTCTTCATTCCTCACAAAGGGTGACACCTCCCCAGCACACGGCCCAGGGGCAGGACCAACATGGCAGGGACCTGTCCCTCGCTGTTTCCAGATGGCCTTGTGGAGCTAAGACTGAATGCGTTTCAGTATAGATGCCCACCACAAAATTGTACATTGGCTCTTGGCTGGCCTGGGCTGGGGCCAAGGCAGCGGGGGCCATTCCCCCACTGTTTCTAGGATGGCTTCACGGGCCACATGAAACCACTTTGTGGGCCGGATCTGGCCCCCGGGCCTGGTGTTTCACATGTCTACTGTACATCATGGATACAATTTCAACCTGTATACAGTTAATTTCCCATGATTTTAGACTATATTTTTATTAAAAAATAAGAAAAAAATCAAACCACACATTAATATTGTCAAAGCTCCAAGGCAATTGAGAAGTTCCCAGGAAGAGCTGAATGCAGGCATGCATAGACCAGCTGGATGCTAAACTAATTGAAGATTCCACCGGGCGCATTTAGAGGCCCTCAAAGGGGCTCCCACAGCAAGCAGAGATTCAAGGCTTTTTGTTCTTCAATATGTTTTGGGATTCTGGATATGAATTCTCATCACTCTTCCCACGTAATTAAGAGCTTAACAGACCTCCTTCACCTTGCCAAATGTCTCCTTTCACCTTCTACCATTTTTTTCCCCATGTAATTCTGGTCTCTTTTCCTGAGCAGAAATGTGTAGCTATCTTACAAGTCCTCTGAAACAACCATTTCTTCTGTGAAATATTCCATATTCACTAGTTTAGTTTTTGAACTTGATCTCAACACCTACTGTTTCCATTTCTGCTTTTAAATCTGTTCCTGTTTCACTTTTGTTCTAGGCTGTTATAATACCTATATTCAAAATTTAATATTATTGTATTTCTTTATGTTGCACACACATTACTTAGGTTTAGCAAACTTTCAGTTCATATATTTGAGAAGAATGGAAGTTAACCATAGATTTGCCAGGGCAAAACTGGTTTAGTCCATGTCATGCGTATAGGGTGGAATGGAAAGTGATGAGATTCCCCCCTCCCCCCTTTCTCATTGGCATTTCCTAGTGATGGTAGCAATAATGCCACTGACCTTTGGTAACCTGATCTAAGATCTTTTGAGGTCTCATCCAAAATAGCGGTGGTAGTGGTGATGAAATTCAGGCTACATACCTTCCACAAATTGCAGGTTCCAGATCAGAAATTTGCATATTATTGGATTAATTAATTAACAGATTGTTGTTTTTGTGGCATTCTAATTTAGGGACTAGAGACCCAGTTTGGTGTCATAGTGAAGTCATCATGCTAGGAACCAGGAGACTGTGAACTATAGTACTGCCCCAGAAAGCAGACAATGGTTTAAAAAAAAAATCTGAAAAACCTTGCCAAGAAAACTGCAGGCACTAGATCAGACATTCACAATTAGTCAAAAATTGATTTGAAGACACAAATATGTAATATCTATCTAATAATACCCATTTAAGGATGAATAAAAAAGATAAAGACACCTATAACCCATTTGTTGAGGAAGGTGGTGCACATGTGACCATCAGTAAAGTTAAGAAAGCATAGAAATACTTTAGTGCAGCTAAAGAAAAAAATAATGTACTTCTAATAACTGGAAGATGGCCTACAGAATCTCTGATGGTCAAAGAAAGGATTGAGGTCTGGGCATTAGAAGTAAAATACACTGAATTCCTTTGCCTTTCATAAGTTGAAACAGCAAAAACCAGAATTCACAAAGCTTGATCCACAGATTTACAACAGCAGTGTGGTGTCTTCTTTATCATCAGTCGGAATACCATGAGAATCTGCAGTCTTACACTGTACCTTACAGTCTTCTTACCAGGAAAGAAAACTATATAGCTTCTTAAAAGCCAGGGAAAAAATAGTTATGTACAATGGCAGTCAATGTAGCTTGGTAGATAGAATGTTAAACATCAAAGAGAAAAAAACCATAATATGGTGACACAGTCCTGCTTAGTCATAGATGCCTTGAAGGGCTCAATTTTCTATTTGTAACAATTTTCACTACTTTCATTGTCACAGCAGGTGGGAGCACATGGCAGTTTTATGTACATTCAGCAGCAGCATAGAAATTGGGCATGGTTATTACTAGAATGGAATTCATCTAAGGAACATCAGGGCTGCAATCTACATTGGAAAGTCTAAAAACATCTCAGAAACAGTCAGTGGCAAGTCAGTTCCACATCAGTGCCAAGAAAATTATGATATATGGACATATCCATAAAGTCTTTAGGAGTTAACTTTACGTAAAAAAACCCCTTCTCATTACATTCCTTAAGAAATTTTATGGTGGTTGTGAAAATAATCACTACAAAACATTGTATGTCTGTATGAAGAAAGGCATTCAAAATACTGACAAAGTTATAACAAAGTTATTGTTATTTATCTAAAGAATGACCAGTATGTCTAAAGATGTTTCTGCCTATAATAAGGACTGCTATACAGCTGTCTATAATGGTAAATTCTGACAAAATACTTTGCAGTGCAATTAAGCGGTTCAGCAAGTGAAGTTGCATTAGTGAACATAAAATGTTTAAATCAATAATTTGGCCAGGCGCTAAATGGGAAGCAATCTTTAAACATTGTCACACTTTACTGATCTATGTTAATTATGTGTAGAATCAGATGCTGAATTGAAAATTTAAATACCACTTACTACTTTAAGGCTAAATAACTTTAGATTATTTTACACAACTGTGGTAGCAAGGGATGGCATCAGGCTATTTTGTAACAGCTCATAACTCATTGATATTAGTTGCAAGGTTCTTTGAACTTTTGAAGAAATCTTATCTGAGAGTTTCCAAACATGAGCTGGTAGTAGCACACTCTTTAGCTCTGTATATGCTTTCATTTCAGCTGCTATACACTTCTTTGTCAATAACCTCTTTGGAAAATAAATGCTTCCCCATTGTTGTACTTTAAGTATAAGACAAAGTTTTGCACTTGGCTATTGCTGTTTACTCTGATTGTTCCTACTTCTATTAAAATTACTAGCAACAGATAGTACAGCACCATATATCATGGCTATTTGCTTCTCAAGAATATTTAATAGGGAACAAATACTTTGGATAAGATGGGTTGCTTCCTTTCAATGTAAATCCCAGAAAGATCAACCCTAGCTTGTTCTAATTTGGTTCTTATCTCTCCCTGCATTATTAAATGGTTTCTACGGTTACATCTATAGGGGAATTCTGCATCAGTAATGAAAATTGTTCCAGGTTTTTCTGATCCCACAGAGCTAGCAATATTGGAGAACTGAACTGATACATCCAGCTCAGCTCTAGTGTATTGAAACTACTGCACAGTGAGAATTTCTTTTTTATACGTTTTAACACTTTTCTAGCCCACAGAGTTTCTGGTGAGTCTGTTTCCCACTGAACGAATCTCCTAACTCACCCTTAACCCCCCCCATACCCCCCAAGGACTTCATCTGTCCTGATACACATTTCTGGGGAAAAAGCACCTTGTGGAACTCACAACTTAGCCACCTGTTTTTTGTTTTTGTTTTTTTCTGACACCATGCAAATGCACATAATGAAGCTAGTAAAAAAGGTAAAGGTTCCCCCGCACATGGGTGCTAGTCGTTTCCGACTCTAGGGGCCGGTGCTCATCTCCGTTTCAAAGCCGAAGAGCTAGCGCTTGTCCGAGGACGTCTCCGTGGTCATGTGGCCGGCATGACTAGACGCCAAAGGCGCACGGAACGCTGTTACCTTCCCACCGTAGTGGTCCCTATTTTTCTACTTGCATTTTTACGTGCTTTCGAACTGCTAGGTTGGCAGAAGCTGGGACGAGTAACAGGCGCTCACTCTGTTACGCGGCACTCGGGATTCGACCCGCCAAACTGCCGACCTTCCGATCGACAAGCTCAGCGTCCTAACCCACTGAGCCACCACGTCCCTAACAATGAAGCTAGAAGAAGGGTAATATCAATATTACTACCCTCTTCTGCAGAGTAGATGAGGGATTTATATATATATTACAGGTTTTGTTGCAACTAGGGTTGGGAAAATGGTTATTTGCCTCTTGCATCCATCTCTGCAAAATTCATACCTATAGAGATGATTGAAAATCAGGTTGAAACAAATGCTGAGGAAATATGGGAGGGACTTGGTCTCCATCTTCCTTTAAAGGTAGAATTTCAACCAGCAGAAATTTACCCATTTACCCAGTGCTTTTTTTGTAAAAGAAAAAGGTGCCGGAACTCACAAATGTCATACAACCCGCCTTGTCTACCCCACAAGGTTCCATCCAAAAAAGGTGCCATAACTCCATTCTGAGCGTTCTATGAGAAAAAAAGCCCTGCATTTACCCAATGCAGAAAGTTTGAGCCTATTTT
Source organism: Vipera ursinii (assembly GCF_947247035.1). Lineage (NCBI taxonomy): Eukaryota > Metazoa > Chordata > Lepidosauria > Squamata > Viperidae > Vipera > Vipera ursinii. The sequence continues at coordinate 234,735,639 of NC_139513.1, forward strand.
ACATTTCTGCATCAGCTGTGAAAGGCTCAAGCAGCTTAATTACAAATCTGAAATGTTAGTGTCTAGAATTTTCTAAATTCTACATGTCCCCAACTTGTACTGATATATGAGGTCAGTACATTTAACTTTATATTTAAAAGATTACTTATCAATGCTGGATATTGATGTTTACATCTGTAAATACTATATACTCTCCTGGATTCCAAACATGTGAAACAAAATAAGAAGACATAAAGCAATCCTAACCATGAGCTGGATGGAGCTGAACAATTTATCCATAAATGCTTTCAAATTGTGTTGGTTTGGAGAAAAAGTAACAAAAGGCAGGGTATAGTTTGGATATTTTTCACACTCAGCCTGGATCTGTATAACTATTATTTATTAGCCCAAATGAATCCATCTTGGAGAAGAACAGCTTTGTATCCTGTATTCAAAGTCAGTTTCTTTTGTCCCTTTCTGTCAATACTTACTACCCATAGTATTTACAGTACACAGGAAATTCTATTAATTCACAAGTGCAAAATTCTAATTCCACCCCACTCTGATGCCCATTATCTTGTAGGGACACATTCTAAGGCCATTGGAATTAATGGAGAGGTTCCTATTCAATAATAATAATAATAATAATAATAATAATAATAATAATAATAATAATAATAATAATAATAATAATAATAATAATGATGATGATGATGATGTTGGAAGGGACCTTAAAGGTCATCTAGTCCAACCCTCTGCTCAGGCAGGAAACCCTATACTATTTTAGACAAATGGCTGTCCAGTCTCTTCTTAAAAAACTTCCAGTGTTGGAGCATTCATACGTTGTGGAGGCAGGCTGTTCAACTGGTTAATTGTTTAAGTCTCAGGAAATTTCTCCTTAGTTCTAGGTTGCTTCTCTGTTTGGTTAGTTTTCATCCTTTGCTTCTTGTCCTGCCTTCAGGTGCTCTGGAGAACAGCTTGGCTCCCTCTTCTTTGTGGCAGCCCCTGAGATATTGGAACACTGCTATCATGTCACCCCTCGTCCTTCTCTTCATTAGACTAGACATACCCAATTCCAGCAACCGTTTCTTATATGTTTTAGCCTCCAGTCCCCTGGAATCTACATCAAACTTGTGCTATATCTTAACCATGAAGAAGTCTCACTATATTTATTTAATTGAATATAGGAGTGGGAGTTAGGTTGGAGTGTTTGAAACAAGTTTAATATGTGTCTAAGAATATGCTAAAGATAAGCTCACTCAGCCACAGCTTTGCCAGTTGTGGAGGAGTTAGTGCACTCAGGATGGTAGATTTTAAGCACTTGGGAGATTTCCAGGGAGGGGGGGTGTCATTGTGCTCAAGATGGGTGGTTATAAGCACTTGGGAGTTTTATAGTAAACACCCACTAATAGCAATCTCCTTAGTGGTCATTGGAAGGAGGTTTCAGAGACTACTGAAAGATGCAATAGGTTCAGAATATGTTATGTATCAGTAGGCTGCAGGCAAAACCCAACAAAGATATTACAGAGAAAAGGACAAAACATCCACAGAAATTTTCTTACTGGAGATTCAAGAAAACCAAGAAGAAGCTGTTACCACTGAATCATTAACTGGCAACTCATTTTCTAAGAACATGCTGCTTTTAACACAAATCTGGAATGATTCACCCTCCCCACTCAAGATACAATTTACCAAAATGTCTTTTATACTGCAAAAGGAAAGGTGTTGTTAGAATAGAATGTACCTTACACTGTATACATCTTACACTGGGTCTGGCCATCGAAGCACTGAACTCATTATAATGGATAAATAGCAGAGTTTCTTGCAGTCTCTCTCAGTTCTATACACATGAACTGGATATACAATGTTGGGACAACTTTCATGCTTAAGCATACATTTTACCATGAACTTAGGCTGTCTCTCGTATCAAGAGCTTGGGTTTTGCAGTACAGAATTTTATATTAACATTTGTCAGATTCTCTGTCTTTTTAAGTATGAAAGGGAAAATCGTTTGCTTTTGAATGACGTGTTCAATATAAGATGCCTAGATTCTCAGTTTGAACTGATTATCGAGTGTAAATTTGTCTTGCTTTCAATTTACCAAAATATTTTAAATGAAAGAATCCGTGATTTTTCTATCTTTGCCTACGTTGCTATCTGCTAATTTCCTCCCTTTCCTTCATATATTTTTTTTTCTTTCAGAAGGAATAGAATGCTGCAATTCAAATCAATATTTGCTCTTTGCACTTTAAGGAAAAAAGAAAGCTCTTTAATGAAAACCCCCTCACATTAAGGATGGAGACTCTAAACAGTGCTGCAGGTTTCTGTTTTTAAAATCAAAGAAAGAGGCAAACATTCTCAAAGATGTAATCTATATATAGACTTTGCAGAGCATTGTTTTCATAACAACATAATAGAATTGCCTGCTACATAACCCACCCAACCTCCCCCCTGTATTTTTCATAATGCACCAAAAAGTGTGTGTGTGTGTGGGGGGGAAATTGACAAGATATTTGACATTAGTTGTCAGTGAGTCAAAGTGATTCTCTGAGCTGAATATTCTTCCTGGGATGTTACCAATTGAGAAACTAAAAGCAAAGGAAAAGGACTTTGTGTTGAATTATTCATTGGAAAAAAATAAAAGCTATTCCTTCTATATAAAAAGATGGGGAAAATATAGAACTACCCTATGTCTCCACCTCACTGAATGCAACCACTGGCTACATAATGTAATCTAACACTATAAAATTTTAGAAAATGCTTCCTATAATACACAAAGAGACATTCTATTCTAGGAAAAGTCTCAACAGCCTTGTGGTGTTTAATTTATGGTCCCTAATTATGTATGGTGCCACAATGTGCTTTGTATAGAAAGATAAAAGTCAAATCCCAAAGTTGGCTAAGTTGGCCCTGTCTTTTTTTATTTCTTTTGCTTCATCAAGCTGTACTTTCTCCTGTTCATTAACTGAGATGTACATCTGAATCTTCTAATTATAGGTGAAGAGCCTGCTGTCTCTCATTGGAAAATTATAGACTTTACATTTGATATTAAGTATGTGTTTTCTTTTAGCACCTCTGGAGTAAAAATATTGCTTCTGCCAAAAAGCAGCTATTTGTAGTATTTGTAGACCTTAAATCAACCTTTCACTGGATGCTTAGTTAGAAGTGATAGTGTAAATTAAGGATAAATGGTTGTTTGATCTAACAGTTATGGAGATAGCATTTATTAATCCCTTATAAATTGTTAAATGTATATTTGTGAACAAATTTTAGCATTTCTACAGAGTAGTAATACATATCCAGTCTTTGTAACAGGGATTAGCAGACTTATCTCTTATGTTCCAGTTAAATATCACTTTGAGAGGAGGCATTCCATATTTGGCAAATTTCAATCTACATTATGATTGGTCACAGTCAGTCAGATGCTTAGATTAGATTGAGCATTTTTATCCACCTATTGAGTCTGTCCCAAGAACCCGGGATAGACCGAAGTTGTTGTTTAAAGGCTTACATCATAGGATGTAAGCTGTTCCAAGTAAAATTGTCTTTCGCAAATGGCTGATGGTAATTTTGCCAGTGTTGATGGTGTTCAATGGGTGCTCCAAATATTTTGAAATTGCACCCCATGAAGCTATCACTGTTGGTGCCATCTTGCTTCTTTTGCCACAGTTGTTGTACTTCTATTTGTATTTTGTGTACAGGTCTGTGTATTTTGTGATTTTCTTCAGTTCTTTCTCTTTTATAGGTAGTTCTCAAGTTACAATAGTTCATTTAGCGACTGTTCAAAGTTACAACCTCACTGAAACTGAAAAAAGTGATGCAGCTAGTCCTCGACTTATGACCACAATTGAGCCCAAAATAACTGTTGTTAATTGAGACATTTGTTAAGTGAGTTTTGCCCCATTTTACGACCTTTCTAGCCACAGTTGTTAAAGGAATCACTGCAGTTGATAAGTTATTGACACAGTTGTTAAGTGAATGTGGCTTTTCCATTGATTTTGCTTGACAAAAAGTGATCACACGATCACTTGGGACACAGCAATGGTCATAAGTATGAACCAGTTGCCAAGCATCTGACTTTTGATCACATGATCATGGGGCTGCCACAAAGATGGTAAGTGTGAAAAACGGTCATAAGTCACTTTTTTCAGTACCATTGTAACTTTGAATGGTCATTAAAGGAACTGTTGTAAGTCAAGGATTACCTGTATTATGACCATTTTTTTACACTTTTGACCATTGCAGCATCCCTTTGGTCACATGATCAAAATTCAGACTCTTGGTAACTTACTCATATTTTTCATGGTTGCAGTGCCCTGGGATCATATTATCACTTTTTGTAATCTTGTTTTATTTATAATAGGGCACAATAGGGAAGGAAAAGGGAAAGGAAAAGGAGAGGGAGAAGGGAAAAAGACACGGAGACCGCTGCTGGATTTTGTGCTTGTGGTGGAAAAAATTGAAACTTTGTTTTTTGGTTTTACTAATTAGATTGATTTGTTGTAACCGAAATGGCTAGTTTATACTATTATAGAAAAGTAAAAAGTTGAGGCTTGATGTCAACACTTTATTCTACTGCAACAGAGGAAGTCAACAGTCAATGCCTTTTTTTAAAAATTTTTCCCTTCTCCCCCAGCTTTTGTAAACTTCTAACAAGCAAAGTCAATGGGGAAGCCAGATTCACTTAACAACAGTGTTACAGCAACAGAAAATTTGAATTCAAGTCAGGGACTACCTGTAGTCTGCTGCCTCTAGGTAGTGCCACAAGCCACTATCCAGATTTTTCTTGTCTTTTTTAGCAACAAGTGTTGTTGTTATTAATTTGAGAGAGCAGCAACTTTTATTTTTCTTTCTTTTTTTACAACTTGTATTAGTCCTTCTCTTTTGAATATCTAATGTTAAATAAAGTTGCAATAAATAGAGAGAGAGAGAGAGCAGACTTGGGATGAAACAGAAATTTTCTTTTTTTTTTAAATTCTATACTGTGGTAAAAAAAATCTTTGTTTAATATCTTTAAAACTGTTATCACATTTTCAATAAAGTAGACTGTTTAAAAACCAGAAGCCTTTCACATGGCCAATCTCAGAAGTGCTAGAGAAAAAGCCTCAAAATTTAAAACAGTTTATTGCTGCTGCATACAAACCTTTTTTTTAAAGAGATTTCTTTAAAAGATTTCTTGGATGACTTATGTTTAGATTCAATACTGCAATTTAAAAAAAAAACAATCATTTTTTCCTTAGCCCTTAACTGATTAAACTGGATTTTATAGATTTTAATCCAAAGTTTGAAAAAAAATCAAATTTTAAAAAACAATTTTGAAATTAAATGGAACCTTACATTCAGAAAAGGGAAAAAAAACAACAACAGAGATTTGTGTCTTGTCCTGAATCTTTGTCATTGTGTAATGGTCCCTTGTAGTTATTCATTATATACATATTTCAATCAATATGTATATTTATATAGAGACATTAGGGTGTCTAGTTCAGCAATGACCTAGTTTGATGAGGTGGATTGTTCTGTATTAGTGAAGCATAGCACTAGGTGACAATACTGTATAGCTTAACTGACCTCCTGCCTTGGCAGTCAGATCAGAATGACCTGGCTACATCAGTCGAGTGCTCTGTAACAAAGTCTGACTAGACTTTTTGGGAGCAGATCAATCAAAGTCTTGACAAAGTAAAGTGCCCTTGAAGTTCTGCACATTTTTAATGGAGAGGTCCTGATAAGTTATAAAAAGCATAACTTTGGCTAGAGCAGTATTAAATCAGGACATCTGGCTACTGTCAAAGATAGATTTTTTTTAAAGATCATTTCATAAGCAATTAAAATGACATGGATTGGATGAGCCAGAGGCTAACTCACCTGACCCTTGTGAATTTCTTTGACAAATGACAATACTTTTTGGTTGGTGCAATTGGCATCCACCTGCAGTGGACATTTGCTTTGTTAAATTGCCAATCTCATTACAAAATGAGTCTCTCCCCCCTCCTTGCATTTTGATAGCAATATAACCTAGAACTCAACGGGCATACCATTAGAAGATCTGAAAGACCAAGTATCTTAGAGAAGGTACCTTTGATGGAATATCTTGGTTAAGGTATATCACTAAGAATCAGCACCAACCTAATAGCACATAATCAATTAATAACAGAGAAACTGTATGTCATCATAGTTTCTAAGGTAAATGCCAGCCATTTCAAGCTTTCAGAGATACTCACTGGGTGAATGGAAGAGGCTTTTTCTACAAGCACTGAATCAGTGTCTTCTGCCCTGCTGTTAGGCTATGTCAAGAAATATAGCAAACATATTATAGTGTTCAGGTGAAGTCTTAATTATTTTAGTGCTTCTGGAGGAAGAAATGGCAGATTTGAAGACAACTCTTGAAAAGTAGATCCAATGATTGCAGTAGAATGAAGAGCTGGTCATGCCTAGATCAGACTTGGAAGATGAAGAGGATTATCAGCATGAGGAGATTCAGGAGGAAGAGTTACCTAGCAACCAGAAGAGGGAACTATTGCTGGCCTTAGAAGTTAAAAAGGTGAAGCTGACACCTTTCCTGAATGCAAGGGATCACCATGTGGAGAGGGGGGGGGGCTAAACAAAGGTGCTCAGAAAGATTATTGGCCAGAAAGAACTCACCCCAATCAAAGAAACAAATTGGGATCATACCACCTATATATAAGGGGAGCTGCACACTTCACAGATCAGTTGGAGATAGTTTACTTTGCCATCAGGTTCCTCAACTTCTTAGCTGCTTACCAGTTTGTTCAAAACTTTTTTTGCCATTAGAGTTCTGTTTGAAAACATTTTTAATTAAGATATAACTGTTATGATTCCTTGCCAGCCTGTGGATCTGACAGTTCAGTCTGAGGAATCAGATGAGGAAGAGGAGGGGCCTGGAGTGACATCAGAGGAAGACTCTGAGGAGCTCCATGACTTACAGCCTGATGAGGCGCCTGGCCCCTCTACCTGCACTCAGGCTGAGACACAGCTGTGGTGGGAATCTGAGTTGGACAGTGATGGAACACAGCTGGGAAATATTCAGGATACACGAAAACGCCGACAAGAAAAAAGAGTAGGACAGAGGAACGCAATGGAGCGGCTCCAAAGGCAAAGGAGAAGGCATTAGGAAGCCACGCCTTGGCTGAATAATAAAAGGGAAGGTGTGCTGGTTGCCTAAGGCAACTGTTCACATTGAGGATTGAGTTTCTGTGAACTGTGTATGTTTGCCTTGGACATTGACTCAGGTCTGTGAATAAAAAAAGGGATTGGTTTTTCTTGCGGTTCCTGCCTGCTTGTTGGAAGAGGGATTTCTCCTTGTGAGCATAACAAGGACTCACATAGGCTGGGACAGAATAATAAGACTTACCTGTGGGTCTTTGATTTCCATGGACCAGGACAGGATGAAGCCATTAAGTATTCTAGCTCTTTAATAATTTCTTTCCAGAAAAGGAAAGAACTTGAGAATGTGCACAAGTGTTCTAGATAGGCTCAGTAGGACACAACAAGATAGCAGACTTCTAGTGGAGTTAGCGTCTGGGAGACAAATAAATAAACATCTTGCTCAAACCATGGTTTGCACCTTGGAAAGAGCACTAAATTTACACACTTCCTTTTCTAATCACTTTTGGAAATTGCTTGTTAACTGCTTTTCAGCTACTGGGAACCTTTGGATTGACATGTTATACAGCCGAATGAGATTCCTTTAATTGTTAGAGCAAAATACATTTTAACTACAAGTTTAGGAAGTTAATTTTGAGGAACCTGCAAACAGATGATTAAAACTTTGATTTTGGAAAGTTACAGTTTAACTTTTATACAGTGAAATAAAAATTAGGACTTAATTAGAAAGCTTCCTGTGTGAAAATGCTTTTGTTTTGATTTTTTAAAAAAAGATTTTAAAAATTGAATATTACAGGGAACTAGAGGGAAGTAAAAATTACAGTTAAAGAGAAGAGCACTTCAGCTTGACTTGCAATTACAGAATGAAGCAAAATATTCTAAAATTGGATGTTTTTGGACAATGAACTTAGAACTAATTTTAATGTCTGTCTCAGTGGATATACCATGTCTAAAAGATGTTATGGAAGAGGAAAAAGTTCTGCTTAACAAGACTGAGAATGAGTGGAAAGTGGATTACAAATGGTAGGTTACAAGAATGACATGGAAACAGATGTTGCACTGGAACAAAAGCAATTGGCTCACTCTTAATAATTAAAAGGAATATACAAACAGCAAAGAATTTCCTATACTAGATTTACAAAAGAGGCTTGTTAAAGCTTTGAAGATAAATTTATAGTTGTGATGAAGATGGGAATACACTTATTTCTTTTTCTTTGCTATATTCTTATTTACTTTCTTTTCTAATTCTCTATTTTCCCCATTTTCTTTCTTTTTTACAACTTCTACTCTGTCTTTATCTTTTTACTTTTTCAGTTTGAATTGGTTTTTACTGTGATAGTTATAATTTTTATAAAGCTACTATTTAAAATGGGTTCATTACTTTAGTTTGCACATGAAAGAAGCAAGCTATCTCTGGGAATGTTCTTTCCTGATCACCAGTTACTAACAGATTACATATATTATTACCCTAACCAATATCGTCTTCCATTAAAAAAGAAATCAGCACCTTTTAATCAATCAACCAAAGGTACATTATTTGTGTACATATAGATTCTCACAAGATCCTATTTACTCAAATTAAAAAAATCACATATTTTGGCCCTTCCAATGTCTCATGGCTAGGGATTTCTGGGAACTGAAGTTCACACTTTCTTAAAGTTGCCAATTGAAAAACACTGAGTTAAATAAAGAAGTTGCTGAAGTAGTTGCTGAGACCGCATGGATTTTGAGAAAGTAGAAGACATTTATACAAGTAGGAGACTTGTATAAAGTAATAGAAAACCATATACAAGCCTCACACTTGTGTACTTGCATCAACATCCCATTTGAGTACAAAAGTGGTGAGCTTTCATCATAGCATGTCCATCTTCTTCATAAGTAAAATAAATAATAAAAATAAATAATCCTCTGCAGACTCAATTGATGCCTAGCTAGATGGTAGGATCCAACTGAACTTGTCTCATTTTGAAAATGTTAAGTGAAATTAGACCTAGTTAGTGCTTGAATGGAAGACTCAGAAGAAATCCCACATCTGTAAGGCCATTGAAAACCATCCTAGAACTAATGTCAACCAAGCAAAACAGCATGGACAAGCATGGAATAATGTAAACCAGCATGGATATAGCCATAACATTACAAAAAGTAAAGCTTGAATTGTATTTCTATTATATTGAGAGTCAAAAGTTTTCCAGTTGCTTTGTATTGCTCATATACTACTTTCCATTTGCACTTATCTAAACTAAGGCAACCTAAATTACTACTCCAGAGTAATATTTTTTGAAAAGAGAATGCCCATATATTTATAATGGAAACAGATTTTTTAAAAATGAAATAGAGGCACAATAAGTTCTAATTGTTCATTGCTATTGTCCTGATAGAACACACATACAACTGGTGTTCCAGGACAATGATTACTATAGATAGGGAACTTTTGTCCTGGAAACCAAGTGACTATTGGAACAATAGTGTGTCACATGTGGCAGACAAGGATTTTACAGAAGGCTAGCTAGGCTATATTGGCTATCTTTTTAGCATGGAAAAATTGAAACCAACTCTATATTTGCTTTCAACATTTAAATTTTAGTGGTCTAAAAAGGTTTACACAAATAATCCAATGTGCTCTGGAAAGCAATCTCACTAATAGAGAGCTGACCAAAATGACAACTACTACTACAAAATAATTTTATAATGGTTATGGGAGGCTAATATGCAATTCCACCTTTGTAAAAATGCATGCTGTTGTGCAGTCATTAGCAGACTCTTTAGTTCTAACAACTATTATGTAACTAAGCAATCATAATCCTTTCTAATCAACTAATAACCTGATGGGAGGAAAATTCAGCTTTTAAGGAACAAATGCTTTAATGTTTTCCAAAGAAACAAGTGCTCTATAATTCAAAGAATTCAAAACATAGCCTCTCATATTTACAGAACTTGACAGATCACACCTGTTCATCATCTTTCTGCTTATTTTGATTTAGACAGAGAAGCAGGCTTCTAAAATTAGATCACTAGATTTATTGTAAATGGTTCAGTTTGGCTAGCTTTGTCTGAGAAATAAACCCATCCTATTGATCACTTATGACGACAGATCTGTTAAAAGCTATGAATTCCAATCTTTAGCACTAGACTACAGCAATAATGTGATTTTTTTTTATGTAGGGATCAATAAAGTAGAGTATGGTCCCATGTTGATGAGAAAATTGATCAAAATGATTTTTTAAAACAAAAAAGCCAGGAAAAGCGTCCCATGGAGCCCATTATATTGCTTATCACTAAATCAGAAAAAAACCCAATTGTACTAGCAATGCTTAAGTGTAAAATTACCATGTTATAATCTGATTATTACAAATTATGTCTATAATAGCAGGTTTCGTAGAATACTTTTAACAGCATGAAGAACATGATGCTATAATTATCTAATCTTAAATTTTATATTGAAGTTGCACATAAGTATAGGGAGGAGAAATAACCTTACTGAAACATTTAAAAAAAAACATTCATTTTGCCAGTGTTTGTATTTTGAGTGCTATTAGTTTTAGAAAGGTTTAACGCTCTGTGGAAATGGAGACCTAACCTTTGAATATTGACAAAGAGCAACAGAACCAAGGAATCTGATTATGACCACACATCAGAAGAGGCCTCATATTTATTGCCATCTTCATTAATATAGCGCTGCTCCATGGGTGTCTAAAACAAATGTTATTTTGCTTTATTGCAAATAATGCCAGATTTTAGTTTCAGTGCAGGAACTGACATAAATCAAATTAAAGAATGTCAGCTAGACAGGCATCTCTGCCAAAGCCTGGTATGCCCCTCACTCTATGAAAATGACACAGGTCATATGGGACGAGGAACAAAAAAAAAAATAACTGCATGTTTAGCAGATCCTTTAAAAGCAAAAAGGTACTAATCTGACTCGTGGCACCTTGCAGAATTAGGTGTCAGTAAGAGCCAAATCCTTTTGAAAGCTTCATTTTAGAAGCCATGGGGTGCTTCTTTTAGATGAGGTTGGCATTTCCATTGTTTAACATAAGGCATTATACTGGTTACAGGAAAAATTAAATTAATTGTAATGCAAGAGCAAACTGGATCAAATGCCAACTTGTCAGTTTATCACAATTTGTAGTGAGTGTTTTAGTGTGCGTGGGTGAGGGAGACTGTACATCTGCTTTGCAATGACTCTGGCTTGGTCCATGAGAAATCAAGTATTTCTTCTGCTTTAGCACAAGCATTGCCTTTGAGAAACATTGCTATGAAGTAATAGTGTCTCTCTGGTGCCTTTGCAAAGCAGAAATGATGGCGTCCTTAAGCCTCATTAACAGTGGGCTATTTGATGATGAACTTCTACTGCACCATATAAATAATTACTGGCCTCAGCAACTTTTTCTAACTTTTTCATGAGAGATAAGATGTTACTTGTTATGTACTGGGTTCATAGTAATACCGTGTGGGTTGATTGAGCACCTAACGGCTCTCCAGCAACCCAGACTACAAGTCTCCAGCGCTAGAATTGGCTACCCCTAGGTGGCAATGGTTGTTTCAAACCCATTGGCTGCCACCTAGGGGGCTAGATTATATATTGCGGCTAGTTGCAGCCATTTGCTCAGTACAGATTCTGCACGAAATAAAATATGAGTTTCCCTGTACTCAGCTACCTCGTATTCATTCCTGCGCCAAAAAACCCGCTATTTAACACTGGCGACGAAGATGGGATCTTGCTTCACTAAAAAAGAGTTGAAGTCTAGGAGGGGAAGGCAGTGCACGCCGGAGGGAAAAGGCACTTTCTCCCCCCTCTCTCAAGGTCGGGTAGCAAGCTACACTAGCGACCTCGTGCTCAGTGGACTCATTCCCTGAGCCTGGAAAGCAGGATTTGGAAAGAAACTCAAGAACCAGCAAAGAAAGAATGCTGAAGGTGGGAAAACTTTGGGAATTCAACGTGAAGCATATTTATCTCAGGTAGAGAACTACCTCACGGCTAATCAGATAGCAGAAGAAGGACTGAAGGCCTCAACACTACTCTGCATGTGCGGCCCAGGAACCTTTGATTTGGCTGAGAACCTTTTTGTGCTGACTACGATTGAAGCGGTTTCCTATGTAGAACTCAAAAAGAATCTAACTGGACAATTCCAGCCCAAGATGTCTGAAATGGCTTGGCGGTTCAAGTTTGACCAAAGAGTGCAGCAACCGGTTGAATAGGCTTCAGAATTCATAGTGGGCGTGAGGCAGGCTGCACACCTTTGCAAATTTTCTAATTTAGAAGAGCGACTATGAGACCAGCTCGTCTGTGGCCTATGGGACCGAACGCTTCAGCAGAGACTCTTTACTAGGCCAAACTTAATGTTTTCTGAAGCACAAGTTGAAGTGATGGCCGACGAAGCTGCCGGGGGCACATTTCAAACAGTACAGCCAGCCAAAATGACAAAGTTTGTAGAAATGATTCACCTGGAGGATGCCAAACTCACCGAAGAATCTTCCAAGGAAGAAGAACCTAAAATCAACAGACTCCAAAAGCAACCCAACACGAAACACTGCAACAACCAGCAGTGAGAGGACAGTTACAAGGCAGTTCTCTTGCTGAGATGTAAGGGGTGTGGCGGCAACCATTTTTGCGCCAATTGCAGATTCTGATCAGCCACGTGCAGAGCTTGCGGAAGGACAGGCCACATTGCAGTGGTTTGCAGAGCCCAACAGAGAGACCTGCCACCCAAACACCAGTCGGAAGAACCGACTAAGAGAGGTACTGGGGCCCAGGGTCCACTTAGTGTGGGGTTTTTCAGAAGCCATAGAAGCGTGTGCCACACTGGGGCTTGACACCCCCTCAAACCCAAACTTAAGCTCATGGTAGGGCTATAAGGAGTTCCATGTAAGATGGAATTGGACTCTGGCTCTGCAGTCTCAATTATTTATCAAGACACTTTTAACTTCGTGTGTAGGTGCAGTAACAATTGGGCCAAACTAAGACCCTCAGATATAATCCTAACTGATTTTCAAAATGCTCACGTTAAAGTTTTGGGGGAAGCCACTTTGACAGTAAAATTTAAGGGGTTTTTGGGCACCTGGATGTAATAGTAGTAGGGGGCCAGAGAACAAGTCTCATTGGACTCAATTGGTTTGATGCCTTAGGTATTCAGATTACTGGTATAAACCAGACACAAACTACAGACCTCATGTCAATATGTTAGGACTATGCATATGTTTTTGATTCAACCCTAGGAACATACACAGGCCCGCCAATCTCATTTAAGCTAGATCCTAACGTAGTCCCAATCAGGGTTAAGCCTCGTAGGGTCCCCTTTGCCTTAAAACATAAAATTGATTCAGAAATTGATAAGCTTGTAGAACAGGGCATATTACATCCTGTTGATGGTGGGGAGTGGCAAACTCATATCATCATTCCACTTAAAGCCAACGGGGAAATTCACATTTGCACTGACTATAAATGCACTCTAAATAAAGCCCTCAAGCAAAACGCTTAACCGGTCCCAGTGGTCAACCACATTTTAGCCTCCTTGCAAGGGGGTACTATTTTTGCTAAACTTGATTTAGCACAGGCCTATCAGCAATTGTCAGTTGATGAGGCCACAGCGGTAGCTCAGATGATCATGACTCACAGGGGGGCTTTCAAAGTTAAATGCTTACAGTTTGGAGTCAGTGTTGCACCGGGCATTTTCCAGGGAATCATGGAGCGTACACTTAAGGGTATTCAGGGTTTCTGCCCTTATTTTGATGATGTTCTCATTGCAGGGGAATCCCCAGAAATGTTGGCCAGTAAGCTCAGGGCTGGTTTGCAGAGGCTTCATGAAGCAGGCCTCAAATTTTAAAAAAAAGCAAGTTAGTATTGGGGTTCCTTCAACAGAATTCCTGGGTTTCCGAATTGATGCTAATGGCATTAACCCTGCTGATTCTAAAGTGAAGGCCATTAAAATGGCCCCTAGGCCCAAATCCAAAGGAGAGCTACAAGCATTCCTGGGCCTCCTAAACTTCTACCACACATTTTTACCTCATAAGGCCGCACTAGCAGAGCCCCTCCACAGACTTCTAGATAAGAAAGCTCTATGGAAATGGACTTACATGAAAAATGTTTCCAGGACTTAAAAGCACTATTGTCAGAAAAGTTCACTGTAACTCACTTCAAAGAGTCTAAACCAGTATGTCTTGCATGTGATGCATCTCCCTATGGGGTGGAGGCAGTTTTAAGCCACATAGAAAAAAATGGAACACAGGTTTCTATAGCATTTTACTGAAGGACATTGTCCTCTGCTGTGCGCAACTATGCTCAGATTGACAAAGAGGCCCTAGCCATTGTTGCTGGAATTAAAAAATTCCATGACTATTTATATGGCAGGGACTTCACGGTCTTTACAGACCACAAACTTCTGTTGGGACTTTTCACAACAGACAAACAAACCCCCCACATACTTTCTCCAAGAACGATGAGATGGTCTATTTTTCTATCTGCATACACTTTTAAATTGATTCACAAACCAGGAAAAGAAATGGGCCATGTCACTAATGGAACCAGATCCATCTCCAGCTGTTATAATACTGTCCATACAGAACATACCTGAATTTCCCCTCCATGCAGGGGACATTGCTGCTGAAACTGCCACAGATAAAATACTTAGTAGAGTATTGTCATGGGTATACATGGGCTGGTTGGATAAAAGCCCAGGTTCTGAATTTCGAAACTATTTTGTCAGAAGGCATGACACCTTCCGACCTGAGGGGCTCATCTTCCAGTGTCATATTGTTTTGCCTTTTGGTACTGTCCATGGGGTTTTCATGGCAAAGATACTGGAGTGAGTTGCCATTTCCTTCTCCAGTGGATCATGTTTTGTCAGAACTCTCTGCTATGACCTTTCCATCTTGGGTGGCCCTGCATGGCATAGCTCATAGTTTCATTGAATTACGCAAGCCCCTTTGCCATGACAAGGCAGTAATCCATGAAGGGGTATTTGCAAATAGAATGGCAATAAACAATTTATGCTGCATTTACATCAGGGCTTTTCAACCTTTTCAGAAATTGTACCACTTTTAGGACATGACAATATTCAAGCACCACCAGTGCTTAACAAGGTGTCAAAAACTTGTTGACTAAAAAGGGGGGGTATTTTGGGTTTCATTCTTTAGATTCATTTATTGTTATAGAAATGGCTAGTTTATAATATTATAGAAAAGCAAAAAGTTGAGGTTCAATGTTAATACTTCCTTCTACACCTGTAACAGAGGAAGTGCCTTTTCTTTTTCCCTTCTCCCCTCACTTTTCCCTTTTTCTCTCACCCTTCACTCGCAAAAGCCCCCCCCACTCACTCACACTTTCCTCACAAAAGCCTCCAGTTGGTCTCACTCACTCCTCCATCTCTTTCAAAGGCACCTCATTCAGTCTCTCCCCCACTCACTCCGTCTCTTTCAAAGGCCTCTTGCTTGCTCGCTCACTTACTGCCCCATCGCTTCCAAATGCCATTTGCTCATTTTCACACTCACCTACTGCCCCAACGCTTCCAAACACTATTTGCTCATTCACTCACTCACTTACTGCCCCATTGCTTCCAAACACTCCCAAATGCCACTTGCTCGCTCACTCACTTACTGCATTTGGAAGCAATGGGGCAGTAAGTGAATGAGTGCCGGTGCCGGAGGCCATCATTTGTTCGGCGCCGGAGACCACTGCCACAAGAAACACAGCTCTTGGGTCAGGGTTCGGAGCAACTCTGGGTGGGGGCTCAGCACGGGCTGCGGCATGGCAACTACAGGGAGGGGAAACCCCACACCATGTGGCTCCGAACCACAGGGGCAGAGGTGAAAAGGACAGGCGGCGATGACGTAGCAAGACACCGGCATCGCTCCCAGTGACAGCACCTCTGAGTTTGGCACCTTTTTTTTTTTTTTAGAAAAAAAGCACTGAGAAAAAGTAAGAAAAATGTAGAAGGGGTAGGAGAACAGAGTTAGCTGATAAATGTAAAAGTAAAAGACAATGAAAAAGGAGAGAAACAGCATAGGTAAGACTCAAAAGAGGCACTAATTTCCATTATAACTAAATCATCATTCTGAAATCAAGAACAAACAGGTTTTGTCAAGATGTTTATCTAGTTAAAAGAGAAGAACTAATATGCTAAAGCAGGCTTCCCCAACCTCCAGTCCATGGCCCAGTACCAGTCCACAACCCATTGGAAACTGGGCCATGCAACCGGCCACACAAGCTCCATTTGTCCAAGCAGCAAGCATATGTGTGAAACCATCCTCTCTTCCTCACCACCACCACTGCTGGGCCTCCAAACTAGAAAGGTTGGGGATTACTGTGCTAAAGTACCCATTTATACAATGTTACTGTGAAATGCAGTGAAATTAAGTATTATCTACTGAGCCTTGAAGTAAGTGAGTGTCAGTCCTTCCAGACACAGCAGACCAGGAAACCAAAGTCATGCTAATATTACTTTTATTATAAGGTTACAATAACATAAAGAATTCAGAACAAATATGCTTCTCTACTCTCTCTCTCTCTCTCTCTCTCTCTTTTGAGAACTAGAGAGGTCCTTAAGTTAATAAACTTTCTGAGGTTACAATTCTTGCTCAGATTCGGATTTCTTTCACCTGCCTGTTGTCTTAGTTGTAGTTCTTTCTCCTGCCCACTACATGGAGAAATAGAATATCATAACTTTTTCTTCCTGTTGTGTCTAAGAACAAAGCCATGAAAAAAAAATCTTCTGACAGTATCAGAACTTTGCATTTATGATTTTGAGATGGTGCCACCTCCAACATAAACCTAGAAAAAATTATGCCCTTTCATCAAATTATTTATCAAAGGGGTTATAATTTTTTTAATCTGAGCAGGAAGTCCACCCCCCAGTAACTGGTGGCACCCACAAGGTGGTCAAAGGGAACAGAAGAACAAAAACTCCATTGTTGCCCTTCTGACATGTGTCCCATCCTTTTGTATGTTTATTGTGACTCTATGCATGTCTAAAAGTATTGCACCTTGCAGAAAAAGAAATGTAATCACATTTGTCACTTGAAAGGTTTCTGAAGAGACCATGCTGATGACAATAATCTAATGACTTCAAATTTAAAAAGTATTCTATATTTGTTTCTCAAAAACTATGGCCCTTCCTTGTGTATGCTGGTTTTCAGTTCCCCCACTTAAAGAAGACTTGTGTGAAATTTGAAACTATGTCCACCCACCCTCCTAATTACTGTAAGATCAGCTACTCAGGCACTGAAGTATATAATTACTAACATTGACATTAAAATGGACTTTGTGCTCCTTTTCCCTCTAAAACCACTTCATTCTTCCTTTAAGGAATTAAATAGAGATAGTGTATTTCTCAAGGCAAGTATTAACATTTAACAATTTATGTTCCTTCTTTCATCTTTTACCATTAACATTTTAAAAAGTGACTGAAATATTCCGCTATGGTTATTAGGAGCAACAGGAAGATTATTGTAACTTCTCATCTGCAGTCCAGAAACAGACTGTAGAGTGCTATCTGCTAATCTGCAAAAATAATAATAAATCTGTAAATATATACTGCAAAGCAATACTTCTTCTTTTGTTCCTAGCAGAAGGGATAAGGGCGATTTTAGACTGAAATGTCTTTTCTAACAAAAAGTTGTGGCCTGGAAAAAAATCTTCATGGTATAAATAAATCTATACTTTTCATAAATTCATTGGGTCCATTCTCAACATTTGACCAAACTTGTAATGCAGACATGTCAAACACAAGGCCCGGGATCCGGCCCACGAAGTGGTTTCATGCGGCCCGCGAAGCCATCCTGGAAACAGTGAGGGAACGGCCCCCACTGCCTTGGCCCTGGCCCAGAGACCCTCCTTCTCCCAGAGACCCTCAGATCTGTCCCGCTCCTGCCCAGGCCCCCATAGGCACCCTTGATGCGAACGTTGTAGAGCTGGCCACGCCCACCCAGTAGGCCATACGCCCACCCTGGCCATACCCACCCAGCCCCTTGATGGCAATCGCAATGCTGATGCGGCCCTCAATGAAATTGAGTTTGACACCCCTGTTGTAATGTATGAGAATTAGAGTACAACAATATCCATTTCTGAAAGTGTACACAAGGAAAACATGTATATAAGAACAATTTTATTATATTTTGATCCCAATAGAGTCCCTCCAGCTGTATGTATTGCTTCAGATATGTTTTCCAAAGTTGCTCATATTGGAAAATTAATACCAATACTTAACAATAAGAAAACATAGTTGTTGTGTCCGGATAGGGTGACAGTTAACACAGAGACGGATCTGGGTATAGACTGTTTATTGAGCTGCACGTGGTAGAACTGACCTCGCCTGGCCCCATATTGCTTATATGTCCGGCAAGTGCCGGATGCTGGCCAACCGACTGGAATCTCCCGCCTTTCCTCAGGCACCCAACCCGGTGCCCAGGAATTCCCACCGGCTGAATTAGCCAATCACGAGGCTGTGCAGTTGTGTACAGAACACCCCTTCCCCCCAATTGTGGATCCCCTAATAACCAGGTCTTGACATTCCTTTGTTTATTTCCTTACATAGTCCCTTAGATATGCCGGGGGGTCTATGTTCTCTGACAGGGTATCTCCCTGATGGACTGTCCGGCCTAGTCTCTCTCTCCTGGGATGGCCTTGTGGGCTGTAGCAGCTCCCCCCTCAGCGGGTGACCCGCTGGCCATGATGTTCCTGTGAAATCCCTTGGCACTGTCTCTGTGGCTGGCTCTGTAGACTCTGACCCCCTTGTAGTGGACCATGGTGATCCGGCCTCTGTTGGTCCAGCTCTTCCCATTGGGTTAGGTTGGGGTGTTGACGTTGGAGATGGGAGTGGTTTGTAGTGAGTGTGGTTTTGCAATGGTTGAGTCTCTCTGGGTGCTGGTGGGGTGTTCTCAGGGGCCCTTTTCCTGAGTTGGTGAATGTGTCTCCTGATCTGGCGTCCCCCTTCACCCTCTATGATGTACGATAGCGGCCCCAGCTTGTCCGTTACCACTCCCTGTGTCCACTTATCCCCTGGGCCATAGTTCCTGGTTCACACTAAATCCCCTATGCACAATGATCTGGCTGAGCAGTCCTGTTCAGTTTCAACTGTCAACCTATCTGGGTGGAATCTACCTAATTTGGTTGTCAGTCTCCTGCCCCACCTCATTTCCTCTGGGCTTTTCCCAGTTGCTGTGCACGGTGTTGTGTGCTGAGCCAGCAAAAACTGGGCCAGTCTTTGGTGCCAGTCCCCGACAATAATTCTTCGCAGTGCGTCTTTAGTTGTCCTCACGTTTCTTTCAGCCAAGCCGTTGCTGGAGGGATGGAAGGGCACCAATGTTGTGTGCCTAATCCAGTTGGCCTTGAGGAAATCCTGAAATTCAGTAGATGTGAATTGAGGGCCATTGTCAGACACAACTACATCAGGTAACCCATGAGTGGCAAAGAGTCCCCTCAGGACCTGTATCGTCTTTGCAGACGTCATGCTCTTCACAGGCACTACCTCAAGCCACCGGGAATAGCTGTCTACAACTATTAAGAATGTCTGGCCCTGGAAGGGCCCCGCATAATCTATATGTATCTGGGACCAGGGGTTGTGTGTCGCCTCCCACCTGTGTACTGGTATGTGAGCTTGTTCTGGCCTTGACTTCTGGCATTGGTAACACCCTGCTACCCTTTCCTCGATTGCCTTGTCTAACCCGGGACACCACAGGTGACTCCTGGCCAGGGCTTTCATGCGTATGATCCCCAGGTGCCCTCGTGTAATTCACAGACGACCTTGTCCCTAAGTTTATCTGGCACTACTACCCTGTTTTCCCATAGTAGACAACCTAAGTGTGATGACATTTCGTCCCTTCTCCTGAAGTATGGCTGGAATTATGGGTCTGGGCTTCCCCTAGACCACCCCCCTTGGACCCATGCTGCTACTCTGCTTAGTATTGGATCCTTGCAGGTGGCAGTGGCAATGTCTCTGGCTGTTAGGGGGCATTCTGGGAGTTCTTGTAGTGTGAGGATTTGACCCACTGGTGCTGGGTCTGTGTCTGTGTCAGGCAGGGGTAGTCTGCTTAAGGCATCTGCATGGCCCATTTCTTTCCCCGGTCTGTAATTTATGGAAAATGTATATGCTGATAGGAATATTTACCATCTCAACATCCTGGGTGACATTATCTGGGGGGTCTGTTTGTCGGTTGTGAAAAGACCTAAGAGAGGTTTGTGGTCCGTGAATATTGTGAAGCTCCTGCCATACAGGTAATCGTGGAATTTCTTTACACCTGCCACGATTGCTAGTGCTGTTTTGTCAATTTGTGCATAATTCCGCTCTGCCTTGGTCAGAATTCGGGAATAATATGCTATGGGCCTTTGTTCCCCCTTACTGCCCATATGACTGATCACTGCCCCCACCCCATATGGTGATGCGTCACATGCCAGGTATATTGGCTCACCCTCTATGAAGTGGGTGACTGTGGACCTGCTAGACAGTATCTCCTTTAGTGTTTGGAAACTTCGTTTGTGTTGTTCCTGCCACTGCCAGGTGGTTTTCTTGTCAAGTAGCCTGTGTAGTGGTTCTGCTATGGCCGCTTTATGTGGTAGGAAAGTATGATAAAAGTTTATGAGGCCTAAGAATGCTTGCAGCTCTGCTTTATTTTTGGGTGCTGGGGCTGATTTAATTGCTTTTATTTTTCCTTCAGTTGGATGTATGCCTTGAGCATCAATCCTGTATCCTAAAAATTCAGTGGATTTTACCCCTATAGAGCATTTTTCCTTTTTTAATTTCAGTCCTGCAGTTCTAAATCTCCCCAGTACCTTTTCCAACCTCTCAGCTAGGACTCCCTCTGTTTTTCCTGCTATCAATACATCATCAAAGTAAGGGCATACCCCAGGCATGCCCTTTAGGGTCCTCTTCATCACTTCTTGGAAAATGCCTGGGGCTGCTGCAATGCCGAATTGCAATCTGTGGACTCAGAATGCCCCCTTGTGGGTAACTATCATCTGTGCGTCTGCCGCTTGCCGGGAAACTGTGAGTTGCAAATACACCTGCGCCAAATCGAGCTTGGCACAGATGGCGCCGTTCTAGATCATTGCGAGGACCTGCTTCACTGTGGGGACCGGGTAAGCATGCTGTTTCATCGCTCAGTTTAGTGCCGCTTTATAGTCGGCACATATTCTCACGTCCCCATTAGGTTTAAGGGGGGTGATGATGGGTGTCTCCCAGGGGCCCCTTCTACCGGTTCCAGTACCCCCTGGCCTACTAACCTGTCTAACTCCACCTCAATTTTTTGTTTGAGTGTGAAGGGTACCCTCCTGGCCTTATGCCTTATGGGGGTTACTGCTGGATCGAGATTAAAGTTAATGGGTGACCCCCTGTACTTCCCCAATGTGCCATCGAAGACATCTGCGTAGCTGTCACAGATGGATTTTAGGGTTCGCTGTTGTATGATGTTTATTCCCCCGACCCATATGCCTAACGGGCCGAACGAGTTGAGGCCGATTAAGCTGGTTCTTTGGCCCTCGGTGACTAGGTCTAACGGCCCTTTGAACCCCTTGAAACAGACATCGAGGGTGACTCTTCCCTTCACTTTGATGGGTGTCCTCTGGAAGTCTGCTAACGGTATTTGTGTGTTTGATGGGTACTCGCCGCCCGCTTCTGCCTTCGATGTGTCTCAGCGTGTTTCCAGATATGATGGACACTGCTGCCCCCGAGTCTACTTCCATTCTACAGGGGATGCCGTGGAGCCTGACCTCGATTTTTAGTTTGGGGCTTAGTAGCTGGTTGATGACCACCCCCTTCCCCTGGCTAGGGCCCTGTGCCTGTGGCCTGTGGGTCTGTTTGCCACTTTTGCAGGGGGTTACCTTACCTGCGGCCCAGGCATCGATGTCATGGAGGTTGTCGCGGGGTCTGCCTCTGCAGATTATTTGGATGTGGCTGGTTTTTCCGCAGTTTCGGCATTTTGCGTTCCGGAATCTGCAGCTGGCATGGGGATGGTTTCCCCCGCAGCTTCCACATTTGGCTTCGGGGTCTCTTTGTCTGCTCGGGCCTTCTCTCGGTGATCTGTGCAGTTGCGGTGGTGGTGGCCTCCTGGGGCGGTCGGTGCCTTCTGCTCGGTTGGTCCTCGCTGGGATTTTTCCAATTTTCCGGGTGATCTCGTCATGTCTACCACGGGAAGTCCTCCACCCCACCGTCCACAAGGCACTCTTGGTTGATGGCTTCCACTGCGCCATTGCTGTTGTGGGGGGTTGCATTGTCTCGTGGTTTCGTATGTGAGTAGTTCATCCAGAACTTCTTGCAAGTTCCCCGTGGGCTTTGCGATGATACTGTTTTGTAGTTGTTCATCACGTAGGCCTAGGACCACTCTGTCCCTAATTCGCACCTACAGTTGTCATATTTACAACGGAGTGCAGCTTCCCTCACTGCAGCCATGAATTCTGTTATGGATTCTCCCGGCTTCTGGTTCCTTTTCTCAAAGATTCTTCTCCAGAACAGCTTTGATCATTTGGGGTGAAGTGCTTTTTGAGTTTTGCTAAGAGCTCGGCATACGACACGCTGGCAATGGTGGCCGGCTGGCACAATCCAACGGCGACCCGGTAGACCGGTGTACCGCTGATTGTTAGTAGTGCGGCAGCCTTCTTCCGGTCTTCTGTTATGCCGTTCACTAACATGTACCCCTCGACCTGGCGGACGTACTCGTCCCAGTCCTCTGGGTATTTGGGGTCGAATTTTCTCACCGAGCCGACTTGCGCCATTCGTGCTTCCCCTCTGCGATTCTGTACCGCTGGGCTGAAGACTCGTTGTGCTGCTGATGGCTAATTGAATTTCCCACTCCACGCGCTTCCGTTCACGCGCCCTTTTCTCCTCTGTTCTGCTGCGATCCCACCTTCGTTGCCACTGTTGTGTCCGGATAGGGCGACAGATAACACGGAGATGGATCTGGGTATAGACTGTTTATTGAGCTGCACGTGGTAGAACTGACCTCGCCTGGCCCCATGTTGCTTATATGTCCGGCAAGTGCCGGACACTGGCCAACCACCCAGCTGGAATCTCCTGCCTTGCCTCAGGCACCCAACCCGGTGCCCAGGAATTCCTGCCGGCTGAATTAGCCAATCACGAGGCTGTGCAGTTGTGTACAGAACAATAGTGATATAGTTCCAGATTCAAAAACTGAATCCTTCCACATAAATTGGATATTGCATTTTCTTTAATACAGAAAAATGTATTTAAAAATTACTCAATGTTTTTATAAAATGTAAGTGCAGAACTGCCTTAATGGTTTCCAAACTCATGCTGCAAAATTAGAAATTCTTAATTTTAGAGAAACTGAACACTGAACTAGCAACTGTTTGAGTAATGAAGTTCAAAAATAAGCATTTTCTAAAATTTCTGTTCAAATGACCTGTCCCCATCTTAGAACATTTTGATCTGTAACAACTCCCTGGACTGTTAAAATGTTTTCTTTAAAATTTGTTAGATATGTAATGCTTTCAGGACTATATTATAGTTGACATTTAATTTAAGGCTCAACATCTCCTAGACCTATTGCATAGTGCTGCCATAGCAATATTAAGAACAGCAGGAACTTTCATACACTGGGAGATATTTCCGTATTTATATCAGAAATCTGTCACAAAAGGCAGCAACCTCCTTATTACACTTACGAGTAAGCCTCAGGAGGAAGAAATATTATATGTACTTGGGGAGGACTTTCTCTTTTGTTTTGCATTCTCTTTCTGTTTTGAAGAACTTTCCAAGATTAATAGGAAGAACTAAGTATAATATATGACTTTGCATTTTTTTATTTCAGTTTCTAATCAATTTGGCACATTTTGTCCTCGCCTCCCCCCTGCTATATACTGCAAGGTGAAAAGGATGGATGTTCCATACTTCAGTGAAAGACCCATTTTAACTGGGAACCCGGCAAAATGTACCTTCATTGTTCCTTTATAATAGGCATTCAGTGGGACTATTGATTTTGAATAGGTCTTGAGTGGTTGGGAAAACTAAATTAGGAGGTATTTTCGGCACACAAAAGTTTCCTGTGGTGCAGCCTTCTCTATTGCCACTACACACATCAGGTAAATCAGAGCCATTGCCCATGGCCCTGAAGATTGATCTATTGGAATAATCATGAAGGACTTATTTGAACACCTCTAACAATATTAATTCTTATGATTAGGGAAAGTTTCATTTGAATGATTGTGTAATAATGTTTCAATAACATGCTTTGCTTTCAATCCCTCAAAAGCAAAGATTTCCATGAACTAAATTCATGTATTTATATATTATATCAGTGTGTATAGTTACCCATCTCACAAACTGTGGCTTGGGGAGAGCAAACAGAGGACTAAAAAACACAACAATAACAACACAAGAAAATAAGCATAAGGAATAATAGTGATAGTAAGAACACAACTACCACCAAGATCACGTGAAGTGTTAATACCACTTTACAATGCCTTGGTAATGCCACACTTGAAATACTGCATCCAGTTTTGGTCACCACGATGTAAAAAAAGATGTTGAGACTCTAGAAAGGGTACAGAGAAGAGCAACAAAGATGATTGGGGAACTGGAGGCTAAAACATATAGGGAACGGTTGCTGGAATTGGGTATGTGTAGTTTAACGAAGAGAAGGGTGAGGGGTGACTTGATAGCAGTGTTCCAATATCTCAATGGCTGCCACAAAGAAGAGGGAGTCAAGCTATTCTCCAAAGCACCTGACAGCAGGACAAGAAGCAACGGATGGAAACTAGTCAAGGAGAGAAGCAACCTAGAACTAAGGAGAAACTTCCTGACAGTTAGAACAATTAACCAGTGGAACAACCTGCCTCCAGAGGTGGTGAATGCTCCAACACTGGAAGTTTTTAAGAAGAGACTGGACAGCCATTTGTCTGAAATGGTATAAGGTTTCCTATATTGTTGTTATTACTATTTTTACCATACTGGGACCAAAAACCCATCTAACCCTAACCTGTCAGCAACGCACACAATAATGCTGATCTGATATAACTGACTCATTATTTCCCCCAAAGTCTTATAAAGGAGGGGACTAATCTAACATTCATGTCACTAATTAATTACAGATTTCAAGAATATTCCAGAGAAAATTTGGTATCATATAGCCTGATGCGTGGATATAAGCCTTTGGCTAAACATTTTCATAATTTGCACAGAGATATAAGAACATTAGACTTTCACCATATTGATTAATAAATCAGTTAGAAATAACCTTTTTTAAATAATAATAATAAAAATCTGGATTTCCAACTTCTTGGAAATTCCAGACCTGAGTTAGAGAATATGATAAAGCCTCAAACCACAGCTTCTCTGCGATTCTGCCTCTAGTTTTAAAAAGAGCAGTCTTTTTTTCTGAGTTGATGTAATGTGGACTGAGGAAGCTTGTAATCTACACAAGGGGATATGCATTCTTCTATGTCCAGCTGGCTTCCAGGAAAACAATATTCACAACCGGTAAGTAATCTATTAAAAATAAAATTGCTAGAATTGCTAATACTGATCAAAAAGCATTTAACTGACCTTGATCCTTAAAGGTTTCCATCTCTTCTCTCTCCTCTTGATAGTCAAACCCAAACTATACTGTTCATAAGAATTTCTATGGTACCTATGGAGAAAGAAGGAATGTTGATTGTTTCTTCCAAGCCAAATGACAGGGTGATAATGAGCATACTGATGAGGATTTGGCTTATGAATATTTTTATTGGCTATATGTTTTAATATTATGTGGAGGATTAGAAATTTGTCTAGAAAGAAAAGAGAGAGAAAGAAGGAGGGAGGGAGGGAGGGAGGGAAGGAGGGAAGAAAAAGAAAAAAAGAAAGAATCTTACAATCTTTCAAAGACTCTTTGACAAATTAAATATAGCAATTTCTATTTCTAGGTCAAAATGACTTCTGTTTAAACATTTCAGCCCCAAGTTACCACATAGATGTGATAGAGGAAAATTCAAACTTCTATTTCCTACATCACATATTGTCTTAATTGTAAAAATGGGAATGGCTAATTTAATTGTACCAACACCCTTTCCATCATTCAGGATCCCATCTTGTCCTTGGAACAGCTCCAACTGCTCAAGGCAATATCATATCATTGGAACTGATGCCAGGCTAACGCCAGGCTTCCAGCTGGTCAATGCTTATACATTTATTTGAAGAAAACAATAGTTTGTCTGAACAAATATTACATGACTGCAATCTAGAGTAGACCATTCCTAGCATTTTAAAATGAGCAGAACAAAGAGAGGTCTTAGGAAGTAGATTAGATTGATAGATTCAGAAATTTATAATCTTAAAATACCAGAGACTATTCTATGTGCTTTATCCAGGGACTTCTAATATAACAATTTTTTTCTATATTTCTGATTTCTTATTCCACACTTTTCATTTATTTTTTAATTTTTTCTCTGCACTCTACTTGTTACCATATGTTACTTTGCTGAGAAAAGTACGCTGAGAAAATAAAAGTGCAGCCTAAATTAATATCAGTGAGAAAAGGGCAGGAATTGACATTACTGCAAACTATTATTTATTATCATGATAAATGTGCCATCTAGAATTTTATGATGCCTTTCGTTCATTCATACCAGATAGAGTAGATATACCTTCTTTTTTTAAGTCTAAGTTTTCTCTGTTTTCCTGTAGGCACTCACAATTAGCCACAATGATGGCAAAATTACAAAATATGTTCATAGGCTCCTTTACAGTTGTTTTGCAGTTTTAAATGCAAGTAAATAGAGGAATTTATAACCACAGTGTTTTGATGCACATTTTGTTACTTGTTTCCCCATGGACATCTGCATATTTTTATTTTTTAAATATCTTAATGCTCGTTTGTGTCCTCAAGTACATTTTTTTATGTCACCATCATTGTCTCACAGCAAAAATGCAGATAATATAAACAGCTGTCATGTTTGAGCAAGTGTAGGAAAGGAAAAGGCCAAATTACCATCATAGAAAGGGAAATACCTAGAAAGATGCTGCTGGATTGTAACACAAAGGAAACGGAAGTTATGAAATCAGACTTAAGAGTTCAATGATTGTCAACTGTTTGTTGTGGTTCCCATTTGTTTATTCATAACAAAGATAATAGTTACAGCTGTGTTGCATCTCTGGGAAGCTTCATTGAAAATTGTGCTAACCTCAGGCGCACAAATATTAACAACAATCAGTAAAGAAGAATTCCTCAATAACAACATGGCTGCCCTTTTCAACCATAGAGGCATACAAAGATGTGTTCAATAAGGGGTTGGACAGCATATAAATGTAATATATTATTATATACACAACAATGTGAAATCATAGCTGTCATTTCTATAGCTGGTATTAATTTTTATATGCATCAAATATATTGCTGTAGTATATTTGGAAATCAAAGCAGTGTTATTCCAGACAATCACAAAATACAAAGACTTACAAATAAAATATATGAGAAAGAAAGAAAGAAAGAGAAAGAAAGAAAAATATCTATTACAATTACAAAACATGAGCATCACTTGAATACCACTTGAATTGACCATCAGTCAATTGAAAAAGACAACTTTATTTCAAACAGCTTACATTCTGTGGCAATACCTTTATTATTATTAAGTAACATGTGCCTTCCCAGATCTTTGGAAAGACTCAACAGGTAGATAAAAATACCATATCCAGTGTAAACAACTGGCTGACTGTGTAACCAGCCATAATAGTAATAAGCATTAGTGTTTTTTCCAATTCAAAAAGAGCATTGAGGTTGATGGCAAATAGTGGAGCAAGTGGCTTAAATTATCAAAGAAGAGTCAATATATAAAAAAATACTTATTTTTTTTAATTACCTGAATCCCATCTGTCTTTTCTATATATTAGACCAGGGGTAGGCAACCTCGGCTCTTTTATGACTCGTGGACTTCAACTAACTTGCTGAAGTTGTTCATATTGTTTCTTTACAATACACATAACAGTAAGACCTTTTTTCAATTCTGTTTCTGTTTTTTTGTTTTTTGTTGTTGTTTAGGCACACGTCTATGTGTGTAATTATTTACTTATTTGGGAACCCTTAAGGGGAAAAAATAAACCTCTCCCTATTTTAAATATTTAAATTGTCATCATTGAAATTAAACACAATGGCAACCTTCATTTATCATCTTGAGACACATTACATTAACTGATTTTATTATCTCAAAATGCTGGAGGTGTACCTACAGCTCAAATCATTCTGAATATAATTTCCCCACTTTGACATAATCAAATGCTAGGTAAGCAATTGCTGGCACACAGTCGGCATGGCAAGGCTTTAAAACAGAAAGCAGAATGCAATCTTTCCATCCTATAGAAAGGAATGTTTATAGGTCAAACTTCTGCAGCAGCTTTTGTTCTGATATTATACCACATTCAGAATGTACTGATGTGAGTCTTGTTCTGTTAGGTAACAGCAAAAAAAGTGCTTATTTCTCCTCCTTCCTTAGCATATTTTTGTGATGGATTTTTTCCCCTTTCTCCTCAAACTGTCTTTATCTCTGATGTGATGGCTCAGTAACATTTGTAAAATGGATGCCTTCTTCTCCCTGCTGAGCATTATATGTATCTAACTTCCAAGAATGAAATTAGAAAACACTTGAGCTCTGAACATCATGTTGGAAAGAAACACAAGGTACCATTTTTTCCATCATATTCTATGGAGATAGACATAATATTGTAGCCGTATCAGCAACTGCCCAGACTCTCATTTTAGTTAAATGTGGATGACTTAGTGAATATAACAGCTATGATTTGAAGCCCAATTTTTAATTTAATGTCTCACACCCGAAGTTTTAAGATCAAACAATGGAGTTTTGCAACAACACAAGAGGACCTCATGCTGCAGCAATTTCTTCTACTTGAACTTAACACTGCCTTGTGGCAACAGTGTGAAATTGGAGAAATAAACACAACAGAAGACTGGATTGAGATTCCTTTGTTCAACAAGTAGTCTTCAATATATTTGTTGAGAATTGGTACTATAGAAAGTAATGGGACACTTTTCTTTAGTACAATTTTTTATCTTACTTTTCAAAATATTGCATATATGTATATTTTTATGCAGAATTGACTTGGGAGGCCGTTGTGTGGTGTAGTTGGTTCACATGGTGTAGTAAGATGGAGGGTTTGCTATCACTGTGTGTTGGGGGGTGGGAGCACAAAGGGAGGCTCAGCTAATCTCAATGTACACATAGTTGTACTTTGACAATAAAGGTTCATTTCAAATATCTCTCTATCTCTATCTCTATATCTCTATATCTCTATCTCTATCTCTATCTCTATCTCTATCTCTATCTCTATCTCTATCTCTATCTCTATCTATCTATCTATCTATCTATCTATCTATCTATCTATCTATCTATGTTGTTGTTAGCTGCAAAGTTGTGTCCGACCCATCGTGACCCCATGGACAATGTTCCTCCAGGCCTTCCTGCCCTCTACCAACTTCTGGAGTCCATTTAAGCTCATGCCTACAGCTTCAGTGACTCCATCCAGTCACCTCATTCTCTGTTGCCCCCTTCTTCTATTGCCCTCAATCTTTCCCAGCATTAGGCTCTTCTCCAGTGAGTCCTTCCTTCTCATTAGGTGGCCAAAGTATTTGAGTTTTAGTTTCAGGATCTGGCCTTCTAAAGAGCAGTCAGGGTTGATCTCTTCTAGGACTGACTGGTTTGATCGCCTTGCAGTCCAAGGGACTCGCAGGAGTCTTCTCCAGCACCATAGTCCAAAGGCCTCAATTCTTTGGTGCTCAGCCTTTCTTATGGTCTAACTTTCACTGCCATGCATTGCAACTGGGAAGACCATAGCCTTGACTATATGCACTTTTGTTGACAGGGTGATGTCTCTGCTTTTTAGTGTGCTTGGGGTAGAATCCTTTGGGAATTACTCCAAAGTTGCTTCAGAGATTGTTAGTAACTCCAAGGAGTCTCTGAGAAGAGTGGAAGATCAGAGAGAACAAATAAACAAAAGAGGCAGCTGTAACTGAATAACAAAAATCACTATGTCTTAGCAAAGACACTAGAGAATTGTAAAGTAGCCTGATCTCAGAGGGCATTTGTTAAATGCAGTAGAACTAGTGACTGACAGGATGGCTGTGGTGGAGCAAACAAGAAAAAAAATAATTCTTATCACTGATTGAAAGAGATTTATTCAGTCACTTCTCTTCTCCAGTTCTTTTCTTATTAATACATTTCTCCCATTCTGTTACACTATTCCTGATTTTAAAGAAAAAGTCTAGTAGACTACACCCCCAAGCACTCATCTATCTCTCAGCAATTTTTATTGTAGTGAAATGACTGGGTGTCAAAAAGGCCAAAGTGCTGCTTTCTCAATTCCCATAGTTTTTTCCCCTCTATAGTTAAGAGTATTGCACAAGTTATGAGCAAACCATGGATAATAGCTGAATAAAGATGGTTTTTCAAGAGTCTCAATTGGGGGGGGTGTCTTTAGAAATTCTAGTAAATAAAAAGAACAAAACTTTTCCTTAGAAAACTTCCAATTGGATATTCCTTGACTTCTAGATCCTTTCCCCCAAAGTTGTATCAGTTCTGTGGAGGTGGTCTTCAGCAGTGGTGAAAGCTACTAATGCGGCTACAAAAATATTGCTTGGGATCCTTCTAGATCCACCCTAATTCCTGCTTGGAAAGACAGATTTTTGGCAGATATGAAGAGGCCAAACTCTTAGCGAAAATAGCTTTTCTTAAGATTTCAGGTATCTGGAGGGCATCCATTCATTTCCTTCCATTGCAGCAACCAGCCAGTAAGTTATTGTGTGGGAGTGAAGCTACTTTAGTTCAGTATCTTTGAATGGCCTACTCTTCAATGTTTATATACTTTACAGCAGAGAAAAATACCGTATTTTTCCATGTATAACGTGGACCTTGGTATAAGATGCTCTGGTGTGCGAGTTCCAAGCTTACAGCAAACAAAGTCAGCACTCTAAATAGATGCCTCCCAGCTGGCCCCATCCCCCACCCACCTAAGCAGCATCCAGCATGATGAGCATGCAGTCAGTTCACAGCAGCAGCCTTCCGACCCTGGTGAACAAACCGGTGTGAGCACCGGCATGATAGCAAGTCAAAAAGAGCCTTGGTGGAGCAGTGGGCTAATGCCTCCTTAAGTAACACCAGCTGCCTGCAATTAGTGCAGGTTCGAGTCCCACCAGGCTCAAGGTTGACTCAGCCTTCCATCCTTCTGAGGTAGGTAAAATGAGGACCCAGATTGTTGGGGGCAATGAGCTGACTTTGTAAAAATGCCACTTGGGGTGGGCCGAAAGCCCTAATAAGCAGGCATATACATAGAATGAAGGCTATTGCTAAGCACATTGATTTGTGCTTCTTAGATTGTAAGCCGCCCTGAATCTTTGGAGAAGGGTGGGATAAAAATGGGATTAAAAAAAAAGTCAAGGGAATCGAAGCAGGGTTATTTCTCTGTGCCGATCAGCTGTTTGGCAGAACGTCGAACAGCTGAGCCAGCAAATCCAGAAGTTTGGCCAGCCACTATTATCGAGCAGGACGGCCTCGCAGCTGTGTTCCACAGGGTCCCTGGCCTGCATACAGATACGGGGAGGGAAAGTGCTGTCACTGCCATCCATGCTGCTGGTCCCATCTGCTGCTTCCGGACACCACCATCTGACAATTTTGCCCCCTTCCCCCTCCCATTAGTGGCAAGCCACAGGGGCTTGACACCTGCACCAGGCGGCATGGCAGTGGCATGTAAAGAACCCACATAGGCATGCCCTGGGCTGCAGAGGTTACCATTATTTTTTTGTGTATAAGACACTGCACTTGTATATGATGCACCTGATTTTTGAACAGGGTGTTTGCAGGAAAAAAAGTGTCTTATACACAGAAAAATACAGTAGTGAGCCTGTGAAAGCATTCATTTTAACCACATTCAGACAACCCTGGCATGTCTCCAGGTAAAAGCTACCAAGACGGAAGCTACAATAATGCGATTAAATATCCACCTTTTTTAAAAAAATGTGCATTGCACATTAAAGTGTGGAGCTTTGCTTGCACTTTTGTGACTGCTATCTTGATTTTTTTTAAAAAACAAAGTCTGCTGGCATGTCTGATTTTTAAAGAAGTTATTTGCAACATGCTCGTTACTCAAATAAAAAAAGAAACGAGGAAATATTAGAAGTGGCCAAGCTTTCTGGCATGGCTTACCAAAACTGGGCAAGCTGCTCAGTCACTTTGTGTGGGTGGCATAGAAATGTAATAATAATTGCTTTTAAGGTTTTTAAATTTTTAAGGAACTGAAGGGAGCAGTGCAGAGAAGACAAGCAGATCTGCTGAAGCTTGATGAGAACCTTCATACCTAGAAATGTGGCCTTGTTGCTTCAAGAAGCAGCTGTGAGGGCGTGTTTTGCTGCAAACATTTCAAAGTGAAACACCCCTTTCAAGATTTGCACAGCACTAAAAATTAATATTCCAAACGAGGAAAGATTACAAAACCTAGGAGTATAGGTAAACTTTCCCAAGGGTAATGTATGATTTAGTAACAATTTTAAACAAGGTAGTCTACATTTTAAGAATAATTAACCACATGAAAACTAAGGAAATATAAATTTCTTGTTTGAAATTTTACATTTACAGAAATTGCCCCTCAAACAACCTCTAACTAGTTTTCAAACTCAAAGGCATTTCTGAAGCCAATAGAAGAGCAAATAGGAGACTACAGTCCACCAAACATCTGTAATGATTTGTGGCTGTTTTAATCTACATCTTGCCTGATTATTCTACATCTAACTCACATCATTATACCATCTGGCATGAATGATATGTACTTACAGAGCAAGATGAGTGGAATTAGGTACTAAAAATAATAAGATTGTATACCCAGTCCTTGTTCTGCCACCATTTCTGGAATATTCATAGGAAATGTATGTCTATGGATGTGTGCAGATGGCAGTTTTTCCATGCAATGATAACACCAGACAAAGTGGGTGCCATAAATAAAAATGGCACCACTATTATCTTTTGCTCAACAGCTGGGAGGCATATTCTTGCATAAGATAACAGTGATTATTAGAGAATGAATTTATATAGGTTCTGCTGATTATATAGTGTTCAATTATATTTTTACAATATTTGTAAAAGTTTTGAACATTGTGTCTGACAAATATATATATTCTGAGGGCAGATATTGTGATCTCTTTGCTGAAAAGTAGTGATTATCCAGACCTTTGCAGCCTATATATAGTAGTCTCATATATATATATATATATATATATATATATATATATATATATATATATATATATATATATATATATATATATATATATATATATATATATATGGAATATGAATAGGATATTTGAGGGATTGCCTGTCTCACACTTCCAATTCAATCTGGCAGGGTTTGTGCACTCCAGATTCTTTCAGTTAAACAATGCCATCTATTGGGCCCCCAATAGTGCACTTTCTCTGAAGCAGCACCTGCCCTCCAGAATAGTTTGGTCAATGGACTAGTTTCTAAGCAGCTCTGTTGGGATAACAGCACCCTGACATTAAGAAGAATATACTGTAGCTACGGTCAAAGAGAGAACAAGTTTATTCTTCACATACAATTTGGTTTTGCTGCATACTTTTTCATTTTTGCA
The DNA here is from genome assembly GCF_947247035.1 of Vipera ursinii. Lineage (NCBI taxonomy): Eukaryota > Metazoa > Chordata > Lepidosauria > Squamata > Viperidae > Vipera > Vipera ursinii. The sequence goes on from NC_139513.1 coordinate 234,769,308, forward strand.
CAACAGTACAGTACAAACTTGTCCCTGTGCCCATGTGTCTGTAGCTTTTACATTACAATGAATAAACTAGCTTAAATGAATATGTAATTTTTGATAGCAGAAGGCCTCCAACAGAAACTGATAAGAGCATTTTGGAAACTCTGGCTTTTTGTGTAATGTGACTTTTATAACTTTTGAGTGGATGACAATTTCAGTGCACAGATTCCTCTGCTTTTAAGTACAGAAGCCAGTGGCATTTCTAAGTTTTCCAAGCTCCCTCCCTCTCCCTCCTCTCTCTCTCTCTCTCTCTTTTTAACCTCAAAATTCAAAGTAAGGGGAGAGAAGGGCTTATCACTTTGTTATACTTCAAAGTCAACAACCTGTTGCTTCCTTGCTTGCTCTCCAAATAACACACATCTTTGCTGGTGCTCCATATCTGTAACAGTCAAATCCTGCACTGGTAAACAGGTTTGAAATATTTCAGTCTCCAATAAATACCATACAATTCCTCCTTTATTTGATTTTTCTCTGCTGCTTCAGTACACATGCATTCCAACTGAGCTTGACATTTATAGAATAAGCAGCAGTGATTTTTTTCTTTTAAACTTGTGGCCAGTAGGTCATTCAACACCCATCTTGATTCTGCCTCCTGTGATTTGGAAGGGAAGAATTAAATCACTTTCTAAGGACAGGAATGAAGATTCCTCTATGACTCTTTAGCAGCACAGGTGGGAGAACAAACAGAATGTTGTCTCTAAAGAGATTGTGTGGCCTCATTCTTTTAAAATAGGAAAAGGTCAGAAAGGTTGGCAAGGGGATAAACTAAAACCATCTTGGCAAACAATTCCAAGGGAACAGGTAAGAAAGAAATCCATGTAGTCAAAACAAAAACCATACCGATGATCTGAACAGTTTTAAAGACTGCTATCAGAAATGGAAGAATAGGTCAGTCAACCAAGTAGAATTACAGAAAATTACAGAGAAGGTTTAAGCTTCTAATGTGCTAAGCAGTGAAGGATGATCAGAAGTGGACTGGGCAACAGCCCAAATGAAAAGATATTCCAGGATACACAGAAGCCTGCATATAGCACTTCTTGGCACTTCCTTAATATAAAAATGGCTTTTCCTGAGATTCTCTTGTAAATATGGAGAGCAACTGCAAAAGCCTAGACTAAGACACAGATTCTTTAAGGTGTTGCAGATAAATGATTATTCGGACTCAGACAGACTCTGAATTCTCATTTCCCTTTCAATCCCTTTGAATGCTACATAGGATCAGGTAAAAGAAACAAACAAAAGGGTTTTTTCATGTCAGAGTAAAATAAAATGGCTGGGTGGGATCCTGCTTCCCAAAAAGAGCTGAAGTCCACTAGGGGAGGGGCAGCTCACGCCTGGAGGGAAAAGGCATTTCCCCCCCCCTATGGTCGGCTAGCAAGCCACGCTAGTGACCTCGTGCTCAGCGGATTCACTCCCTGGGCCTTGGGAAGCAGGATCGAAAACCGCAGGAACCAGCCAAAGACAGAATGCCGGAGGTCCGAAGACTTCATGAATTGGACATCAAGCACCCAGAGGGATGGCCTTCCTACTTGTCCCAGGTAGAAAACTACCTCTGGGCAAACCAAATTGCTGAAGATGGGCAGAAGTGAGTGTAACTATGCTCAAATGGACAAAGAGGCCCTAGCTGTTGTGATTCAGGGTCAGCCTGTGGGTTCGGCAGTTGGGTCAGACGATTCAGAGGAGGAGGAGGGGGGTGTTGGAGAGCTTGCTGAGGGTGTTGGAGAGCTTGCTGATGAGAGCCCTCAGCCAGGCCCCTCCCATCTGGTTACGATGCAGACCCAGCTGTGTGAGCCTGACAGCGTGGATGAAGATGACCCACAGCTGGCCCTGTTCAAGGACGCCCGATGCAGGAGGCAGTCAATCAGGAGTAAACAGAGGAAGGCAATGGGGCACCTTGGAAGGAGGCAGAGAGAAGCCACACCCTGAACTGTTTAAAAGGGGAATGTGTGGGAGGGCTGGTTTGCTGAAGGCAACCGTTTGAATAGCTCCTGTTTCATGGTTCATGTCTTGTTTTGCTCTGTTTTATGTTAATAAATTTGGCAGGCTTAGTTCCAGCCTCTTGCCGTTTGTAAAGGGGTTGTCCCTGCCTTTTCTGCAGGACCGTTAGTAGGCTGGTACAGAACACTAGCCATTGTTGCTGAAATAAAAAAAAATCCATGACTATTTATATGTCAGGGACTCACGGTCTTTACAGACCACAAACCTCTACTGGGACTTTTCACAACAGACAAACAACCCCCCCACATGCATTTGAGATGGTCTATTTTCTTATCTGTATACACTTTTAAATTGGTTCACAAACCTGGTAAAGAAATGGGCCATGCTGATGACCTCAGCAGACTCCCACTGCCACTAATGGAACCAGACCTGGCCCCTGCAGGCAGAATTCTATCCATACAGGACCTACCTGAATTTCCCCTCCATGCTGGGGACATTGCTGCAAAAACAGCTACAGGTAGAACATTTAGTAGAGTGCTTTCATGGGTACACACGGGGTGGTTGGATAAAAGTCCAGGTTGTAAGTTTCAGAATTACTTTGTCAGAAGGCATGAGCTATCACAAGGGGTGCATATTATGGGGAAACAGAGTCATAATTCCCTCTTCCCTGAGAGACAGGGTTTTACAGTCATTACATGAAGGTCATCCAGGCATTGTCAGAATGAAAGCTTTAGCAAGAAGCTACCTTTGGTGGCCTGGCCTTGACAAGGACATTGAAGCACAAGTTCATGGTTGTTATACATGCCAGCAATCGAGGCCTGAAATGCCACAGGCTCCAGTTCACAGGTGGGAGGAGACACACATTCCCTGGTCTAGAATTCACATAGACTATGCTGGGCCCTTTCAGGGACAGCTCTTTCTTATAGTGGTGGACAGCCACTCCAAATGTCTGGAAGTAATTCCAGTAGCTAACATGACTACTGCTAAGACCATGCAGGTGCTGAGAAAATTCTTTGCCACACACAGGTTGCCAGATGTGTTAGTTTCAGACAACGGGGCCCAATTCACTGCTGCTGAATTTCAGGCATTTCTCAGGGCAAATCTTATCAGACATGCAACATCTGCCCCTTTTCACCCATCCACTAATGGTCAAGCTGAACGTATGGTGAGAACAACGAAGGAATCACTCAAGCGCATTGTCACAGGTGACTGGCATCACAGATTGGCAGACTTTCTACTCTGCCAGCATTCTATGCCCTGCACTGCTACAGGCAAAAGTCCTGCAGAACTATGTTGGGGGAGGCGACGTATCACTAAACTGGACAGGTTTTATCCAGATAGAGTGGTAGCAGAGGCCTGTCAACCAAAACCCCCTAGGGGCCTGCAAATGGGCGATTGGGTATGGGCCAGAAACTATGGACATGGGAATCTGTGGGTTCCTGGTAAAATTACCAAATCATCTGGGTCCCTGTCTCATGAAGTGGGGCTGGAGGGAGGGGAGTTGTCAGACGCCACATTGATCAACTCAGAAAACGGTTTCCAGCATGGCCACTAAGCAAGGATTGCATCATAAGTCCCTCCCAAGGTCCCCAAACTTGCAGTCAAGACAGCCCACATATGGACTCTCAAGACTCTTCCTTCATAACCAATGAGGAACTGGGTGTAGAAGAGGGGAGTCCAGAAATGAAACATGGATCCCTTGAAGGAGCAAGCCAACCAGACTTCAACAGCTGCTGTGCCTACTCTGCTAATCAGTCTGACTCTGGGGTGGGCCAATGTGGAGAGGCCAGCCAGCCAGCATCTAATTCCTTTGACTCAGGTGCATCAAAGATGCACTAGACCACAAAGTGACTGGAATTCTGAGGCGTTCCACAAGGGCATGCAAGCCTCCTTCTTATCTTGCTGATTATGTTGTAAAATAAAGAACTATAATGTTGTATGTACTGTAACTTGTCACTGTACTAAAAAAACTGGAGCTATGATGTTAACTGATTAGTGTACTGTCAATGAAAGCCTATTCATTCAGATGCTATGATGTTTAACTGTCTAGTGTGCTGTTAATGAAAGCTTATTCATTCAGATGCTATAATATTAACCCTTGTAACTTGTATTGTTTTTACTTAAGGTTGCTAGGATGTTTAGTCTTGTTAATTGTATTAAGGCCAACTATTGCTATGATGTTGTCTGATCTAAGAGGGGAGGGGTGTTATATATTGGGCTCACTTGTAATACCACGTGGTTAGCTGGAGCAGGTAATGGCTCTCCAGCAACCCAGACTCCAGGTCTTCAGTGCTGCTATTGGCTGTCCCTAGGCGGCAATGGTTGCTTTAAACCTAATGGCTGCCGCCTAGGGGCTAGGCTATAAATTGCTGCTAGTTGCAGCCCAATTCTCAGTTCACATTCTGCAAGCAATAAACCATGAGTTTGCCTGAACTCACTTGCCTCGTCTTCTTTCCTGCGTGAAGAACCCACAACATAACAGAAACCATAAAATGTATTAAAGGACTTCTGTCTTTCACAGAGAAGAATTTACCATGAATGCCATTTCTTATTTCAACTTGATCTACTCATCATTTACTAACCTTCTTCAATATAAATTTCAACTCACTGATAAACTCTGAGCCACCTCTGCCTTCTTCAAATCCCTCACTGAGGCCTGGTCTCCACAAAGATATATCTTGATTTTCTGCAGCAGTGAGCTTTCATGAAAACACAAAGCCTTCCATATGAGTGGGAACCATGTTTACCTTTTTTTGAAATCCACATACAAAAGTACTATCTCAACAGGCCTACTGTAAAATGCTCTTTGTCATCTGATCAAAGGTTTTCTATAAACTCTATCAGCAGGGAATTGCGTTTTAATCAAATATGTCTATCATGCAGAGGAACCTGTCAAAGTCTGTGTTTTTTGTGTGTACACAAAATTATTTTAAAATTCCTTTTGTTCAATTCTGTTTGTTCAGCTATTGCAGGTAATGATCGACAGCTTGAAAATTTCATGTGAACTTCATGAGTTTGATAGCTGTTCTGCAATTCAATCACAGTAATCATGTCAGTAAGATTTTCAACACAAAATACAATTTGTGGCAGCAAGTAAAGATATATTTGAATCAAAATAGTAAAAAGATTCATTTGAAAAGTTTTTTGCTTGCCTCTTACTGCTCCTCAGATTGCTTTCTGAAATAGCTATGTGCCGTGAGGTACTCAGTGGAGTAAAATGATCTTCAATGTGTTTGTTTTATATAACAACAAGATAAGGGAAAAAGGTATCACTGCATTTATGCATACTTTAGCAATAAGAACAGTGATGTTAAATTAAGGTGCAGATAATTCCAAAACTTGTTTCCTCAATGTAAAAAGGAAAAAAAAAAGTAAAGATAAAGGTTTCCCTGTCCAGTCATGTCTGACTCTAGGGGGCACTGCTCATCTCTGTTTCCTGGCCAAGCGTCATCATGTGACCAGCATAACTATATGTGGAGGCACATGAAACACTGTTACCTTCCCATTTAAGTGGATACCTATATATCTATTTGCATTTGCATGCTTTAGAACTGCTAGGTGGGCAGGAACTGGAGCAAGAACAGGAACTCACCCCATTACATAGTACTTGGGTCTTGAACTGCAAATGTTCCACTCAACAAGCACAGTGTCTTAACTGCCCCCACAAAAAAAGAAAAAAGTAATCATTTTAAGCTAAGCCCGGTATCTTCTCTTAATTTCATTGGTCCATGAAACTGCCCTGCATTTCCTGCACCCTCAATTTCCATCTTTTGTCTACTCTTTGTGCACTCTTATAGACTTTCCAAAAAGAGTAAAACTTAAGCTGCTTAAGCTGTCCCTAGAGAGATGACCTCTGAGGAACCCTACTGGCATCAAATGTGTTGAGAAGTAGAGCTGTGAGATAAAGCCCAATTGAAAGTGGATGTAGACCCATCCAGGAGATTGGCAAGTACAACTGATCTGTGAAAGTTGACTCAAAGAAGTAGAGTGGAAGTCTTCTGAGCCCTCATCATTTTTTTCTTTCCCTCTTCTCAAAAGGCCATCCATCTTCCCTTTCCCTTTTTATGTAGTATGGTAGCTTTATGCTGGCCTAAGTATAAAACTCAGAGAGCATTTTTTAATATTTTCTCTAGTTTTTGATCCAAGTTATTTTATTTACTTAATCTATATACTGCCCTGACTCTCAGCAACTCTGGGCAGTTTACAATTGATTTAAACGTGAAAACACTGGAATAAAAACAATAAGGAACAACAACAAAAAAGGATAGAGATGGCAGAATAACAAATTAGGTGGAAATGAAAGAGAACAACCTATGTTAAAAGAAGACTTCTGAAAAATAATTTGACAAGGTCCCTGTCAAGATCCAGTCAACTTGAAAATATCAAGGAAGACAAAAAACTATACTGATTGCAATAAACCCTTTTTAATGCTACTTGGTAAATTCAGAATCTTGGCAACTACAAAAGGAATTTTCCAGCTTTATTTACAATGAATTAAGTCAGAGGATGAACTGTTCCCATCAAAAATGGGAGAGCAACCTGAACTTTACAAGTAAAGATGTGAATTTAGACACTAGGAACTGCTTAGATAGGACTTTGTCCTATCTAAGAAAGATATACTAAGAAAGATTGCAAGTCCCAGCAATACAGATTGTCATCATGTGTATTGTAAGGAAAATGCTCAACAAAAATAAAACCAAAGCATTTGGAGATAAAAACAATGAAGTATTCTGCACTTTATTGAAGATACTTAGATTGAATTACTGATCTCTCTACTGGCAGACCATAGGAGAGCAGCCAGAGCAAGAACACAACCCATATTATATATATTGGCAATAACACTGAAACATAGGTAATATGAAACATAAAAGAGAGTAACATAAACATCCAGCACTCTTTCTTCCAGAATGCATTAATTAGCTATTAATTGCCCTTATTACTACTTTTCATGGTTGTAGTATCCTTTCTCATGGTATCAACATACTATAAATAATGATGTTTACTTGCATTCTCCTATTACCTAATTCTAGAAGCCTAAAGACAAGTCCTGCTAATTTCTCCTTATGTATTTACACTACTGTTACTAAAAGCCATACCACATGATGCATTTCCATACATGAACAGCCCTCTGAGGTCACTATGGAATGCTACCACATTAGGATCAGTTTATCTGTGGCACCACTTTTCTTTAATTTCATCTACCCTAATTACATCCACCCACCCCCATTAGTAGGAAAGGCATGCTCCAAGTCCCATCTCCTATGGAGTGCCATTTGGCAGGGCCAAGAAAGAGATCCTTTTTTGTCTTGGCACCTGACCTTTGGAACATTATCCCCCCAGAGATTAGATTGAGTCTGACTCTACTGACTTTTCACAATGCCTTAAAGAATTGGTTTTGCCACTAGACTTGAAGAACTGCATGTGCGATGGCACCTGTATAGTGGCTATGTAGACTGTGGTTGGCAATTCTTGGTATATTTTGCCTATAATTGTGTTGCTGTATGGTTTGCAATGTGTATGTGTGTATAAATGAAAAATACAATAAACATAATCAGACAAACAGTGTTTTTGTATTTTTATTTGCTTTTATATAGTTGTAATTGTTGTGAGTTGCCCAGAGTCATGTATATACTGTAAGACAGGCAGCTATATAAGCTTCACTAAATAAATATTCACCTCTATATGATGGAGATACACACTCATTTTATGCAATGGATATAAAATGTCTGGCTATCTACAGTGCATACAAAATGTTCCTGTTGTCCACCTGGTCCAGAAAGGGACTGCAAATCCATGTCCATGTCCACAGATGAATTACACAAAAGTGTATCATCTTTGAAACTGAAGGATTACCATATATCAAATGCTCTCTCTCTCTCTCTCTCTCTCTCTCTCTCTCTCTCTCTCTCTCTCTCTCTCTCTCTCTCTCTCTCTCTCTCTCTCTCTCTCTCTCTCTCCTCTCTCTCTCTCTCTCTCTCTTTTCTTCCAAACTCTTAATCTCATATCAAAATATACACCCTCAGAAGTAAAGTAAAGAATAGAGTAGCAATAGTGTTTCGCATTTGGGAGAATCCTTTTAAACAAGTCAACAAAAAATTGTAATTCTTTTTGATTTCTTACGTGTTATAATTATACAATAATGAGTAAGTCTCCACAATGAAACTAAATATGAGAATCCACTAAAGAACAGCCTTTGTGTGTTGCTTTGGGAAGAAGAAAAAATAAAGTAATTAAGATCCTCGGGTGCTAGCTTCCCATCTGGTCACTTGGCATTCAGATTTTAATGGTTTTCTCTTTCTCAGTGTTGTGAGTAGCCTTGAACTTCTCATCAGGTGCTCGTTCATTAATTAATAATGGATGTGATTCATTCTAACACCATCATGAACTTTCCTTGTTCATTCAGACTATCAAATCTAACATCTGTTGTTAGAAAGGAATATTTCAGAAATTTTCAGACGGTAAGCGTATGCTTAGTAAAAACAACACCAACAAAGATGAAAATTTAGTGGAAACTGATATTAATGGACTAGAAAGAAATCCAAAAAATAGCAACAAGGCTATTATCGTAACAAAATATGAGTTCTTAAAAAACATTTTAAAAAGTAATATTCTTTTCTAAAACAATTCAACTAGTTTGAATATGAGAATTTACTAGGAATATCCATGGAGAGGCAAAGTTAAATAAGAGTTACATAGCTGGTCCTCAGTGCCATGCATATACATACACACACACACACACACACACACATATATATATATATATATATATATATATATATATATATATATATATATATATATATATATATATTCTCACAATCGTATTTCTATTTTCCTATATTAATTAAGCCTTTCTTTAAAACAGATCTATGTCTAGTGTAATGAAGACTGTCTTCTCTGACATCTCAATATTGTACCATTTTAGGTTTATGCAAACCTTCACAATATGGCAAGTATCAAAGGACACACAGAGCTTCTGCCAGACAATGCTTCAGAGGAAACTTTCTCCTATGAAAGAGAATACTTGTAGCTCAGGGTTGAACTGTGGGGTCCTTGGTGCTCTCTGAGCTGGCTTGTTCTTTGCAGATGTTTCATTACCAAACTAGGTAACACCATTAGTAAAATCAGTCATTGATATTGTTACCTAGTTAGGTAACGAAATGTTTGCAAGACAACAACCAAGCCCAGAGAGCAACAAGGAACCCACCAACTTTCTCCCCATTTTCTCCACCACCATGTCCATATGGGACATTTTTCTCAAGTGTAATGCCAATGCTCGCTTTTGGCCATAATGAAATAGAAATCAGTCTTTCATTCTTGGTAGAGCAGCAAGCACATAGGCATCCTGTTGATAGGTTGATTGGATTACAAATGTGCTCATTGGTGATCACGAAGTGTAAGAGCTGATAGCACTTTTGTAAGACAATCAGAACTGAGGGGACTTTTGTGTACTCATCCCTCAGTAGGATGATGACTCAGCAGCCCTTAACCCACTCTGGAAAGATGCAATAAACTATTTTTTTATCCAGCCAGAAAAAGAAGCTTCATTTTCAAATCTCTTATCTCCAGTTAAAGCGACTCAAGGGACATCTACTCATCCATTCTGTTCTTATTTTTCTCTCCACCTCTTACTGAAATGCCTAAAAAAAAAGCCTGCTCTAAAATTTTCCCTTCTGAAAAGTCTTTGCTTATTACAGAAAAGTATTTTGAGCCATCTGAAGTTAGGTCTTCTTAACAGACCAGGCCCACTAGAAGAATCATGAAATCAGCTGAAATTTAGGTCTCCCCACTGAGCTGGACTTGAATTACAGCCTTGTGGATTAATTGTCCATACAGCAACCTCTCCAATATGTTGACTCTTTAGAACTTCTCATATCTAAAGTCCAGAAGAACTGTGAAATATATTAATTGTGTGTGTGTGTGTGTGTGTGTGTGTGTGTGTGTGTGTGTATCAATATTCCCTCAAGTATATGTTTAAAAAAATACTTGATGATCTACCAGTGGACATTTGGAAGCTGGAGATACCTAGTGGCAAAACAGCCAACCGGCTAATGAATTTCTTCAGTGTTATTGTGGACTCTGGCTGTGTGCCATTTTCTACGAGTAACACCCCACACCATTGTCTACATCACCTTCTACTTTAATAGAGATGGCAAACACCCCTGAAAGTCTGAAGCAAAGAGGGCAAGATACAATAAATACAGACATGAAAAATGCCCAGTTGGACCCGGTTGCTGCATTTGATCACACAAGTTGGCACTTGTTGACCCAAAAAGTGGAACCTGCATCTGAGAAAAACACTAGGGTGATGATGAAGATGTACGTGGTGCGTTTAAGAAAATAATATTATTAGAAAAAATATTATATATATATATATATTCTATTTCTAAGAGTTCTATATTTGGCTACCCATGTAACATTGTTTGAAAAGTTAATATTAAGAAATTTGGAGGAGTCCATTAATTGTGTTTATTTCTATATTTTTAAAATTAGTATATTCTACTTTCTATTTAATGAAACAGTGATTACTGTTTTCTTTTTTATATTATATTAATGATAAACTTTCAAGACTAACTTGATTTTTTACACAAACACACACACAGAGTAGGTATTTGAGGATTTATGAGACTCAAATGTGATACTTTCATTATAAAGGAGGTTTACAGATAAATTGAGAAATTTTGTCATGGTGTTGAGACGTGTACCCTTTCTAATTTCCTTCCAGTAAAATACAGTAAACCAGCCCACTCGCCTACAAGCATTATTCTCTTGGAATAATTGTTAGGTTTTAGGAACAAGGATTTATTTTTAAAAAACCTAGATAAATCTTGAGATTCTGAAACTCTGTCTATAGAACCCATTGATGATATTATACATTTCCAAAAATATACATTTCCAAAAGTTGGCAATGACATCAGCCTTCCCCAATCTTCTACTCTTACATGTGTATGAACTAAGCAATGCTAATTTCCATGTATACTTTTCGGTGATCTGACTGAAATCATCATTGCTTTATTGTGATTGCTATTCTGTTGCCTTTGACATTTTACGATCTGATGAATCACCAGGACTGTTTTGGCAGTAGTGGTTTCTCTGAGTTCTTGTAAGCTCATACTGATAGTAAGACACTACCCAAATCTTATCTCTGTCTTCATTTTTAATGTTTCCAGTGGTCATTTTATTTTATATAATACTAAATTATTTATTCTTCAAATGATACAAAGTATTATCAACAATTTTATCCAGCACCATAATTCACAGGCATCATTTTTTCTTTATTCAGCTATTATAATGTTCCTAATTTCAAAGCCATATGTTACAGTCATGGGCTTGACAACATGTTTTTTTTTTAATGTCAGTGCAATATAATTTAGTATTTATCTAAAGCAGCCATAGTTTTTCTCCCAAGATAGCAGATGTCTCTTTACTTTATTGCTATGCTTACCCACTCTGTGGATTTTTAAGACTAGAAAGATTAAGTTTCCAGTTTTTTCTTCATCCGATTTGATTTGAATTGGTTTCATACACTGATGTAATCTTTTTTTTAATATTGAGTAGCACTTGATTCTTTCACATTTATAAAGAGATTCTTTAAGTATTATTCATAATACCGGTGATATTGTCAGCAAACCTTAAGATGGTTGATGTTTCTTCTAGCAATATTCTACTTTCCATTTTTCTATTTTTTTATTTTGAGTCCTGCATTTATTATGGCATATTTTGCATATTATTTAAATAATTAAGGTTCAATATTTAACTATGGTGTAGTATACACACGCACACACAAAATACCCATGTTAGAACCACGGATTCTTGCTCTGCTTTGAAAATATTTTGCCAAAGGTTTTTGGGTTTTTTTGGGGTTTTTTTTGTTTTTGGTAAAATATATGGTTCCCTGATCTATTTTATTTCCTCTTGCCTTCTTTTAATTTTGCAAGAATCTAGCTAGATATTAAGTAATTACCAAAATACTTCCCCAACCAGAATTAAGCTACCCAATGAGGTCATCCAAAAAGGAACTGTTGATGATCGCCATCATTTTTGCAAGAACTATACCTGTCAGCCCTTCAGGTATCCCAATTCAAGAAACCAAGGCATAACAGATTTTCCAGGAATATTTTTATTACTATAAGATAGACTAATAGAATGCTTAAAACCCGTCTCTGTTCAAGAAGGGTTTATTTTGAAAGGGATTTTTTTCTTATTATTCACTCTTTCACAGAATCATACAATTTCTTCTGCAGGCCTCTAGCTTATTTCTTCTGTATTTCTAAGCTCAACTCTGAATTCCTTTAAAAAGCATGAAGACACACACAGTTTTTGTTCCTTCTCTTTGGAATAGCTTCCTACTCAAAATGTTGGACTTTGGAAAATGATCGAAAATGGAGTTGTGCTCCCGAGCCTATGATGGTTTATGATGTCTAGGAAGTTTGTAATTATATAACTGCCTTTTAATGAGTTCATGGGGATATTTAGGGTTTTTTTAATGTGTACCATGGTTGTTTAATTTTTCTTTCATTTTTCTGAAACATTGGAAGTTTTGAGGAAAAATGGAATCTAGTATTTACTTAGTTAAAGCAGGAAACAAATAGCTGGCCACAAATATTTGCTAGGAGGAGGTGCTTGTGCAAAAAGTGAACATGAAAAAGTTAAAGAGGTGGTCCTTATATGGAAAGTATGGGAACGAATGTATGTAATGTATGAAATTAATGTCTGAATCCATCCTTTTTTTCTGTCTTGCCTCCTGGAGAGGCCAACCAGATAACTCCTGCTTTTCCTTAGCAACATAATACAAATTCTTCAATCTGCAGAGAAGGAAGGACCCACAATTTGCTATGCCCCTTCACAGTTAGCAGCTTGGGCCTAAGCAATAATATAAAACATAAAAATAGTTTTTTATCTATTTATTTTTGGGGGAACTTGTATACTTTTTTGATTATCCATCAAAAGCAGTCTCTCTACCTGTTTTTTTTTTTTAAAATCAAGCTTGTACTCTACATTCTCAGTCCATATACTGTCAAAGTCTGAAATGGACTTAATCTTCAATCTTTTTTTCATTCAGGAAATTAAAAGTTCCAAGCCAGATAATATATTAAGTTGAGCAGTTTCCCAACTGTTTATTCACCTTCTTTTCATATTGGGCTTAAAAAAAACAATTAGCTATCAGTTCGGTAATAAGGATGCAGGAATGAAAATCCATTCTTTGTTCAGTGTATTAGCAAGGCAATGTTCCAAGTTGGAAGACATTGTACAGATCTTCTTCAATCTGTTAAAAAAAATCTCATAACTGTTTATTTCACAATGTCTTTGAATATGTTAATCCTTTCCACACATTTTCTCCTAATTAATACAGTTGCTAACATAAATTGCTAGAATCCTACCCTTCTAATTGGCAGTTCTTTACTTTTGTTCATTGCTATTTAAATTTCCCCAGTACCAAGGGTTTTAAATCATACTTTTCTTCCATATAAGCTGAACTATAACTATATTTATATAATTTTGAATAATTCTTTTCATTATCTTGTGGAATTACAAGATAATGGTGGAGCAGTGGGCTAATGCCTCCTTAAGTAACACCAGCTGCCTGCAATTAGTGCAGGTTCGAGTCCCACCAGGCTCAAGGTTGACTCAGCCTTCCATCCTTCTGAGGTAGGTAAAATGAGGACCCAGATTGTTGGGGGCAATAAGCTGACTTTGTAATAATGCCACTTTGGGGGGGGGGCAAAGCCCTAATAAGCAGGCATATACATAGAATGAAGGCTATTGCTAAGCACACTGATTTGTGCTTAGATTGTAAGCCGCCCTGAGTCTTCGGAGAAGGGCAGGATATAAATGGGATTTTTTTTAAAAAAAATATTCATGTATATCAAGACTTTCTTTGATTGTTGTGTCCATATGGTTTTAAAATCCAACGAAAATTCCACAGCTACTCCCAGCAGATTCTTCAGCAAATTTTCTTGTAGTATGAAGCATACAATGCTTGTCTTAATCCATTTCTGGACACTGTTCATACCTAGGAAATGGGTTTCATAATAAGCAGACAACATTTGAGAATACATATTCATGTATCTGAAATCTGATCAGGGTATTATTAATTAATCATGCAACTTGTGTCTGAAAATAAAGATGTGACCTGATATGTGAAGCTTTTTAAACAGGTTGAAAAGTTTAGATATACACCATCCTCAGCTAGACAATGTTTAAAACTCATGGACAATTAACAAAACTCTTTTTGTTCTGCCATGTTTGCTGAAACTAATAAAAGTTTATCTATAGCGATTCTTGCCATAACCTGCTGCAATCTGTTATCAAAGTAACAAAGTGAGAATGACAAATCAAGTTAAATGCACTACTTTTATATTTAATTTGTATTGTATTGTAAAATATTACTTTTGCCATTTACCACAAAGCACTTTCTGATAATTAAAAGCTTCAGAGCGCAACAGATCTGCAGTGGACTTGAAGGATACTTTTCGTTGGTGCTCTAGAAATAAGGCCACACTGCGGTAAAATTTACACACAGTTGGTAATCATTTGTCTCTATTTTCTTTTTAAAAAATGGTTTTTGAATGTGTCTTTGTCAAGTGTTAATTACTTGATTAAACAGATCAACAGGAGATGGTAGCATTTCTTTTGTAACAACAGAGACATTGCACCATCACTGTTTTTTTTATATGGGCTACACAGCAACACATTTATTAGAAATTATGTTACTGCATTCATTTTGCATAAAACGGTAGTTATTAGTCTATTTGAAACCTCCAGGCAAGAATGTTAAAACATTTTTATACAGAGTCTCTATCTCCCAAATAATATTGATCTTTGGTCTCTGTTAAATATGATGCTAGCAACTGGAACACCACAAAAACATTTGTAGTAGATTTTATTATAATTTACCAGACAACATTACTGGAAAATGAGAGACAGGTTAAGTAACTTACTGGCTTTTACACTTAAGCAATAAGTGATATGTGTGAGAAAACACACTGAATGAGATCAAGCTATAGCTTTTTAAATCTACAGGCCACTACAACACTTCTGTTTGTCTGTTTTTAACCTGTGGGAAGCCCCCATTGCCAAAATAAAATATTTTACAGAATATTAAAAGAGGCACAATAGAATATTTCCCCTAAAGGAGAAGAGGAGAAAAATCTCCTTAACAAAGGCAGAAAGCGTCCCCAGTCTTTCTACTGTAGGAAAACAGCTTCAAGAAGAATTCTGAAAAGGCTAGGCTTTATGAATGAATATTTTGTATCCATTCATAAAGCCAGGCCACTCTGTTCATAATTAAAGGCCAGCCAGCAGTTCCAAACAAGCCAGAAATAGGCCAAAAGGAACCCAAACTGACAAGGTTAGCTCAGATAAACAAAACACCCAGGATTTGCATTTTTCCTTTTGCCTGTAGAGCCAGTCATGACCCCTACATGGCCCCAAAGGAATTTGGTAACAGCCACTAAAATATTAAAGGACAGGAACAGGCATCTCAATCACAAAGCCCCCCAAATTGTATAAAAGCACATCTACTCTCAACCCCAATTTGTCAGCCACCCCAGAAGCATGCTGTTGTCACTATTGTTTCTGGCTACCAAATAAATAAAGACCTCCTGTCTAACTGCAGCCTGACTCCAATTCATTTCTCCTGTGTCTCCCGGCTTGGAATAAGAATCAGACCAGATTTTACTTCAAACATGTCAATAGTTCCTCATAAAGCAACAACTTGTGAATCACCATACCTTAAATTGGCTAACTTAAAGGATGTGGCCAAAATCCAGGACTAATTTCTCCTGTAGAATTGAAATTTGGCAAAGTTGTAGCTACTTCAGTTCTATGCTTCCTCCCAGCTTCCCACAAAGAAAGTCAATGGGGAAGCTGGCAGGAAGTGAGAAGTCAATCCCATTCCCACTCCCACTTTTTTTTTTTAATCTGCTTGTGATAGTTCTATTTCTCTGTTCAGGTATGGAAATATCTTTGAAACAATGACCCAATGGGTTATAGTTTTTTTTTTTCTTCTAATGGCATTCTAAATTATATAGGTTCTTATCTGACATCTTCAGATAGTGAGACAGACTATTTCAACCAAACTCAGCTATCATAAGACAAAATTAGTGTTTTTTTTCTTTTTCAAGACATTATGACATTAATGCTTCTTCAGACAGAGCCCTTCCTTTTAATTCCTAACACATATATCCCAGTCCTTCCTAAATGAGATAAGAATCTGTCCCATTTATTGACCTTTCTTTTTGACAAATGTGAATGCTACAATTTTAATAGTTATTGTGAATGTAACATCAAGATTGATTGATATTTTTAGTGGGCATCCTGTTTTTATTCCTTCTTTATTGTTTTAACGTAATTTATAAGATAATAAACTGCTTTCCATCAAGATTTTCACTGAAGAAACTATAATTGACCATTGGGAAAGATTTAGTTTTACACATATTCAGGTTTATGATTGTGTTTTATTTTAGCTGTAGTCACTGGATAATAAAATAAGGAGTGCAGAATTCTGCTCTTTAACCTGAAAGCTATTATGTCACACCATTACAATCCTAGCAATTATTAAGCGTGTTATTTGCTTGAGGATCAGTTTCAATACTTACCCTGAAAGCCACAAGGTGTGTTTGTGGCATGTTGCAGATCTGTTATTTGACAGTTAATCCATAAGTTACTGTGACCTTGAGTCTGACTTTTTCTCTCACTAATACCATTGCAAAGTACTGCATTTCCATTTTGCCAATCATTAACCCTAAACAGGTACAGAAGAACATCTTAAAAAATATCAGATTGACGAAAATAAAATAAAGTTAATTGCTGTTACTCTGCCCTAATGTCACAAAACATATACCATGAGTGTGTCATAAACTCACTTAAAGCTACATTAAAAATTACTTAAAGTATATCAAATAACAACAGACGACAAATCCAGTAATGCTAGCCAGCTAGTATAATATAAGAAGAATCCCAGAAGGGAACTTCAAGGAAATAATGAAAAATTATTCACTGTCATTCATTGGATCATTTCTAAAAACAAATCAAAATATTCAAGATATTTTGACTCCAACTTTCTATGGCATATCCAGGTCAATGTTTCTATGAGCAGTCAACTAAAATTATGGAAAGTTGTAACAAGTTGTAACATTCTGTACAATATACTGTAGTTGTCTTTTTGGTAGAGATTTTATGAAAATTAAAGAAAATAATTGGGAATGGGATAAATGCTTCCTTCAGAATCTGTCACATCTGTCTGTCTATCCATTCTTCTCTAAGCATAAACATATATAACAGTATGGTCCCCCATAAGAATATGGATATCTTCCTATAAAAAGTGACCTTAATTTTCCTAGTTAAATCTAATCCAACAATTTTCTTGTTCCAATTTATTTTTCCCAATTTAGAGCTATGAAAATGTCTTGGGGAAAAAAAATTCTCCTTGAAAATGATTTCAGCCATAGACTGGCAACTGAAAAAAAGTATATAGCTTCTTCATACCGTACCTGGCTTACCATATTCATTCAAATTAGCTACCGTACTCTGCAAACATAACTGGGAATATTTATTATACTCAATTTAAGAAAAGAGCCAAATCCAGAGAAGAAATATAAAATGCTGTGAAGAATTACAAAGTGCTAGATGGGTGGCATTCTTTTTTTCTTCTTATCCCAAATTATATACTACTCTATAGTGCTTGGCAGAACTCTCTGGGCAGTTTACAATGTCAAATATTGCCCCCAACAATCTGGGTTCTCATTTTACTGAAGGATGGAAGGTTGAGTCAATCTTGAACCTGTCAGGACCAAACTCCAGGCTGTGGGCAGAGTTACCCTGCAATTATAACCACTGTGCCACCACAGCTCTACATTTTAAAACAGGATTTCTGAGAAAAGCTGAAGATATCCAGGATAATAATGCCTAATACTTTTGCATTAATAAATTGATCCTCCAAAGCAGACAGTGTGACATATTGTGGAACAATGTCCCCTGAGAGCATTTCAGAGGCTTTCTGTATCTACTCCATCATGTACTAACTATATCAGGGGTGTCAAACTGCTCGCCTGTGGGCCGGTTTCATACATATAAAAGCTAATGATTATTGCATTTATTTTGGGTTTGTTCTCAGGTAGGTAGATATGAGATTTAAGCATTCCTAATTTTGATGGACAATACTGATTGAAATATTTCCTATGACACCATGGCTAGAATGTTGAGAACTGATTCCTATATATGTCTTCTGAGTAATAACATCTGGTAAGTTTTTGAGTAAGGTGTTACACCATGCATGTAATGTGCAGTTCATTTTAATTTTACTTTACTGAACAGGAATCAGGAGGTATAGATTGTACACCCCATGCATAAGGGCATGAAATGTTCTCCCCTACCCTTTTATCACCTTTGGCCTCTGTGGGGTTCTTGTGCAAAGAGAAAATTTGGGATAAGAAGAAAAAAAGAATGCCACCCATCTAGCACTTTGTAATTCTTCACAGCATTTTATATTTCTTCTCTGGATTTGGCTCTTTTCTTACATTGAGCATAATAAATATTCCCAGGTATGTTTGTAGAGTACGGTAGCTAATTTGAATGAACTCTAATTCCAAGAAAAATTGAATGTGCTTCTTTGCTGGCTGCACATCTACCACTTTTGCTTATTATCATAAGCTCCAAATAAAAAAAAACAATTTTGAATACTTTATAACAATAACATGCCTTTTTTCACTGGAGGCATTAATTAGAACAATCTAGACAGCACCAACATAAAGGAAGATGGAGGGGAGGGAGGAAAAGGGAAAGAAATTCAGATTCAATTATTTAAATGCTCAAATAACTTTTCCATGGCAGGAATGGAGAACAAGAGAAGTGAAATAATATCTATTATGCAGCCAAAGCCAAGTAATACTCAAATATGAAGATATTCTGGAAAACAATAATCAGTCAGAGAGAATGGTAGATGTTCTCTTTGCAGACATGATAAATCTGGACACAGAAAGGAATCAGGATCTGTCATCAAAAGGAGTTATGATCATTACCCCAAGATCTCAATATAGAATGCTGAAACATTTAGTAGGGACAAAGAGAATAAGTAATACATCCTCTAGAATAGCTTGACAAAAAAAATCTGTGGTACTTTTAAAAAAGTGGAAGCATAAACATTTGCCAACGTTTTTCCCCATTCTGTGTTAAGTTCATTACTGTCTTCTGCTTTTCTGGTACAGGTTCAACATATTGAAATTTTGATGACAATCATGGGACACAGAAGTTACAATTATAATATAATGTGATTCCAGGTCTGGATATAACACAACTTCATCACAGATGATGCTTGTAGTGGATCTGCGGTATTTCTTAGCATTGTGATGGATGGATCTGGGGTATTTCTTAGCTCTATGATGAGATGAATACTAATAAAGTTGAACTACTTTCTTTTCCAGAGAGCTAGCCAGCAAGCCAGCAGATACCCTTGGCTCTTAGCTTGGTTTTTAAAGAGCTTCTGGGATAACATTAGGACCTTGCAACAATGTGTTGTCATATGTTAATTCCAGATCATGAGCAGGCATATGTCTCATGCTCAATTTTCTCCATCCTTGTTCCTTCTCGATTGTGCTTCTCTTTCATCCTATTTTCCAAAGCACCAATAGGCAAGACAAGAAACAATGGATGGAAACTAATCAGTCAAAAAGAGAATCAGTCTAGAACTAAGGAGAAATTTCCTAACAGTGAGAATAATTAACCATTGGAACGGTTTGCCTTTTGATGAAAGTTCTTATTATTTTTCATTAAAGAAAGTTCCCTTCTTCTTCCTGCCTCGCTGTAGCCCTTTTTAAAAAGCAAACCAGTGCGAGACAGCAAGTTGAACGACTTAACTTTTTATTCTGAACCAGGCGAACAACAGAAGAACATGACTCTTATTTATACTGGCAGCTGTCAACAGGTTAGCCAATCAGGGCTGCGCTGGTTCCCGCGCCGTTCGTCTCCCCCAATCGGAGCCGGCTGGTTTTGACAGCTCGGAGCTGTCAGTGGTGGCGCGTGCAGAACTGTCAGTCGGTTGTGCCTGCGTAGTTCTGTCCGGCAGCTTTTGACAGCTGTCAAAAGCTGCCGCGGCTTTTACCTCAGCCCTGTTATTCTCTAATAATATGTGAATACATAACAATGTGAATAATGAATACATAACAATGTGAATAATATGTGAATACATAACAGTTTTTAAAGAGCTTCTGGGATAACATTAGGACCTTGCAACAATGTGTTGTCATATGTTAATTCCAGATCATGAGCAGGCATATGTCTCATGCTCAATTTTCTCCATCCTTGTTCCTTCTCAATTGTGCTTCTCTTTCATCCTATTTTCCAAAGCACCAATAGGCAAGACAAGAAACAATGGATGGAAACTAATCAGTCAATAAGAGAATCAGTCTAGAACTAAGGAGAAATTTCCTAACAGTGAGAATAATTAACCATTGGAACGGTTTGCCTTTTGATGAAAGTTCTTATTATTTTTCATTAAAGAAAGTTCCCTTCTTCTTCCTGCCTCGCTGTAGCCCTTTTTAAAAAGCAAACCAGTGCTGTGGGTTTGTTTGCTTATTTTAAAGCTAATCCTAAATCATCAGGACCCACTACTGGTATAAAAATCAGTAGCGGTATAACTTTGCGAGCACAAAGATCCTTTTATATTTACTCTCACTTGTGTCTCATTGTGTTTTTAAAGCACTTTTCTAATTCTGATGCCAAAAATCTCTTATTTCATTTCATACTACCAAGAGTCTAATGTCAAAGCTCTAGTTATTAATAAGCAAATGTTGGGTAATTTTATGCCTTTTTCCTTCTCTATTTTTTTTTAATTCATGCATCAAATGAGGGATAGTGAACCAAGCATTGTTAAGGTGAGACTAAGGCCCTCAGAAATATGAAATTTGATTAATACCTGCAGGGAATAATAATAATAATAATAATAATAATAATAATAATAATAATAATAATAATAATAATAATAATAATAATAATAAAAATTATTTGTCTTTTGAGGACTCTTTGAAATCAATCCCTGGGGGAAAAACATAGAGATTTAGGATTGGAACGGTAAAGAAAATAGATCCACTACTGTATGCTTATATATTCCTTCCAATCTTATCCTCAGCAATTTCTGCCCGACTTGATTAATGCCTTTTAATTGCTTTTTAAAAGCAATTGAAAATTGTTTCTTAATATTTCTGCTTTGTAACAATAGGAATGCAAGATAAAATATTAATAAACAATTGCATTGCATCTTTTTATTTGAATTTATTAGTCTATTCAGGAGAATTGTCTAGCAGTCCAATTTCTAACTCACTGTTCTGATCCTCTGTACTTTGTACTCACCTTGTAAATTCAATGCAGCTTCAGGGCCTGTTCTGTGTTCTTTCAGATTTGTTCCATCATTCAAAAAAGAAAGAAAAGAAATCTTGCAACAATGGAGTTGCTTTGTTTCCAGTAGTTCCATTTTGCTCAGCATGTACTTAAAGACATACTTCATTATGGATGTGACTAATTATTTTCAGCATCCGTAGCAACATTCTGAAGATTACGCAATTTTATAGCAATTGATTGCAGCTAAAGTATGCTGCTTGTCAAAACTTCATTTCACACTTCATCATATGTTGAGCTTTTTTAGTCAGCCTATTCATTTTCAAAGAACAAGTCATATCACATTCTTCCACTAAAGGTGCATTTTCAGCATGAATGGTGTTTCTTGTCCATGTTACCTTCAGGATTATCCTTCTGAAAGGAGCAATTTAAAAACATTCTGAAGGTGAGAAATAGAATGATGAATAAAATCATTTCCATGTTGATTTTAGCAAGGTTCATGAGAAATATTTTGAGATAACTGAATTGTATATTTGAAATATCTTGCTAAGGTAAAAGAAACCTAATTATCTGCCTTTTTATTTTCATTACATGATGATTCATTGGAGATTCTGCATTTGCAACACAAGGATCACAATGAAATAGGCTTCCGGTTCTGAATCCTGGCGTGGCCAGATGCACGAAGGAATCATTCCTCATGTTGCCTGGATTTCTTCATCGGGGGGCCCCTGCAAAGAGGTTGAAAGTTGCCCTGGAGGGGCGACAAGTGGGGGAGAGGTCTCTCCAGTTGGTGGTAGAAGGGCAGCGGCCCTCCCACTGGCTTGGAGCTACTCTCTGAACCAAAGAAGAAAGGACTGGCCACTCCTATGGCCGATCGTTTAGCCGTCTCCTGTCAAAGCCAAAATCACAACAAAGCACTTGAAAGCACTTGGAAACTGGGTTAGAATTGCCTTCTTCTTTTCCTAATTGTCCACTTTTCCTGTCAAAGCTTTCTGAATTTGTTTCCCCTTGTGAGGAGAGAGGGAAGGGATTTTTCCCCCACCCTCTTTAATGGCAGACTTTGTCTACATTGGGAGACAAAAGAAAAAGCCTTGAACTAAATGATACTGATTAATTGGAGTTACTGCCTTTCTACCTTTGCCCAAAGTTCCTATATTAATAGAAATGGACTATTCTACCTATTAATCTAAAAAAGGGACAAAAAAGGAAAAATAAATAAATAAAAAGTCTCTGTCGGAAAAGGATTTGAAGTACTCTGGGGCCATGTAGTGGCCAAGTCTGTTACAGAAAGAGAATATCATTGGCAAACAAGCTTGCTTACATTTTGGACTGACCTTGGCATTAAGATAAAAAGCTGAAACAGCTGGGGATGAATTTGGCTTAGACTTGTGGAGGTGAACACTTACTGATTTTTGTTTAAAAATAGCCTCCACTAAAGACTATTTCAGAGAATGAGGTGGCTGGATGGAGTCACTAAAGCAGTAGACGTGAGCTTAAATGGACTCCAGAAGATGGTATAGGACAGGAAAGCCTGGAGGAACATTGTCCATAGGGTCATGATGAGTTGGACACAACTTCGCAGCTAACAACAACAAAAGACTATTTATAATTACTACAAAATGGAGAACCATCAGCCACAAACCTCGCTTGATTATAACCTTATATTTGAAAGAATCTATAGAGTCACTGAGATGTCTATCTCCAGTTTAAATAATTTACATGAAACCCAGACTGCAACTAAAACATTTACACTTCAGAATATAACAAACTTGGAAGATACTACTATTGAGACAGAGGAATATAAGCAACAACAACAAAGTACTGAAAAAAAAACTATTATCCAAAACCTGACTTTACTCAAAGAACCTACAATTTTTAAAGTACAAGGGACTACAACTATGACAGATAATCCTAAAGACCAACAACAAACTAGGGAAAAACTTAATATTGAACTTTTGACCCTTTCTAAAGAGCCTATCACTTGAGAAGTACACTACAGGCAAGATAGCGATACCAACATAGAGGACACCGAAGACCAACTAAGACAACCTGTGGAAAGCCTGGACAGTCAACTACTAACTATAAAACTGGATAAGATTTTCTCCTTAAAACAGATCAACCCAGATGGAAGAAGAATCCAGACTGAACTGCAGACAGAGATGTCAGAGCAAATAAAGAGAATGGAATTAACATGGCAACAATATAATGACTATAAATGGTTCAATCTTTGTACATCGTTGATGGTTGGATGGCCACCTCTGGTGTGAATAATATGCATGTGAGCAAAAGAAGACCTACTTGGCAATTTAAAGCCCTTGGTCTGGAAACGTGACTGGCAAAAAAAACACCTACAGTTAGATTTTAAAAATGAATTCCTAGAGAACTATTATAGGTCATTTTGTTAGTAATTAGTGACTTATTAGGATCTAAAGTAGAAAATATTCATGAGATAGAATTAAAATGTGTTTAAGTACTTATTAGGCTTATTCCAAATATTATAAATTTATATATTGACATAATGGAAATTTGGTTTATGAATACTATCTTTGATTTTAAAATTTTGGTTATGTATAAGCAGAAGTAGATTGATAAATATAGGCTCTCTGATTGGTAACTTGTGATGTATCAGGATATGAAACAAACAATGTTTATTAGGTAGAAGTTAGCTATTTAACTATTGGGTGTATGTTAGATGATATAATCTTTGGTGTAATAAAATAAGGGAATTATTGGTTGTGAATACTATTTGGGATGTCAAAGGTTAAACTTGGATGCTACAATTAACATCAAAATTAGATAATAATAATAATAACAGGATATAGATATAGTTCATTGAAATTGGACTGACAAAATGTTCTTTAATTGACCATGCTATTCTTATAAATCTGTTATTTTAAATATGTTGTATTGAGTGTTGAGGGAAACAGAGAAGGATGCTATGATAATGTAACCTGAACTATGTGTTGAAAACTCTGTTATTCAACTGATGACTACCTAAGTACCATGATGCTTTCTAGATATATAGGTTGTAAACTGAAAAACTAATAAAAATTGTTTAAACTTTTTATTAATGTCCATCTAACTTCAGTGAAGAAAACATGCCAAAGCAATACCATTTCTGGAATAATAAATTATGGGATAGTCTCAGGCAGGTCCTATTTCAATTTTTTAAAAGTCATAAGTCATGGAGAACTGCTTTAGACTTGCAGTATTAAAATATTTGGGTTATATTCTCTGATTTGTTTTATTTATAGTATAAATAAAGCTATTAGTGGCCTTTATATAACTTTAGATCTCCACCAAGGACTATTGCAAATGAGCAAGGAAGAAGCTGCAGTTCTTCAAAAATAATGAATATTTGGATGGAAACTGAAGTATGTGCCCTCAAACAACTTGGGCTAGCTGTGCAATTGTTCAGCCTGTTTAGGACTGAAAGTGAGGGATAACTGGGTAGCTCTCATTATTTTGCTATGCTGGGATTATTTTGTACCAGTAAAATGTTATATGCTCCAACTTTAAAAATTCAGAATTATTTCTTTTGCTAGTGTCATAAACCTAGTCAGGTGCAAACTTAGCAGTTAATCAAGCAGGGAGTTAAACAACAAATACCCTGTCCAAACTCATCAGCTCTGAGGACTTTGATATTTGAGAATTAATTATGTAGATGGCCAGTTGATGAGCTTGTTGGATAAATTGCCCCAAAACAGTAGTACTGGACAAAATTATAAGGATATTGGGTCCATTTTAGCCAAGATAGCTCCTTATACATATGGCAAGTATAAATTTATCATGCCAAAGCCTATGTCTATCTGATGCTATGCATGATATAAGAATACATTTGCTTTTCAGTCTGAACAATATTTATATTTATTTATTTGGGAAATGACAATTTAATTGGATGAGTAGATCCTTTTAATGAAATTTGCATTCAACATTCTTACAGTCACCCAAATGAGTAAATGTTGCATTTGACTTTCTTCTTTATATCATAGAAATAAATGAAAAGCTCCAGGTCCTTGTCTTGATTATAAGCAGGGCATTTTTGGCATAGAACACTCAGAACGGAGTTCGGGCACCATTTTTGGATGGAACCTTGTAGGGTAGGCAAGGCAGGTTGTATGACATGTGTGAGTTCCGGCACCTTTTTCTTTTACAAAAAAAAGCAGTGATTATAAGACACCCCAAGTGAAAGAAACATAAACCAGACTTGGTTCTAATAAGTCTGGCAGGTAAGGAATGAGAAGATGCTTTTAAATATACTGTATATGATCCTTCCATTTTGCTATCTTTTTTTATCTATCCATCTTTTTTATCTTTTCAGAGGACCCAATAAACAATGCCACTTTTATTTATTACATAAAAAGGTAAAGGTAAAGGTTCCCCCACACATGCGTGCTAGTCGTTTCTGACTCTAGGGGCTGGTGCTCATCACCATTTCAAAGCCGAAGAGCCAGCGCTTGTCCGAGGATGCCTCCGTGGTCATGTGGCCGGCATGACTAGACACTAAAGGGACATGGAACGCTGTTACCTTCCCACCATAGTGGTCCCTATTTTTCTACTTGCATTTTTATGTGCTTTTGAACTGTTAGGTTGGCAGAAGCTGGGATGAGTAACTGGCACTCACTCTGTTACGCGGCACTTGGGATTCGACCCACCAAACTGCCGACCTTCTGATCGACAAACTCAGCGTCCTAGCCCACTGAGCCACCGCGTCCCATTTATAAAGGTAAAGGTAAAGGTTCCCCCGCACATGCATGCTAGTCGTTTCTGACTCTAGGGGCCGGTGCTCATTTCCGTTTCAAAGCCGAAGAGCCAGCGCTTGTCCGAGGACATCTCCGTGGTCATGTGGCTGGCATGACTAGACGCCAAAGGCGCATGGAACGCTGTTACCTTCCCACCATAGTGGTCCCTGTTTTTCTACTTGCATTTTTAAGTGCTTTCGAACTGCTAGGTTGGCAGAAGCTGGGACGAGTAACAGGCGCTCACTCTGTTACGCGGCACTCGGGATTCGACCCGCCAAACTGCCGACCTTCCGATCGACAAGCTCAGCGTCCTAACCCACTGAGCCACCGCGTCCCTTTTGATTTATTACATACCTGACTTTAAAACTTGCACTTGCCCAGCATCCTAGTTTAATGACAACTAATTCTCCATATATATGACCTTGATGCATCCCCAAGATAAATGCTTCTTCCCCTCAAAACAGAATTTCCTGCAGTTTTTCTTAAGGCCTTTAAAAAGAAAATCACCCCACCCATTATTGCTCTGCCATTTACTTCAGCTTTTTGTGTTGTCTGAGGCCCATAGAAATTCATCAGAATTTTCACAGTTAGCGATATATCTAATTCTTTGACACACAGTTAGAATACGATTTGACAAGAAGGTGGTATACTGTTTGAAGATCCAACACTATTTTCTTTTGATAGGATAGTTTCCACCATGCAGCTGGATACGCTCTCTTGGGCAATTTACTTTTCCCATCACTACATACTTCTCAAAAGTTTCTTTCATCAGCAAGCAATGAAGAAGAGTAATAGGTTCATTGCTAGTCCAAACATGCTATTATAAAACATTAGTGGCTGAATTCTGGAAGAGTTGGATTAGAAGTTTCACATTAAAGTACATAAACACAGAATGGTCATTTATCTTCAAATCATATCCATTATTATTTAGAATTCACAAAGACACCAATTAGGGAATTGATAGACATAAAACATATTCTTCAAAGGAGTTTTCTGGAATTAGCAAAAAAAGTGTTTAGTAGTTATTTAAATTGTTCACATGATTGATGTGATACAATTGAACTGGAAATTGCAATAAAATGGCCCATGATCCAGAATTAAATGAAGCCCTAAATTTTGCTGATATCAGTAACATAGATTGCATTACTGTTCTTTTGAATTAATTAGATTTAAAGTATGTTCATAAATAATAATTAATAGAAAAGGGGGACGGTTAGAATTAATGCAATTAATTAATGCAATCAAAACATGATGCTTGTAAAGAAGGTGAAAGGTTATGAATATGTTGTAGCCCATAAATATCATGCAGCAATGCTCATCATAAAATCAACTGAAATAAGCAATTTATGTAGTATCTAGGTGTGTGTGTGGGGGGGATTACCAGCCTTTGCATTTTATTGCCATGATAGTTTCTTGTCTTCATGTCATTCATATATTACCAAGTGTAACCAAATTAACTATTTGCTTTTGGAACTGTGGTAATTTTTACCCTGCCTTTTCCTTTTGATGATATCTGATCTTGAAATAACTCTCAAGGTCATTTTTTGAGGATGGCATCAGTTCAATCCTTATTTTTCACAGCATACAGCAGATTTGACATAAAAGCCTTTATAGAACTAGGACACTAATATGAATTTAAAACATTTCAGCTTACCTATCAATAAGGGACATGGACATTCTCTGCCTTTTAGCTATAGTTTTGAAAAGAAAATCTGATTTGAAAATCCCAAATTACAGAAAATTAATTGATGATACATATGCGTTATACGTATACATCTTTTTTTGCCATTTGCTTTTTTTTGGTACCCAGAGCCTTCTAGCATTTTACCTGTCAACCCTGTTCACATCTCTCATGTATATTTGGTAAAATAGCCTTTTCATTACCTGTATTTTGAAATTTATTGTGCTCAGTTTAGTTCATACATTTTGAAACAACTGCATTTTCAAAATAAGCCTAGATGTTACCAAGTAATTATTTGTAACCTTGAAAGTGACTTTACTGATTTCTGAGAACAGTACCCAACTATATCCTTTTTGTCAACCTATGTATATTTGATGTGCTAGAGATGTTTACAGTTTTATTTTATTCATGTTGCCCAACTCTTGATGACTCTGGTAGCTTGATATATAAAAAAGTAAGAACAATCGAACAAGTCCCCTCCAACAGGGACTCAGCTATCAACCCACCCCAAAGCCTGGAAGAATACTCAGCTTTCTGAATGTCATCAAGGTCCTAGCCATCCAGATCTTTGGGGGAAACTCATTCCAGAGGGCAGAGATCATAACAGAGGAGGAATGTTTCATTAGATCCAATGGATGACACATTGTTTAATTGCCTACCCTGTCCAATCTCATTGGATACTAAAATAACTGTTGAGTGATGCCTCAGATAACCAGGTGGTAGGCCATGACGGACTTTATAGGTAATAACCAGTACCTTAGGTTTCATTCTGAAAAAAAACAAGAAAACAAAAAATTAGGAAGTCAGTGCAGTTCATGGTGCGGTGGGAGCATAGAGGAAAAACAAGGCATGCCTGTCACTGTCTGGGCTCCTGCATTCAGGCTCTGGTGAAATTTCCAAGTGACCTTCAAAAATATATGTGATAACCAGTGGTGGGATTCAGCTGGTTCGCACCACTTCAGCAGAACCAGTAGCTAATTTTTTGTTGCCCAAGCCCAGAATGGACTTCCAGAAGTGGCATCCACACAGAGAACTGGCTGTTCACATATTTGAATCCCACCACTGGTGATAACTAAGGCATGAATTATTGTCCAAATAGCCCTCTGCTCAAGAGAAGGCCTAAGTAGCATACCAGTTGTACCTGTGCAAAGTCTTTCTTGGCTATACTTATTACTTACCCCAGTTAACTGTCATTGGTAGTAATTCATTTTATATTCTGTCTGTTGTCTGGCTCTAAAATGTTGTAAGGTGTCAGAAAGCTTTGAAAAAGTTAATAGGGTCAAGAAATATGTGATGGTAAAACATGCTGTTTTAATTGGCCTAAACTTCTAAGGATGCTTGATGAAGTGCTTCAGAAGTCATGAGAAAAATCTAGCAATAATTGGAACAACAGAAGTAAAACCCTGTTATGAGTTAAATTCTGGGTAAAAGATAGGAAATAAATAACCAATTGCCATAATGATTTGTGGTGCTTAGTGAACAAGACAGAAAATATTGTAATGATTTTCATTTTGCCTACATTGGCCACTGCATTTTCACCCGGATTCTTGTTTCTGGGTAGAGTTCATTGTCTGAGAAAAGAAAAGAAGAAAACATTAATTAAGTGCCTTTTTTCTAGCAGCCTCTGTTTCTGGAACATTCTTTTGTACCTTCCTAGCCTTCTATAAAGCACTTGAATACTTGAATAGGTTAAACAGGATGAAATGAGGATAAATTTTGATGCTTGTTTTTTAATATTTATGATTTTAATAAATATCTGTTATGGTTTTTACTGATATTGTTTTAATTATTCATTGGGAGCCTTCTAGAATCTCTTCATAAATAGGGCAAGTATACAAATGTTTTAAATAAATAAATAATTTTAAAGTGTTATTTGTAGTTAGCTTTTTCACTGTAAAATTGAAGGGAATGTTTCCCTTCTGAAAATAGCAAACATTGTGTTTGTAGTTGTTCCAACTGCTAATTTATGAATCCAATTCTTTTTTGCAAGCTGTCATAAAATCAGAATCATAGTTATCCATTAATTCCAATAAAGGTTTACTTAAGAATAAATTGATATTAGGTTTCAATGGAAGTTTTTTCCCTTACAAAAATATCAAAGATAGGGAGCCCATTCCTGGGGAAACAGTTGGCCAAAACATAGTTTCAGTAAATACAGCTCCGTCTTTTGTATTATAGAGTTGTAGTAATACAGTGTCACTTAGAATGTAATGTTTTTCATCTATTGTATGTATTTGCATTCCTAAAAGATGGATTTACAATTTTTGTATCCATTATTTAATATGTATAGTGGTCAAGATGTTACACTGACTAAAAGACAGATGTGGTACTTTTTTTAAAAAAGTAATTAATACCTGTTTATTTTTCCAACTTATTAACTGGGGGTCAATACAACCATCATGGTTAAAAAATCTTTTAGCAACAACTAAATCTAAACTAATTGATACTCTATAGAAATACTTAAGATTTATGATTTGGTTTTAATTTAATAAACTTAGAATGTACATTTTTCTGTAAACAAATTATAAAACTATTATATGACATAAAGGTTGATAAGGCAGAAATACAGTAATTCAAGTAATATAGCCCCTCTTCCCAGGAAACCCAGGACACAAGTAACAAAATGCCAGTTTTTTGAAATTATACAACATTCTAAGGCATGTATTTTTAGGTGATGTGGTACTTTTCATGATATAAACATTCAAAAGGTTTCCAGTACAACTAACACAGGATTCAGTTCTAACTATACACTACCCCTAACATACTTGCTTTACCCCCTGCATGATTTTCTTGTAGCAATTATGCTCCTAGAACAGACATGTCAAACACAAGGCCCGGGGGCCGGATCTGGCCCGTGAAGTGGTTTCATGTGGCCCGCGAAGCCATCCTGGAAACAGTGAGGGAATGGCCCCCACTGCCTTGGCCCTGGCCCAGAGACCCTCCTCCTGCCAGAGACCCTCAGATCTGTCCCACTCCTGCCCAGGACCTATAGGCACCCTTGATGCGAACGATGTAGAGCTGGCCACGCCCACCCAGTAGGCCATACGCACTCTAGCCACACCCACCCAGCAGGCCACGCCCACCCTGGCCATACCCACCTGGCCCCTTGAGGGCAACCACGATGCTGATGCGGCCCTCAATGAAATTGAGTTTGACACCCCTGTCCTAGAACCTCACATCCTATTAGTTTAATTCAGTTGTTACCAGGTATATGCATGCCTGAACCAAAATTTATATGCCGGCCTTACATGAGAATTAAGAATAACTGCCTTCTGCCAAATATGCAAACTGTCAGTGGAAAATCATTCCTTTCTAGAATGAAATAGGAAAATAATGGATTGCATTAATGTAATCATCCAGAAAATAAAAGAATGCAAGGTGTCCCAAGGCACATTGCAGCCTTTCAAGATATAGCAGTTTACTGTGATACATATTAAAGTTGCTAGACTTCATTTTAATAAATTTGGTTTTAATCCCTCCTTCATTTTGTTTAGCTGTTATAGATTATTGCTTTAAGCGATGCCTGCAGCTTTTCACTAGAAGAACATGATAAAAGTACTATTTCATGTCACTAATAAAGATATTGACATCTTTCAATAAAGCAAGAAATGCAGTCACATCCCAGAGAATCACATAAAATTTACTAAGTAATCCTGAATATGAGGTCCTACATAAGCTTTTCCAGCAAAAAAATGGTGGGTAGCATTAATATATATTTGGGAGAACTAGGTTTGATTCATTCATTCATTCATTCATTCATTCATTCATTCATTCATTCATTCATTCATTCATTCAATCATTCATTCATTCAATCATTCATTCATTTAGTGTATGACATACAGTGTCTGAGAAATCTACAAATGCTATTCACAATACAGTCCTGACAGCCTAAATTGTTAGTTCATTTTGTTTGGTGCTTGCATGCACCACAGTGAGAAAACTAGCTTACATCAGCTGATTCGGACCAAAAACCTGGTGATCAAAGCCCCAGTGAATGTCTGTGGAGTCCTGCAAACAAAGTCTTAATCCCTATGAACAAAGTCTTAATTTCCTCCAAAAGAGGAAATCAAAAGGTCAGGAGAGTAGTAACTGTGTGATTGATATTCTGCTTTTTAAAAATACATGCTGTATATGCAACACAAGAGAAAAGGAATAGGCCTTTGAACATAGAGATGTAGACACCATTTTGACTTTTTTAAAATCTCACTGAGGATGTCATTGCTAAGACTAGTGCAAATACTGTCACATTACTCTTAGTTTAAGCAGCTTTTGCTAATTTAATTAAATAGTGAATGTATAAAGGTGTATTTCAATCTGTAAAAACCAGAAACCTCTTTGGTGAGGGGTGAGCAGTTTTATTTTATTTATTTTATTTATTTTAATCCCATTTATATACTCCTCTTATAGTTTTTAAAATTTACTTTGGGGGTGTGCTTGTGTCTTCAAGTCAATGTTTACCACTGGCAATCTCTTGCATTTTTTAGAATTTATTATTAATGCTATTTAAGAAAGGTGAAGCTAACTAGCGGCATGTTACAGTAGTTTAAATGTTGGAGCTCATTAAGCATGTAAAAGCTACTGGGCTGCAATTTATATTGTCCTATTTCACCTTCATAATATGTCTAATAGAAGTTCATAGTTCCATTAAAGTGACTTTGCATAACAAAGTTGCATGAACAGCTGAACAATAATCTGATTCGGTATAAAACAACTGTGTTCTGCTTGTAAAAATCTATAATTTGTAATATATATTTATTTATTTTATTTATTTTAATTCCATTTATATCCCGCCCTTCTCCGAAGACTCAGGGCGGCTTACAAGCTTAGCAGTAGCCTTCATTCTATGCATATGCCTGCTTATTAGGGCTTTCACACACACCCCAAGCGGCATTATTACAAAGTCAGCTTATTGCCCCCAACAATCTGGGTCCTCATTTTACCTACCTCGGAAGGATGGAAGGCTGAGTCAACTCTTTGTTCAAGATCTGTGAAAACTGTTGCAATGATTGGTTGACAATACAATGTTCTGGGAGCACACTTAAAATCTAAATGCTCCAGGATAAGGAAGATTTGATAAAACACATGGGAATAGTAACTTCAAGTTCTGTACATTTGACTGGAAATACATGCAACTACCATCTCAGACATGACATACTTCAGAAAACCAGCTCATAATGGGACTTAGCAAACATTCATCAGTAAATAAATGTGTAAAGTACTTTCTAATTAACTAAAAAAGTCATCCATGAACACCAACAAGCTGTCAAAGACAATCTTAATTGCACAATACTTCATTTATAGCTTCAACTCAGAAGCCTTGAGCATCCTAGACCAAGCCAAGTCTCAAAACAACAGAGAATTCCTGAAAATCTGGCACTCTGATAAATAACCATCTCTAGACATCTACATGCCATTCAAAAAGAAACACTTGAAAAGCGAAACTGGAAATAAAAAGACTAAAACACCCCCATCAAAACCCAGATAGGCAGAGGTTAACATCAAGATTGATACTACACCAACAATCAAGAAGTAAGCAATATTCCAATCAAGGAACTACCAAGTCAAATAAACAATTAAACAGTAAACAACAGCCTAATCAAGGAACCACTAAGAACATTCCTATCAACACTGACAGGGCAAAGAGCAAATCTCACTCCCTTCTAGTTCTGATGATGTTACCTAGTTTGTTAATGAAATGTCTGCAAGAAAACAGCCAAGCTCATAGACCACTAAGGATTTTTGTATTGGCAAACTGGTTTTTAGCACACAGCTTTGTCATATATAAAATTGTACCATAAAGTTTAGAAAGGTAGGGAAACAATCTGTAGTGAAACAATCAGGCTCGGAGGACCCCACAATACTTCCTAATTGTTAAATTATGCTCTATATTTTCTTTCTAGTAGAGAAGATATAATACAATTAATATTGCAATTTGTGATCTGAGCATGAGTCACTAACCATATATTACAACCTGCCAAGATTCAAACAGCTTCTCTCCCCCCCTCCCCCCCAACAGATAGGATCCTGTTGAGTTCCCATCAGGTAACAAAAAGGTTTCATTTTTTCTGACTTCCTATGAGTTATTTATTTATTTATTTATTTTTATTTTATTACATTTATATACCGCCCTTTCCCTGAGGACTCAGGGCGGTTTACAGGCAGTTAAAAACCAGCAATACAAAAATTAAAAACCAATTTAAAAAAGATTAAACTAACCCTGTGCAATTAAAAAACCCCGATTAAAATAAATTTCTCCTCAGCCTGGGCCTGAGAGCTCGAAGAGCCAGGTCTTCAGGCCCCGGCGGAATGACCGGAGGTCGGGGGCAGTCCTCAGCTCCACTGGCAGCTGGTTCCAGAGGGCAGGCGCCCCCACTGAGAAGGCCCTATCCCTGGGTGTCACCCGCCGGCAATCTCTTACCGGTGGGACCCTGAGAAGACCCTCCCTGTGGGAGCGCACTGGGCAAAGGGCATTTGATGCCGGCAGCAGGTGTTCCCTCAAATACCCTGGACCCAGGCCATGTAGGGCTTTATAGGTGATAACCAGCACCTTGAATTTCACCCGGAGGGCAACTGGAAGCCAATGCAGCTCGCGGAGTAGAGGTGTTACATGGGAGTATCGGGAGACCCCCATTACAACTCGCGCGGCCGCATTCTGCACCAGTTGAAGCCTCCGAGTGGTCTTTAAGGGTAGCCCCATGTAGAGAGCGTTACAGTAGTCCAAACGGGAGGTCACAAGCGCATGAGTAACTGTGCATAGGGCATCTTGGTCCAGATAGGGACGCAACTGGCGCACCAGGTGAACCTGGGCAAAAGCCCCCCTGGTCACGGCTCCTATGTGATCTTCAAAATTGAGTTGTGAATCCAGGAGGACGCCCAAGTTGCGAGCCCTATCAACAGGGGGTAACACCTCACCCCCCATCGTTAGAGGTGGAATAGTCTGGTTAGCCCGAGATGCCGATATGCACAGCCACTCAGTCTTGGCGGGATTGAGACGAAGCCTGTTTCTCCCCATCCAGACCTGAACCGCCTCCAGGCACCGGGACATCACGGCGAGGGCATCACTGGGTTGGTTCGGGGTGGAAAGAAAAAGTTGGGTATCATCAGCGTATTGATGATACCCCACCCCGAAACCAGTTACCACACATTGCTGTACATACAGATTTATGGTCCACAGATATACACAGGATTGTTTCCATACTGTTCAAAAAAATTTTTTATATTAGCCTAAATACTCTATATTATAATAACTATAACATTGTATTTGAAGTAATATAGCAAAAGATAATATCCCAAATATTTGGAAAAAATATGTTTATGTTGTAATTGATTTGTCTACCTCATAATTACCTAACCTGCTAATATTTTAAGTATTCCTTAAAAATGTAAGTCACATATTTTATTGTCCAATTTAGCTAACATTTAGCTATCTATTCTTGCTATGTTTTTTAACTACTTACATTGCTAAGATTATTAACAAAAACAATATTCCAAAAGCATTCTTTTCCTAATATTGACCTGTGAAGAAGAGGGGAAAAATAAACTTTTCTCTCTATTTTACAAACTCATATTAAAATATTGCTTTTCTAAATGCAATATTAATCAAGAATAATATGCTCTGCAAGCATACATGGCCCTGACCAAACATCATGAACTAAAAATCCTTATTAGGGAAAAATATCACTACATGAATGTTTAATTCATAAAATGTAAGAATATGCACTATGTAGCTGTTCAGTTGGAATAAATCTTATGCACAAGCCATAGAAAAATAATTTACCGGTAGATCAGCTGAATTACCATTAAAACCTCATTATCTCCAAGATTCCAGTGAAATTGATATTTCTACAATGGAAAGAAGTTAGTCGAAAGACCTGTGTTTCTCCCTCCTTTAATATACATAGATTTTGTCAGTTAAACATACCTAGATCTGTACCTCAATATTAACAGGCTAGATAATATACCAAAAATCATTAAGGCTATTCTAACTGCAATATCAATAATTCAAAATGTATAAGGCATTTAATATTTTTATTATGGTCACTGACCAGAATTTCAAATAAAAAACACTTTAAAATAAAAATAAAAACAAAACAAAATATTACAATCTCTGCTGGATTTATCAGAACACAGGTCCCCAACCTTTTGGGCACCAAGGACCAGTTCTCTGGCGAGAGGTTTTTCTGTGGACTGGAGAGCACGTGGTTTTAGGTTCTGCCTGCATCCTGTGGATGGAGCTTTGCTTGTTTGTGTGGCCCAGTTTCTGGCATGCCACGGACCAGTGCCAGTCCATGGACCAGGGGTTACGGACCCCTGCATCAGGAGATATTCAAACTCTGCCTAAATGTCTATGGAGATTCTCAGGTCATGGTTGTCTCAAATCTGCTCTTTTCAAAAGGCAACCAGACTCTGTTTTTTTTTTTCTTGAGGAAGAAATGTTTTTTCTTGAATATGTTTCACTTCCAAGAAGCTTCATTTGGTTATTAGCACTCTCTCTGAGAGTTATTAGGCCACTTGGAGGTTTATCTCTAAAGAAAGGCCACGTTCTGGGTAGAGAGAACCATTAGTTTGAAAGGGGGGTAAAAGAGGTGATCTATGTTAAAATTGAGCAAGGGGAGAGATAAGACATGATCTATCCCCTGTCTACAATTCAGTCCTTTCAGCAGTTCCAAGAAGATACCATACCCATTTGCACTCTGATTCAGTTGACCCTCCCAGGTGGCCTCAATATTTATTTATTTATTTATTTTAATTCAATTTATATCCCGCCCTTCTCCGAAGACTCAGGGCGGCTTACAAGCTTAGCAGTAGCCTTCATTCTATGTATATGCCTGCTTATTAGGGCTTTCACACACCCCCAAGCAGCATTATTACAAAGTCAGCTTAATTGCCCCCAACAATCTGGGTCCTCATTTTACCTACCTCGGAAGGATGGAAGGCTGAGTCAACCTTGAGCCTGGTGGGATGCGAACCTGCACTAATTGCAGGCAGCTAGTGTTACTTAAGGAGGCATTAGCCCACTGCTCCACCAAGGCTCATATGTCTCTGAGAGAGTGCAAACAACCAGATGACTACAAAGAAATATGATCCTTCCACCACCACCACCATCCTCTCAGAAAAGCAAAATGTCTTCTTCTTTACTTAAGGAAAAAAACCATACTCCAGTTGCCTTTTGGGGAAAAAAAGTAGCTTTGAAACAAAGTCTGCCTAATTTTACAGCAAATAAAATAAAATACATGCACCACCAAAAAACATACACCCCTTTTATGTGCTCCCATTATGTCACAGGAGAGTAATATAATGTCAATCACTATACTTTCTTTTTGTTCAAGATAGTATAAAATTTAGAAAATATCAGTAGGCTGTAATGTGGAAAACAAGGACATATGCCAGAATTCTTATATATAAATTGGCACAGGGATTTTAATCATTTATTTATAGCCAGTGATTTTTTTTTGCACTATAGCAGGATGGAATTTATAGGAAAATTAGAATGCTATTAAAATAAAAGGAATCCATTTTCATAAAAATAGCACTGAGGATTTTCTACTATATTTTCTTAAATTCTGACATTAGAAAGTGTGTACTCTGGATGAAAATGATTTTAAGACATTATGTACACACATTCATGGACAATCTGAATCTTAGACTGAGGAGTATCTCCGGCAACACTGAGGTAAATGGATGGATGGGTTTTTGTCCAAACAGAGGCACCCTCCCAAATATGATGTAGTTGACTGACTGGATTTGGAAGAGAGTGAAGTTGTGTAAGAGATTGTGTAACTTACCTTTTACTTCAAACAAATGCAGTTCTTAAGCCAGTCAAATAGATAAAACAGCTATAAAACATCTTAATACTTCTGTGGATAAGATATGGGTAACAGAGGATCAAATGAGGAAATTCTCTATCAAGTTATCTCTTTGCTCTATCGTCCCCCTCAGATGTGCTGACATCTAAAAAAGATGATAATCTGTTCACAGCATCAATCTATTTTGAGGGTAGTCTTGCCAAACATTGAATATAACATTTCCCTGTTCCACCAAGATATCTCATGAAAAACATAAGTTCCTCTCTCACCTCTTTTTTTTTTTGGGCACAGGTCCCACAACTATATATAATGAATGTGGAATTACAGGGAGCACTTTTGGTTGTGGATAGGACTAAATAATTCCCTCCACTCTGCTTAGGTATAAAATTATCTGGAATTAATTTTATTTATTTATTTATCATATTTAAAAAGCAATCATGCTCCTCGTAGAGAAACTCTTGGAAGTATACAATAAAAATTGTTTCCATTCTATCCAGTTCTGGATTTGTCATTCATGCCAGACTGGTATACAATGCTACTAAGTATTCACAAAGTGGATGTCATTAATGTGCCTAATGCAAAAGTTGCCTCATAAAGCAATTCTCAAAGTAAAGTTGTCTAAATTGGGAGGAGCTAGTTAGGCCATCAGATCCATCCTCCATTTAGTGTATAATCCAAGCTGGATTCCTCTTCTGTAATTCTTCAAAATCTGCTTGAAGATATCCAATGAGGGGATATTTTCCACTTCCCTTGATATTTGGCTCTATTATCAAAATGCTCTTAATGTTAGGAAGTCTCCCCCCCATAAACAATTACATTTTGCCTCTGAGGAGCTCATCAATCTGCTTCTTGCTGTGTTTTCAGGCATTAAGATCAATAGAACAATCACAGACATTTGTACTTAAAATAAGTCTCATCAAATTCCATGTGGTTTACCTTCAAGATAAGTGCACCCAACCTTAATTTGCTATTAAAAGTTGCTTTAGGAACAAAATGTTTGGTAATATGTGTGATAAAACCAATCAACCATGCAAACAAATCAAACATCCTTTAGT
This sequence comes from Vipera ursinii, assembly GCF_947247035.1. Classification (NCBI taxonomy): domain Eukaryota; kingdom Metazoa; phylum Chordata; class Lepidosauria; order Squamata; family Viperidae; genus Vipera; species Vipera ursinii. Next base: position 234,807,898 of record NC_139513.1, read on the forward strand.
TATCTAACCGCACAAATATGTCTCAAATATGTTCCCCGTTTAAAGGTTTTTGACATACCCATGAAGTAGGCCTTAAGGTAAAGAACCATGCTATTAATCTTACTTTGTTTTTGTTGCTATTGCTTGCTATCTTAGCTCAGTGTACACGAAACAATATGTGATTGGTTTATATATACAAAAACATACACACACACACACACACACACACACACACATTTAAATTAGGATTACCAAAGACTAAGGGCGAATCTGCAATTTACCTGTGGAAATGTTCCTGTCCTGTGCTCATGCTGATGTAATTCTAAACAGCTTAACAAAGTTATTTCCAGACTGAGATACTTTGGCAACAGAATGCAGGCTACAGTGTTTTCTCATTAAACACTCCTTCTGTGTCCTACCTTTTTGGTATATATACATACATTTGGTGCATAGAGACTCAAGTTAAATTGAATTTACATACAGGTGGTCCTCATTTAATGACCACTTGTTTGGTTTGAACAAGTAGTTCTTAAGAGCGGTAGTTCTTATGACCATTCCTCAAAGTTCCAGCTGTTGCAGCATCCCCACAGTCATGTGATTGTGAACTTGGTGCTATGTGCCTGGTTTGCAATTACAATGTCACAATATCCTTCAGTCAGATTTTTCACCGTTCATTGTTGGCTTCTGACAAGCAGAGTCAATGGAGAAGCTGGCAGGAAATGGCAAGGGTGACTATGTGACATCCTTGCTTAACAACTGTTGGTGATTTGCTTAACAATGGCATCTAGGAATGCTAGAATTGCTGTTGCTAAGTAATGTAGTCATATGATGTCACTCTATAGGCCTGTGTCACTTAGTGATGGCAATTCCATTCCCAAATTCAAAGCATCAACATAGACGTACAAGAAGCTTTCAAAACAAAAATTCTTTGATTCCTTTTTAATATCTTCTAAACTTACTTTTACCTGCAACAGTTCAGTGGTTCTTTATAAATAGAAATTGTCACTTTAAAATCCAGCAGAAACATATTTTTAATCAGATTCCTGCCCCCATCCCGACCTGCTTACTTTTTTCTTTTCCAGTCATTCCCTATTTCTCCAGTCACTATTTAGGAGCTTAGGACGAAACATTTCTACCCCAGGAAGAAGGAAGAAACCACAAGAAAAAGTTATAAACTCTGGGATTAGGGAGAAAAATAATGAAATAAATAATGGTGGGTTTGGAACCAGCCACCTTCTATTCACAATGCAAGAGTTATCACCATGGTCCTATTACAGAATATAATAGCATGTTATATTCTAGTAAAAAGCAGGTTTAAGGGGATTTAGAAAGCAAGAGAAACACTCAGTTGAAGTGTTCTCCTTTCTCTGCAAAGAACTTAATTAACTGCTGGGGTTAGCTTGCCACAAACTGAAGTGCACCATCTGAAACAGACAGAAACACTTGAGACAACATTACAGGGAAAAGGGTACTTTGGGAGTGGAAGGGAAAACGGCCCTTCCAGTTACTTTGAAAGTGAGGGAGGGATTAACAGAGGACAAAGTTGTCCATTATTACTCTCTAGAAACAATTGCTTGTCTATTCTGGACAACAGGACAATTCAGATGAGATACTAAATCAGAAGGAAGAATATGAACAATTACTGTCTGTAGCTGCAGAGAATCCTTTTATTAAGAGTTATATTTCTCATCATTCTTTCTGTAATGGATTAGGCAAAGGAATATTTTTTTAAGATGAAACCATTTAAATCTTTAATACCTGTAAGAAGTGAAAAAGTAATTCCTCCATCTCTGCTGCAACAGATTTCCTTTTCGGTACAATAACGTTAGTTACTTACAGTAGGTTAATAATAACACACAATTCTCAGGTTCTTTCAAAAGTCTTTTAAGATCTTATATGGACATCTTTCAGAAAAAGCTTTCTCATTTGTTATGAAAACATTGTATTTAATGCACTTTTACAACCACAGCAAACAGAATTGATGGGTTTAGGTAGCAAGTCTACAAAGTTTCATATCTGTTTAAAATATTTAACATTAGTGATATTTGGTATAAGATGTTTCTCGGCTGCTATACATTTTAATTTTTGTAGTATTGTAATTGTTTTGTTTTTAATTTTGTTCACTGCCCAGAGTCACTTTGAATTGAATTAAATTGAATTGAAATCAATCAATCAACCAAGGGTAGAAAAAGAAATTATCAAATGAAAAATATCCTGGATGATATCCATTTGAGATTTATAAATAAATTATAGAACTCCTGAATTTCATATTTTTAAATTAATCTGCTAAACCTTTAAAGTGCAGTTTTTTTTACTACAATATCATACTAAATGGGCAAATATACTGAGTGTAAGAGAAAAAGAGAAAGTCTTGAACAGTTCTAAAACTGAGTCAACCTATTTATGGTCTATCTTCCTTGCTAATGTTTTCATGCAGTTGTTTTTAGATTGCTTGAAAACATTTGGTAAGCTATTGCCAGAAACAAAATATATTTATTTGTTCATCTATTTAATTTATTGAATATTAAGCAATACATTAGCTGCTTTCTTGCTTCTCTCTTTCATCCTGCTCAGTTTTTGGTCTGGTTCATCTTCCTATTTTCAACATGACTTAAAACACCACCAAATAACAAAATAACAGTCTTGTCTTCCCCCCCTCTTCCATTCTTATGTACTTCATAAAAAAACAAAACAAAACAAATATTTTCTTGTTTTCTTATTGTGAATACTGCAGCTGCTGAAAAATGTCAACTCCAATAATGTGATATAATAAACTGGGGGAAAAAATGATGACAGAGTTTCTACTTTGTGGCTACAAAAAATCTGGATGACAACTAACTCATAGATAAACTCGATTATTTTGCTGTAATTTCTCCAGATTTTTTTCAGTCCATCTATTGAAGTCCTAAAGATAAATGAATGGCTCTGTTATATTGCTGAATAAAAATAATGATCATAAGATATACTGCTGGATTTTCAAATGCAGAGGACAATGTATCCCCTCAATACCCCAGTCCCCTTTCCTTAATGTAATAGTATTTTTGCATGCTCAGTAAGATTCAGGTTCTGAGTGCTACTTTTCAGTAAATTTCAAAGCTGAGCCATGACTCATATCAGAATACAGACATAACAAGACAGAAATTACATCATATTCATCTTTCCCACATAAAGCTCTAGGCCCAATTAGTTCATCACTAGGCCAAAGAATTAATTTGATGGCCCATAAAAACCTTAACACAAAATATGATCACATTAAAAATGTGAGCTGAATATATATCCCCCCCATCTTCCAAAACAGATAAATAAAATACATTGTTACTGGGGGGGGGGGCGTGATGTTATCTATTTGAGGAACTGCTGATTTTTAGTAATTTCCTGAATTAATGCATTCAATTTGTTGACAAGATTTTTGGATGCAGTTTGCATTGCCTACTTCCTAGTGCTGAGAGAGAGCAACTGGCTCAGTCAAACAGTGCAATAAAACATTTATTAAAGTTTCAACTTCTCTTGCAACAAAGGATGAAAGTATATTAGGATTTCTTGACAATGATTATGAACATTAAGGCAAGATGATACTTCTCCCTACCTGAGAATTGTTATAATAGTTATACAGTATATCTGACCCAATGGAAAGGTTTCAAAAATCCACCAGGTAAAATGATATTTTTTTTAGTTTAGGGAATCCAATTTATAGTCACAACTGAATATCCTCTGCCTAAAAGTTTGGCTTTTTCCAAAGCGAAGATAATAAGCATTGGGTAAAAATCTATATTAAGTGTGTTGGAAAAGATAATTGTCTAAGAAAGTAAGAGATGGTAATCCTACTGCAAAGAAATTTAGTTTAATCCTCTACATGATCAATAAAAGTCAAAATCTTGCTTAAACCTTGATCAGTTCTGCTTTCACTTTCAGTAATGCATTTGATACAAAGGGAAACATAGCTTGCAGGAATTTTAATTGGATTATTTCCAACTTAATGAAACCATTGTAAGAAAAAAACACCAGAGAATTGTACAGGAGTTGATCTATCTTTAACCTCAAAAACTGTTAAAGGCAAAGTGTGATGTCACTTGGATATATTACCTTTATTATGGAAAAATTGGGGATAGGTCATGCATTTCTTTGTGTCCATAACACAAACTTTTTGTGTCCCTCCAATATTTTGTTGCATGGAAAGTCATTCCTAAATATTTGTAATGCCTGAAGTAAAACTGTCCTTCTAAGTTTCCCCTTATCATTCAAAATCCATAAAGTTCTTATTGCTACCAGTAATAGATACACTGTGTCATAGGCATATAGTAAGGTTTTAGTGATATCTTCTATTGAGCTAGTTCTTGCACAATTCTTACTGCATTTTTTCTTGCCTAAAAATGGCAGACAATGATAGAACTTATTTCCAGCATTTGTGGATGGAGGATATTTGAGACATTTTGGAGAAAGTTTCCTTTAAAAAGCAGTTTTCCCAAGGGAGCTATTCTATTGTTTAAAAAATTAAAACCAAAGGATCTGGATAACATTATTACTAAATAGTGACAAATACCTACAAAAAATATTGTCACAAAATATATGTCTTTGAGTCAGTTTGACTCCTGGCAACTGCCTGGACATGTCCTTGCAATTTTCTTGGCAAGAATTTTCAGAAGTTGCTTGCTATTGCCTTCTTCCTAGGGTTGAGTTGGGGTGACTGGCTCAAGGTCACCCAGCTGGCTTCATGATTAATGCAGGACTAGAATTCACAGTCTCCCAATTTCTAAACTAAGATCTTAATCGCTACAGCAAACTACCTCCTTACAGAATGAAGCTGTGTGTGTTTCTCAAGTCCCTAATTATAATGGTTGCTGCTGACACAATCCATATATGCAGATGGTGGTGTTAGATATCTCTGTGGTATTTTCCTTTTGGTGTGAGCAGCAGAGTATGATTAGATTGCTTCCGAGTACAAATCTTCAAATGCTCACTGTAGTTCTTAAAAATAAGTGAGTTCAAAAGTCTCCTTGTATTTATCTTCTCCCTCAGTCAAACTGATCGCTTGTGGCGTAATGTTACTTATTTCATATGTTTCTTAACATTTACCTTGAATGTAAAACTACATTCTCAATAGTATCTTTTTTCCTTTATGTTCCATTTGCATTACAAATTTCCCCTAGGAAATAAACGTTCTATCACCAAACAGATGCCTTTAGCTCAGTGTTTCTCAATCTAGGCAAATTTAATATGGGGTATTTCAAGTCCCAGAATTCCCCAGCCAGCATAAATTCTGGGACTTGAAGTACACACACCTTAAAGCTACCAATTTCTGTTTCAGGTCTTGATTTGAAATTTTGACTCAATTATAATTCAGTGAAATCAGGAGCAATTGACTGAAACCACTCCTTTGAATCATTATGGAGACCAGGGGTGTCAAACTCACTGTGTCATGTGATGTCGCGAAGTATCATGACTTTTTTTTCCTTGCCGAAGCTGGAGTAGTTGCGTCTTTCGCATGATGCATCCGGCCCATGGGCTGGCAGTTTGATACCCCTGATGTAGATTGTTGTTATTACAGTTGGTTCACATGGTGTGGTAGGATGGAGGGTTTGTTGTCACTGTGTGTTGGGGGGAGAGAGCATGGGGGGAGGCTCAGCTAATCTCAATGTACACATGTTGTACTTTGACAATAAAGGATTATTATTATTATTATTATTATTATTATTATTATTATTATTATTATTATTATTATTATTATGTTCTTTGCCCTTTTTAGGTCCAAACTATTATTCATGTCTCTTTTTCTCTGCTTACCCTTTTTTTGTCAGGCCCCAAACCAAGAAAGACAGATGGTGATTCTTCCAAGCTGAGTTCTTTGTTTCAATCTATAGACAAAATCTTGCCAGAATGAGCAGTCTACTGTAGTTAGTATCTGCAGCTACAATGTAGTCTTGAATTATTAGGGAGGGGCTATCTTCATCCTCTTTCTCTGACACATAATAGCTGGATTAAATTGCCACTGACTCCTCCGATATGCCCCCTTTCCATCTTAGAATCCACCTTCTCACTACATTCCATCTCAGTTTTGTCCTGTGTTTCCTGTTAATTATTATTATTTAAATGTTCACTATAATTTTTCCTAGATCTGTTTGTGTTTGCTCTGGTGTGGATATAGGGAATAATGGGGGATGAAGTCCACACATCTTAAGGCCACCAAGGTTGAGAAGTTGCTTTAAATAATTTAAAGCCTGGTAGTGTCTATGGAAATTCTCGTTCATCCAGGTCATGATTGATCCAAAGAGGTTTTTCTGAAAGGCAACTGGACTTTCTGATTTTTTTTTCTTTGAAAACATTTCAGTTCTCATTCAAGAAGCTTCTTCAGTTCTAAACGTCTTCAGTTCAGAACTGAAGAAGCTTCTTGGATGATAAGTGAAATGTTTTAAAGGAAAAAAAATCAAGAAAGTTCATTTGCTTCTTGGAAAAGCACTTTCATCTCAGAACTTGGGGCAAAGCTACTTTTCTGCTGCTTTGTCCCATAGTATTCCTTTAAGGCAGATTTTTGCAATATTATTTGGCTACCGTCACCCATCAGTCGAAGCTAAGCATGAGCAATTATTAGGGATGAGCTGGATTATAATTCATTGAGAAGTAGTTGTTATTAAGGTAGCAGTGAAAACAAGATAAGAGCAGATCTGAGAATTACAAAATCACAGCATGGTTAGAAATGGCCCAGATTAGATTGGAGGGAGGTGGGGGGAGGGAGGGAGGAGTAAACAGACTTTTATATAGAATAGGAAAGAAAATAAATTAAAAATGCTATTATTTCTCCAGCAGATGTTAAAATTCTTTTCCTTATGGCTTCCTAAATTTCTTTAATAAATCTTGTAGATGTATGTTCTTGGATATCTTTGCCTATGTTTTTCTAGTTACGCCTGTTTGGGTGAAACCTGAAAGCAACAGCATATGGAAGGACACTTATTTTCTATTCCTTGTCAAATATCTAATGGCCCAAGACAGAGCTGTCATATAATGTGCTACAAAACTCTAGATTACCACTAGATGGCAGCAACGTCCTGGTATTTTCTGAATCTCTTGGCTGCTATTCTGCGGTCATCTGTAATTTTGCAATCCAGTTATGATGGCTGTAGCCCAGCACTACAGAACAGAACTGTACAATCACTTAGAAAACCATAATCAGGCAGTTTGTGGAAAGTATTTGCCTCCCAACCCTCTTACATCATCTCTCAGCCACAATCAGTGCTTGGTTTGTTTCAATGCTCAATATTTTCCTTGCGGCATTCAACTAAAAGTAAATGTAATTCTTAGAATCCATTTAACCATACTTGTGTTCTTTAAGGAGAACATTAACTAGGTTACATTTTCAAAACAAGCCTTCTGTGTATCTTAAAGGCAGATTCCACAAAGTTCCTATTGAACAATATCTTTGCTTTGTTGCAAGAGAGAACATTAACTGTTACGTATTGCACTGTCCTTAGGCAACAAGATAAAAAAAAAAATCTGAGCTATATTATTGAAAAATGTATGGGCTCCAACTCTGAATGCCTTATCTTCTTTCAGATAAAATCCTTCATGAAAGCTATACAGCGGTCATTTTTACTATGGCGTCTTTTAAAATCCAAAAAAATAATTGTACTTGCTAGATCTTTTAGCCATTGTCTAAGTTATAGATCTAGAACCTGATTAATGCTATTTGCAGAATTTAGTATATTTGTAGTAATAATTAAATATTTAATCGCGATCCAATTTTAGAAGAAACTGTTCCAAGCTGTTTTATGACCTAACTTACAACACTAACTTTATACAGTACATTAGTCAGCCATGGTTTTCCTACCCAATGACCCAGAAATTGTGAGTGTTTTATTGACAACAAAATGATCGCCATTACAAAGAAATTACAGCGGTCATATTTTATTCACCCTCCCCAATATGCGCACAATGCCCCCTGGCTTTAAGACCAAATGCTTAGTCATCAATTAAATGCAGAGCTGGCACTTAATTTTCTGCTCTAGCCAGAAAACTCTTTTTTTTCACAGATTATAAACAAACATGAACAAACTATTTGGGTTTATATGATATTATGATTATAAAAGCTATCATTTTTAGAAAGTAAACAGCAGCTTTATATATGGCTCCAAAACACAGAATGTACATAAACAAAATTTGGCTATCGTGGCAGGAAGCAGCCATAAGCCTCAGTTCTAGATTGGCTTAGATCTCAGCTTATTCCAAGAACACATTCTGTGTTGCTGCTCTCATTAAATTATCTATTAATAAGGCTACATTCCAATTTATGCTTACTTGGCAACATGGACAGAATGCCTGAACTTACATAGATTGGAGGAAAGTGCAATGTAAGCAAAAAAAAAATCATACAAATTTAATAGCAATCAGGCTACACATTAAAAATGACCAAGGGATTTTCATCCTTGAGAAGAAACAAAAGCCTCCAAGCATTTTATTTCTTTTTTGCATAAAACCTTAGAATCAACAGAGGTGAAGGAAAATGCTGACTTCTCTTATTTTCAGGGCTAGATAGCTTATATATGATGGACTGAGCACCAAATTCTATCCAATTTGAGCACGGTATGGGGGACACTTGGTACTTTCCTTAGGATATTCTACATCCCAGCAAAAGATGCCGAAAATAACTCATAGTTGACTGGTCCTTAAGAGGGACAGAAATAGCAAGCAGCCATTTGTAAGACATAATGTAAGGGAATATATATAATTTTCATGCATATAAGCTCCATTGCTTACAGTGCAAGCTCCATTGCTTTACAATCATTTATTAATTTGCATGGATCATTTGATTTCAAGGTGTTGTTGTTGTTGTTTTTTTAAAAAAAAGAGTTGACACCTTAAGAGTAGCTCATCCTCCTCCCTCTTTCTGAATAATTCTACTTTCTCCATTGTCTTTTGTCCTGTTGTATTATATGTGCTTGGTACAAAACTGAGAGGGGTGATAATTTGCATTAAGCACTAGATATGGCCAAGTAACCCTCTTTCATTCTAGATTCAACTTTTCAGAATGTATCATAACTTTGTAGGAGAAAGGAGAGGGAGAGAACGACTCATTCCATTGACCCATTTCATTTTAGATTGATTTATCCACCTGATTAATTTTTTTGGATTGAAGCCTTTTTAATTGTCCTGCTTGTTAGACCTTTCAGTAATTTTCAGAAGCTTTGGGAATGGTATCCTCCATTTACCGTTCAGTTCTGTGTTAGAAGACACTATTTTTTATGGATCCAGTCCAGCTTAGAAAGAAATTTTAGCAGTACTATTATTATTATTTTGCCAGTGATTGATGGAGTTTCTCAGTTGTCCACCATGTTCCTTAAAGTCTTTAAAACAAAAGACCAGTTGGGATTTGGCAGTGTGGTGTCGCTCCATATGCTGGATATTCAACTCTGTTCCCTCAGAATCAGAGGGAAGATAATTAGAATTAACTCTAGCCTCGACTTTATAATTGGTGGAGCAGTGGGCTAATGCCTCCTTAAGTAACACCAGCTGCCTGCAATTAGTGCAGGTTCACATCCCACCAGGCTCAAGGTTGACTCAGCCTTCCATCCTTCCGAGGTAGGTAAAATGAGGACCCAGATTGTTGGGGGAAATTAAGCTGACTTTGTAATAATGCCACTTGGGGGTGTGTGAAAGCCCTAATAAGCAGGCATATACATAGAATGAAGGCTACTGCTAAGCTTTTAAGCCGCCCTGAGTCTTCGGAGAAGGGCGGGATATAAATGGAATTAAAATAAAAATAAAAAATAAATAATGAACTGGAACTTGGCAAATCAATTGGATTCACCCAGACAAACAGAAATGCTATAATTTAGGTGACCAAGATTCAGCTCCCAGAGAGCTCAAGTTATTTTTGGAAAACATTATTTCTTTTAAAGAATCAGGTTATCAGGTTGGAGCAGCCAATGGATATGATCAAAATTGCTTCTGCAGATGGTTGTTTGGGAAATATCCATTAGATCAGAATTCTCCAACCTTTCCAGACTCACGGCCCAGAGGGCAGAGCAGCTTTGAGATCTGAGCACCATGCAACGGGGTGAACTCTCATCCTCACCTCAGTTCCTGCCCACCTACCAGTTTGAAAGCATGCAAATATGAGTAGATAAATAGATACCACTTCAGTGGGAAGGTAACAGCATTCTGTGATGTCATGCTGGCCTCTTGACTGCAGAAATGTCTTCGGACAGAACTGGCTCAATGGCCTTAAAATGGAGATGAGCACTGCCCCCTATAGTAAGCAGTAAAATCCACTGGGACTCCTTTACCTTTTCATTAACTAATGAAAAGTGTTTGCAAGAGCTATGGTGGCGCAGTGGTCAGAATGCAGTACTGTAGGCTACTTCCGCTGACTGCCAGCTGCCAGCAGTTCAGCAGTTCAGTTCTCACCAACTCAAGGTTGACTCAGCCTTCCATCCTTCCAAGGTTGGTAAAATGGGACCCAGGTTGTTGGGGGGGGGGAATGGGCTGACTGTAAACTGCTTAGAGAAGGCTGTAAAGCACTGTGAAGCAGTATATAAGTCTAAGTGCTATTGCTGTTGCTGTCCCTATGTGTATGACGATCATTATTTTCCTTTGGTTGGGTTGTATTGCAATTGACCCTATATTGTTTAATATTTTGATTGATGTTATTTTGCTTTTTAAGATATTGTCCAACTTCACTATAGGAACAGAAAAAAAATGTCCTTCAAGTAAACAGTGTTAAAATGAATGAATAGAAATGTTTATTCTATTAGAGGGTAGGGTAGAAAGGACTAAACAATAAACTGCAAAAGTTATTTATTTGAGGAATACATTTATTTACAACAAAATTTGCATACAGGTAATCCTCGATTTGCAACCTTTCAATTAGTGCCCATTCAAAGTTATAAGGGCACTGAAATATTTTAATTAATTTAATTTTAATTCCATTTATATCCCGCCCTTTTCTGAAGACTCAGGGTGGCTTACAAGCTTAGCAGTAGCCTTCATTCTATGTATATGCCTGCTTATTAGGGCTTTTGCCCCCCCCCAAGCGGCATTATTACAAAGTCAGCTTATTGCCCCCAACAATCTGGGTCCTCATTTTACCTACCTCGGAAGGATGGAAGGCTGAGTCAACCTTGAGCCTGGTGGGATGCGAACCTGCACTAATTGCAGGCAGCTGGTGTTACTTAAGGAGGCATTAGACTTATGACCATTTTTCATAGTTACGACTGTTGCAGCATCCCCACGTGATCAAAATTCAGACGCTTGGCAAGTGGTTCATATTTATGACGGTTGCAGTGTTCTGGGGTCATGTGATCACTTTCTGTGACCTTCTGACAAGCAAAGTCAAAGGGGAAGCCAGGTTCACTTTACTAACTTAACTGTAGTAATTCACTTAACTATGGCAAAAACAGTTGTAAAATGGGGACAAAACTCATTTAACAACTGTCTTGCTTAGCAACAGGAATGTTGGGCTCAATTGTGGTCATAAGTGGAAGATTACCTGTATCACTGATGACAACATAGAGTTAACTTACTATAACACCTGTACTGCCAATGGTGCACCTGAATTACCTTTACTTAAAGAAATAACAGATTTTCCACTGGTGTATTTGAAGCTCTCCTGGAAATCTAATGATTTCATTTAGCAAAGATTGCTGGAAACTGATAAGATCCTTCTTCATAATTTGGGATCACTACAATATTGGGTGCATCTCCTTGGTGGGAATATTTCTTACTGCATTGGCTGTATTGACTTCATTCACATTTAAAACATGTAATTTAAGATAGAGTTTTGACAGCTAGATATGATTAGTTTTTTACTTGATTGAAAAGGGAACTGGATATATTTGTGTGACTGTTTCTGTTTTATCATTTTTCTCTCCAGGTACATCCTTTGGATTGGACTGCAATTCCACCTACTCTAACTTTTGTGAAATAATGATGAGTATTTTTTGATCTGCGTGGATAAGATTCCAATACATCAACTTGCTATTCTTCTATTTGTCTGTCAACCCTGTGATATACAACTTTAAGATTAACTTATGCCAAAACTGCATTAGGTGAAAAATGTTTTGCCTTATATGAATTTGGCTGCTCTCTCACATTGTTTTGAACACTATTCCATAAGCTTGACAGACTTGTTAGCAGTACAAACCTTTTTTTAAAAAAAATTGCAGTGACTATACCTCTACAGTCACATTATAACCCAACATTTTTCCACCCCCCCAAAAAAAATAATAAGAAGAAAAACAACCCAAATCTGCTCCTTTTGATTAATGAATCATAGCTGAACCAGAATGGATATGCACTTTGGGCTATACCTATCCATTTTTAACTGAGGTTTCTTATTAATCAACTAGCACATAATACCTAGAGTTAATTATCTGCATCTTCTGGTTTGTTGAAAGCTATTTATTTATTTCTTTTGGGGGGGGATTTACACAGTAACTGCCATTTAACAATTCACATGCAGAAGTTACAATTTGAACAATTTAAACTTGCTAAGAGAAGATGGGTGTCATTCTGTAAGGCTGCACTAGAATTTTTTTTAAAAGATTGAGTTTTGAATATTTAACATATCTGTCATGTTTAAAATGAGGCAACACAGAGAGCTGACTGCATGGACTAGAGGGCTTATATAAACAGCCCTTCTAAGATTTCTAAGAGTCCAGGGACAAAAAATTCATTTGATACACAGAATTACAGTGTCAAGGTTCCGATCAATATGACCAAATAAATCAGAACTCCAAGGCAGGAAAATTCCTCAAAGAACATGTTTATTGTATACATAATACCGGCATGGTCAAAAGTGAAACCAGATCTAAACCATCCCTCCAAGATTCAAAGTAATACAATATAACAATTCCCACCCCTTTGTTCCTGCTACCCAATAGAAGACCTTTGTGGGCTTTCTGACTTAACAATCCCCCTCCTCTCCTCCGGCATGGGAATGATTTTGGTTCCCACAAGAGTTGCTCCTGTTTGGACTACCAGAAATACAAGCTTCCCCCTCCCCCTTCTTGAGGCAACCTAGAACCAACAAAAAAATGGCTGCATCTAGATTTATTGTAAAGTGTGCACACAGTTTTCTTAGCTGTCTCTTCCATCAAAATAGGTTAGGTCTTCCACTGTAAATTATCCATTAAAGTCAACAGTCTAACAACCTGAGTAACTCAGAGTCACAAGTGTGAGATGTGTATAAATTAAATAAATGAATGAATAAATAAATGAGCAAACAAAAGTGAAATGAAAAATGATTTCCTAATTCTTTTATTGTTTGTCATGGCAGTTTCTTTGAAAATGATGGCGCAGTCCATATTAAGAAATCTGTCAAAACACAGAAGAATAAATGAGGTAATTTGTTTTAGTTTGTGAAAGGAAATTTGAAGAATTAATTACTGAACCCCTCCTAATTCTGTGTTTTATGAGAATGAATGATTCTCAAACACATACATTGCAAGTAAAGGCTAATTATCAAAACTCAGTAAGACAGAATGTTTCCAAAGTTTTAGTTCTTGATTTGAAGCTTTGATTCAATTATAATTCAGTGAAATTAGGGATGATTCCATGAAACCTCCTTTGAATTATTATGTAGACTGTTGCTCTTACAGTAATTTTTATGACCTTTTAATGTCCAGTCTGTTGTTCATGTCCCTTTTTCTGTAATTTTCAGTTTTGACTTGTTTAGCCTATTAATATTCTGCTAGTTACAATTTTTCTACAAGAGCTGGATGATGTGTGTGTGTTTATTCTGATGTGGACATAGGGGCTTAACTGAGAGTATGCTGGGTGAAAGCAAAATTGAAAATTATCTGTAGTAACTTTTCTAGAGGTGTCATTCCTTCTCAGTGGGGGCGCCTGCCCTCTGGAACCAGCTGCCGGTGGAGCTGAGGACTGCTCCCGACCTCCGATCATTCTGCCGGGGCCTGAAGACCTGGCTCTTTGAGCTCTCGGGCCCAGGCTGAGGAGACATTCATTTTAATTGGGGTTTTTAATAGTACAGGGTTGATTTAATATTTTTTTAAATTGGGTTTTAACTTTTGTATGGTTATTTTTAACTCCCTGTAAACCGCCCTGAGTCCTCAGGGAAAGGGCGGTATATAAATGCAATAAAATAAACATGAAAAAGGAAACACATTTGATATTGAACAAAAAAAAAACAAACCTCAAGTGGAGGCTATCTTCCTATCAGCAAGACCAGCTTAAGGACAATTCTATCATCTATCTATCTATCTATCTATCTATCTATCTATCTATCTATCTATCTATCTATCTATCTATCTATCTATCTAATAGACTCCCTTTCTTTAGGCAGTTTACAATAAATAAAATAACAATAAAAAGAACAAGATAAAATATTACAAGATTACAACAATAAATATTAACACTAACATTGAATTACAAATGATGGGAAGGAAGGGAGAAAATGTACATGGGAGGAGATGGGATCTTAATTTAGTCCATGAACCACTTCCAGAATGACATGTCCCTAAGCCAATGTCATCCATATTGGACCTCTTGAAATGAAAGGTGGATTTTCCTTATGCTGGGGCAAGCAGGGAATTCAGATCAATCTGAGTCAAAGAAATAGAATAACAGAGTTGGAAGGAACCTTGGAGGTCTAGTCCAACCCCCTGATCAAGCTGGAAACCTTATAACATTTTGGACAAATGGTTGTACAATCTTTTCTTAAAAATCTTCAGTGTTGGAGCAACCACAACTTCTGGATGCAAGTCCTTCCACTGATTAATTGTTCTAAATTTCAGGAAATTTCTCCTTAGTTCTACTTTGCTTGTCTTCTTGATTAGTTTCTATCCATTGCTTCTTCTCCTGCCTTTGGGTACTTTGGAGAATAGGTTGAACCCCTGTTCTTCATGGCATCCCTTTAAATAGTGGAACACTGCTATCATATCACCCTAGTCCTTTTCCCCCCATTAAACTAAACATATCCAATTTCTGCAACCTTTCTTTTATGTTTTAGCCTCCAGGGCCCTTATCATCTTTGTTGCTCTTCTCGGCACTTTTTCTAGAGTCTCAACATCTTTTTTTATATTCTACACAGAATCAGGAGTTTGCCACAACGTGGGAACCTATAGAAGAAACAAATGGTCCTGACTATTTATACAGTCTTCAAGCTATATACAATAACTATTAGGCTGAAATATTTGTGTGAATTTTGATATACTTGCTCAATTGTTTTTAAGATATTCAGCTATGAAAATCCTCAGTAAATTCCCTGATTTAAAGCATTGATATGAATTAATGTTGGTAGAGTAATAGCAAAGATAACGCTTTGAAAATACAAGAGAATAGGCAATACCACTTTAGGTTTAAAAATAGCAAGACTAAGCCAAATTACCACCTTAATTAGGTGTTCTGCATAGAGATTGTCAAGTATCAGGTGGACCCAAAAAGCTTTGTCTTTAACAAAGGCTTTCTTTTCTACAAATTGTGTTTTTCTTCTTCTTGTCTATTACATTTTGCTTGTGTTCTACAGAAAAATAGATGATTTAAAAACTTTTCGGTTATTTTAGGTGTATTAGGCTGTTTCTGAATCAAGGAAAGTTTTGCCAGGTTCTTACTACATTGGATTCAGTCTGCTTAAAAAATAATGCTAACAGGACTTCCGGTGGCGGTGCGGCGCCGGAGACAGCCTTTTCGGGCTGCCCGCGGCTCAGCTGTGTTGTTTTCACCCGAAACAGCACCGATCAGCTGTTCGGGTGAATTTGAAGCCCCCTCCTCGGGAGAAGAGGAGGGGGTGAGGCCCCAGGTAGGGGTTGAGTTCTCCGGGGCCGCCTGAGCTTAAAGCTTGGGCGGCTGAAGGATTGAACTCCCTCGAAGCCTGGGTTGCTCACAGCTGTTCAGCGTCTCTGCTCCGTGATTTTTGGAGCGGAGCCAGGCGTTTGCAACCACCCCTGCCAGAAGGAAAGACTATGGAATAAAAGGAGCAGGCAGAGCGGTACAGGAGGAAAAGGTGAAGAGGACTTTTATTGCTGCTTTCTAGCTTAATGGACTTTATAAACTTAAAGTGAAAGTGCGTAGTAAGTGAAAGTAAAGATGGCGGCTAAACCTCCCCCAAAAACTCTTCGGAGTGCTGGAACTTCTCCGGTGCAACAGTCATCATTGCAAGCGTTGCTTCCTCCTGCTGTATTGACACCGAAGGATTTACAAGATGCTCTTGAAAAACATGCCCAGGTAATTCTGGAATCAATGGGTGATAAATTTGCAAAGATTGAGGAGAAATTGGAGAAATTGGAGGAGAGAATAGAAGAGAGGATGGAAGAGAAGTTTAGTGTGATGAAGGTAGACATTTTGTCTTCAGTGCATAGAGTGGCTGAATGTGTGCAAGATCTGGATGAAAAAGTGGAAGAATTGACTCAAAAGAATGCCATATTAGAAGCAAAAGTACTGGAGAATGAAGATTTAAGAGACAAAATGGACAGAGAACTGAGTCTTGCTCAATATTACCAGATGCAGTATGCTGTTAGAATCAGAGGCTTAAAAGAGAATATTAAGGAAGACCTAAAGCAGCTGATTTCTGAGGCTTTGGAAGTAGTATTGGGTCAGCCAGCATCTGAAATAAAGGGAGGCATGGATAAAGTGTTTCGTGTGAATTCATGGATTGCTAGACAGAGAAAGCTACCTAGAGATGTGGTGGTTTATTTTTCAAAGAGGGAAATTAGAGATGAAGTTATTCAAGCTGCCTATGATACTAAAGTTGTGATTGCTGATCAAGAAGTTTTGGTTCTAAAAGAAATTCCTCCAAAGATTTTAAGGAGAAGGAAGGATTTTACATTTCTTGTGCAAGAGCTTAAACAACGTGATATAAGGTTCAGATGGGAGATTCCAGTTGGATTGGTGGTGATGCATGAAGGTAAAAGGTACCGTCTGGCCACTGTGATGCAAGCGCGTGATTTTTACAATAACGTTTTAAAAGCAACCCCACTACCACTTCTGGAAGCTGCAAAGGGATCTGGAGAAGAAGAACATCAAGAGGCTGAAGTTGGACAGACAGAGGAGAATGGTGCTGGAGGAGACCAAGCTATAACTTCTTTGGATGATCCTGGAGAGCAGAGGGTGACGCGTGCTGCTTTAAAAAGAGCAAAAAAAATAAAAGAACAAGACCAGCAGAAGTCTATGGAACTTCCAAAACGTACTTACAGCCAAGCAGTGGGAGGAGCACGGCCTAAAAAAGATAGTCCTATTAAAGAAGTGCTCCAAGAGCTTTGGGATGATATGCATGGCAACTAAATTTTTAACTTGGAACGTTAATGGACTAAACTCACCACAGAAGAGGAAGAAAGTCTTCCAATATTTAAAACAATTCAAGATAGATGTTATATGTTTGCAAGAAATGCATATTAGGGTTGTGGACCAAAAGTATTTATTGAACTCAAGGTTGGGCACGCAATTTGTTGCTTCTGCAATGAATAAGAAAAATGGAGTGGTTGTCTATGTTAAAAGTGCTTTAACAGCGGACTTAATTGAAGCAGATAAGCATGGAAGATATGTTATGATAGAGTTGCTGCTAGAAGGTAAAAAGACGCTTTTAGTTGGATTATACGCTCCTAATCAACAACAAGCTGACTTTTTTAGTTTACTTCATACAAAGCTTACTCAGTTGGATTATAAATCTTTTATTTTTATGGGGGATTGGAACGGTGTTTTGGATGTACAGATGGACAAGGCTGGAGCTTTTAAGCGTGTCCCAAGTCATGCTAGACTGCCTAAATCCTTTTTTGAAATGAAGGATGACTTGGAGCTGCGAGATATTTGGCGTGAAAGACATTCGCATGAAAAGGATTATACTTTTTTTTCTGACAGACATCAATCTTTTTCCAGGATCGATTTTATTTTGTTGACTAATGACTTTTTCTCAAGGATTAAGAAGGTGAAGATATGTGCAAGAACTATTTCTGATCATAGCCCAGTCTGGCTAGAGATTAATAAGGAGAATAGAGATAGGCGCTCGTGGCGCGTAAATGAGAATTTGTTTAGAAATCAGAGAAATGTGGAAGAATGTAAACAGCGGATGAAGGATTTTTTTGAAATTAATATGAATAAGGGCACCTCTATGGACATGGTTTGGGATGCTAGCAAGGCCTATATGAGAGGGGTGTTGATATATATGAACAACAAACATAGACGAGCTGTGGAAGCCAGGAGGAAAGAATTGGAGAATGAAATAAAGGAAAAAGAAAAGGCTTAAGCTGTTAAGAGGACAATTTGATAAATTAATGGCTGACCAAGTGGCAACCAATTTGCGGTTTGCCAGGCATAATACTTTTTGCAACGCTAACAAACCAGGTAGATGGCTAGCTTATAGACTGAGGAAAAAGCAAAGGGCTTCTAATATAGACAAAATTGAGCATAAAGGAAGGGTTGTGTTTCAACAGGACCTTATTAAGGATGCTTTTGTGGATTTTTATTCTAAATTATATGCTAAGGAGAAGATTAATGAAAAAGACATTGATGTATATTTGGAGAATGCTAGCATCCCGGTTCTTACGCAAGTACAAAAAGAGGGGATTAATCAATTGATTACAGAAGAAGAAATCTTTATAGCAATTAAGGAATTGAAGG
The DNA here is from genome assembly GCF_947247035.1 of Vipera ursinii. Classification (NCBI taxonomy): domain Eukaryota; kingdom Metazoa; phylum Chordata; class Lepidosauria; order Squamata; family Viperidae; genus Vipera; species Vipera ursinii. The sequence goes on from NC_139513.1 coordinate 234,826,435, forward strand.
TGGATAAAGCACCAGGTACGGATGGTTTGACTGCGGCTTATTACAAAAATTTACAATTAGAGATGATAAAACCGTTAAAGGAACTGTTCCAGACAATCCAGAGGGGGGGGAAAGGTGCCTCCATCTTGGAGAACTGCTTTTATTTCTTTGATTCTGAAGGAAGACCAAGATGCTACTCAAGTTAAAAATTATAGACCGATATCGCTCTTAAATACAGATTACAAGATATTTGCTAAGGTGTTGGCTAACAGACTGATGAGGGTTCTGCAACAGGTGATTCATGGGGACCAAACTGGGTTTATTAGTGGTAGGCAAATGAAAAATAATGTGAGGCATATAGTTGATGTGTTAGAGTTTTTGGAAAGGAACAACCAGATCCCTGCGGCGCTAATCTTTTTAGATGCTGAAAAAGCTTTTGATCAACTGAATTGGCAATTTTTGATGAAAGTTCTAGATAAAATGGAATTTGGGTAAAAAATTTTACAACCGATTAGGGCATTATGACATGGCATAGGTCTGGGATACCTCAGGGACCACCTGCTGCCGGCATCAACTCCCCTCCGCCCTGTGCGTTCCCACAGAGAGGGCCTCCTCAGGGTGCCGCCAGTCAAGGAATGCCGACTGGTGGCCCCCAGGGGGAGGGCCTTCTCTGTGGGTGCTCCGGCATTATGGAACCTGTTAGAATATGTTGTTGAAAAAATGGTTTGTTTAACAGAGTATTATTAATACACAGTGGAAGTTGTACTGGGACTTTTAGGCAAACAGTAATGCACTAACACGAGTTTTATAACTTATTTTTACTCAGACAACAAAAAGAAACACAGTAAGAAATAGTCCAAGTATCAATCCAGTATCATGCACATAAAAGTCAGTCCATAAAAACATAGTATCAAAATACAAAAGCTGCTTACCAATATCAAAAACAATATACACTGTAGCAAGCAGTTGATTCTTGAGAGAATAAATATCAAGTTAGCAAACAAGAGAACAAGAGGTATCCAAACACTAACATCAAACACATATACAAGAGCAACTACGTGTAACATCTAACTCTCTTTTATGTGCAATAATTACAGCCACACCCTTAGGCCGTTTAACTCCTTAAAGGTGCTTTTACTCCATTATATAATATTGTCACCCAAATCAAGTTTAATCTCTAACAGAACCAACTGCCGGTGGAGCTCCGGACGGCATCAGACCTCCGAACTTTCCGTCGGGGCCTGAAGACCCACCTATTTGAAATGGCTGGTTTGGCCTGACGGGGGATTATGGGTTTTAATTTGTCGTTTTAGATTTGTATTACTGTTTTTAACTGGGCATGGGTTTAATCTTTTTTAATTTTTGTATTGTCTTTTTTTTTTATATATGCCCTGTGAACCGCCCTGAGTCCCTACCAAGGAGAAGGGCGGTATACAAATTAAATAAAACTTGAAACTTGAAACTTATATCAAAAACAGACTGCCCGAATTATAGTTAATAATAGACTGACAGAAGCATGTAATATCGAGAAGGGCACAAGGCAAGGGTGTCCGTTATCGCCCTTGTTATTTGTGTTAACATTAGAGATATTATTGGTTAAAATACGGAATTTGGAAAAAATTAAGGGTATACAAATTAGAGATCAGGATTATAGATTGAGAGCATTCGCAGATGATCTGGTTGTTACAGTGACCCAGCCAGAGAACTCTGTTGTGGACCTGATGGAGATAATAACACAATATGGGAAGGTTTCTGGATTTAAAGTTAATATACAGAAAACCAAAATTCTGGCCAAAAATATGACAGTTTCGCAAAAGGCTCTCTTAGAAGGATTAACTGGATTTGAGATTGTTAAAAGGGTTAAATATCTGGGGGTGCTTTTGTCGCCCTCTAATACAAAGTTATACAAAAATAACTATGAAAAACTATGGGGGAAAATTCAAAAAGAAATGGAGAGTTGGGAAAAATTGCAATTGTCTTTGTTGGGACGGATCGCAGCAGTGAAAATGAATGTCCTGCCTAAATTTTTATTTTTATTTCAAATGATACCGGTTCTTAAGAAAGATTCTAATTTGGAGGAATGGCAGCGAGGTATCAACAAATTTGTTTGGGCAGGGAAAAGGCCACGAGTTAAACTTAAGATTATGCAGGATACTCGTGAGAGAGGTGGTCTTAAAATGCCCAATCTTAAACTATATTATGAAGCTGCTGCATTAGTAGGAATAAGTGATTGGATCAATTTGACACAAGAGAGATTATTAAATCTTGAGGGTCATGACTTGTTGTTTGGCTGGCATGCATATTTGTTGTATGACAAGAAGGTAGATAATGTGTTTAGAGTCCATATTTTAAGACAGGCATTGTTGAGAGTTTGGAAGAAGTATAGACATAAGCTAGACTGCAAGATACCATTGTGGGCAATTCCAAAGCACGCAATAGAAAATATAAACGTTGGTTTTAAACATGATGTGACTACGTACAAGGAGATTTTAAGCTTGTAAAGAAATGTCTGGTGTCTGAAACCATATAGCCTCTTGCAAGATGAGATGATTGTTCAAACTTGGTTTCAATATATTCAGTTACGGGCCAGGTGGAAAGAAGATCAGAAAATTGGTTTTACAATGACTGATGAAAATCTGATAAAGCAAATTAGAAACCAGGGTCCAGCACATATCAAACGGATATATCTTGCATTGATAGAAATTGACTCAGAAACAGAACTTGTTAAAGATTGTATGATTAAATGGGCCCAAAATATCCAAGAAGTTATTACAATGGACACGTGGGAAAGGATTTGGGTGAGGAACGTAAAATTCACACAAGCTCAAAATCTAAGAGAGAATTTTTATAAAATGTTTTACAGATGGCATTTAGATCCTAAAAAGCTTGCAAGTATGTATCCGAATTATCAGCCTAAATGTTGGAGGTGCGGTGACGAAGACGCAACATATTTTCATATATGGTAGACTTGTAAATGGTTAAGGCTTTTTGGATAAAAATCTGGTGGAATATGCAGAAGATTTTTAAGCAAAGGATAAAGTTTTGTCCGCAACTTTTTTTGTTGGGAATAATTACAGATGCTACAGTTGTGGACACTAAGTTGACGTTGAATTTAATTACGGCAGCAAGACTCTTAATAGGTCAGTATTGGAAGAAGGAGGAACTGCCGACTATAGAAGAATGGACTTTAAAGGTTTCTGACCTGGCAGAGATGGCAAAGATATCGGCCTATTTGAAAGATCATTCGCAAGAACGCTATATTACGGAGTGGAGAAAATGGATTGAGTATATCCAGAACAAATATGGGACTAAGAAGTTTCATGTAGCATTTGAATAAGTCTTCCTTTCTTTTTTCCTGTTTTTTTTTTGTTTTTTTATATATTTTATATTAATAGTGTTTGTAGTTATCCTATATGAGCTAGAGAGTGATAGATTTTAGAGCTTATGGTTGTTAGCATATGGATGTTTATGATTTTTTTTGTTTTTTATACCTTGTACTTAGCTCTGGGAAGTCGGGGGGGGAGGGGGGGAGGGGTAAGGAGGGAGGGATAGGGGAGGGGTAGGGGGGGACTGTCAAAGATAAAATGTATGATAAAACTTTTCAATAAAAAAAATAATAATGCTAACAATTACAATGAAAGGTGTAGCTCTGTTAAAATGGTTTATTTCACAGATCTGGTCAGGTTTGATTTGTGCTTTTGAATTAGTGTTAACACTGAAGAATGCCTGGACAAGTTCCTGAAGCTTCTTTGGCAATATTTTTAGAAATGGTTTGCCATTGTCTTGTTCTTAAGGGTAAGAGAGAATGACTGGCCCATAGTAGTCCAATTCGCTTCATGGTTAAGCAAGGACTAAAGTTACACTCTCCTGGTTTCTAACTTAGTACTTCAGTCACTACACCAAACTAGCATGCAAATAATTTAGTTTTTGCTTGCTTACTTAGCATAATAGTACCAGCTAGGAAAAAAAACAAAGAAAAGTCAGTCATCTCTGCCTGTCTCAATTTTTCTCCCAACATTAATAAATAACTACTGCTTATAAAAAGTCATAAAGAAATTATTTCCAAAGACCTTGGAAGGTATATTGAACTTTAAAGTTTCACTGAGGTTCAAAATTAAGTTTTACCAATGAAACCAGGAAATAAATTATTCATGAAATACCATAACCATGAATAATTCAAAAAGTGCCTTTAATTAGGTGCTTTAAAAAGTCAGCAACAGTGTATCAGGACTTTAATGATTGAAGATCAGATCTGATCTCGAAAACAAAGAACTTTTGCTGGCAATCAAATTACCTAGTAATTATTACCAAAGTTATTACTATTGAACTGCTATCAATACTGTTTATGCCTCAGACACATTTTGCATTATGATGAATTGTACATATGAAATACCACAGAATTAGAATTGCAGCAATGAGATTTTTAATGACAATACAGTGTGGCATTTGTAAACTATATTATTAGAGTTGGAGGGAGGAGGGAGATAAAAGATCTATGAATATTTTCATTACAGTGAAAAGCCATGTTATGTATCACTCCAGAATATCCATTCTTTGTTCCTACCGTTGCTTTCCCTCACAGTGAGTTTTTCTTTCTTAAAAAACTTAGGATAGTTTTCTTTCCTATCCTATTTTTAGCACATATTTAGCATTAGTTTTATTTTTCTTTATAATTTTAAAAGATTACTTTAAGATACTTATTAATTAAGGCAGCAGGCTAGAAAACAAGAGACCATGAAGTCCCGTCTTAGCTATGATAGCCAGCTGGGTGACTTCGGCCCAATCACTCTGTCTCAGCCCATCTCACCTCACAGAGTTATTGTTGTAGGGAAAATAGAAGGAAGAAGGAACATAACAATGACAATGACAACAACAACAACAAAGTTGGAAGGGACCTTGGAGGTCATCTAGTCATGTTCACCACCTTGAGTTATTTATAAAAGTAGTAAAAACGGAATATAAATAAATAAATTGTTCATAAAGTGATAAAAAATAACATATTTTTACTTCAGTTTAAGAAACCTTTATTGAAAAATTTAATAAAACCCCAGTCAGTCTTACGTTCCTGTGTGATACCTTTCCCAGTAAGATATATGGCATATGCAAATAAATTCCCTAAAATCTGAGCCTGCTCCTGCAGTATATGTAGTAATGTCCTTTAGAGGTATCTGTAGAGAGTTTTTTAAAAATCCTCAAATGGTAGCCTTAGTGCGTTTAAGGCCAACTCCCTTTTTACATGAATCATGTGATATGTATGGGGTTTCAATTGTGGCTGCCAGCTTGACTTTTTAAACTCCTTCTGCCCCTGATTTCTTTCCAAGGATAGCAAGAGAATATAATATGCACCATAAAATATTTGATATTCCCCTATTTTTGCTTCCCAGCCACCTAGTTGGAACCTTATAGCAAAGAGTTAAATAATGTAATCATAGTACATTATGATTGTAAGATTTTAATCCTTTCTCTTAAAGAGATTAAAACCACAGTCACTGTTGTTCAGTAATTACTCTATCCCAGCCAAATTATTCCACTATATATTCCATCCTCTCAATTTTCCTCCTGACTAAGAAATGTGCTAAATGTAATCTGGTGCAAAAACTAGCTGCAAAAGAATGCTTGATCTGACATGCTACAGGCAGATTCATTTATCAGGTGCAGTCAGAACAGTAGGCATATTCAGCATTATTAATAAGATAAATGCACTATGAACATTGTTCTATAAATATTTTGAGTATAGCAGAGTCTGCTTACCCCTTTAGTAATTTTATTTGACAATTCCTGAAGCTCTCAGGCTAATTGTTCAGTTTCTGAATTCTGACCATCTGTTAGCCTGGTAGATATGCCATCTTTTTGCCGTTGCTTAGTGTAAGAGCAGATAATCTGTGGAAGGCTGATGATAGAACTTAAGAACAGCCAATCTGGATCTGGAACAAGGCCCATATTAGCTCAGTATTTTGTTTCTCACAAGGACAGTGTTATGCCTCTGGGGTAAGCACAACCAAGAGATGGAGATATACCTCTCCAGGCACTGTTAATCTAAAACTGGAGGCGTACTGCTTCAGGCTAAAAGAAACAATGAAGCTTCAAGTTCAATTGCCCTTGATATATCTGACTTCCATGAAATTGTCCGATCCCCATTACCATATCTTGCATTAATGAATTCCATAGGTCAATCATGCATTGTATAAATAATTTGTTAATTCTTTTATTAGTTCTAGGTCTCTGTCCACAACTTTGACAAAAATTCCCCTTTTCTCATAATATTAGAAGTTGGAGTTACATATGTAAATGGGTCAGCTGTGGATTCAAGACAGACAAAAGGAAATATTTTTTTTTCTGCATAGCATGTAAGTGGTTCTTAAGAGCCCATATCACGAAAAGAAGAATCAGACCCTGTGCTCCCAAGCTGTGGAAAGCCATGGAGCCATGGCCTTGAAGGGAATATAGAAAAAAAGACAGACACATTCCTTTCTTTGTCATTGTCCGTTCTTTGTCAATGTTTATATCACCTTCACTATTATTATTATTTCTGTATTTTGCTCTTCATTTTTACTAATTAAAAATATTTAAAAGGAAGAGATATCCCTGACTCAACAGGAAATAAGGGGACTTGTTTTGCAAATAAAAGTTCATTTCCCCCCCCCCTCTGGCAATGAAGTAGATTTCCTGATGTAGTCTACATCAAACAGCTGACACAGGCCAAAGCAAAGATGTTGAGTCACACACACACTATTCCTGTGCTGTATCAGCAGAATCTGATTCAGACTAGGAGAAGTTTTTCTAGTCTGTTACCTTTTGTAAATATCACTATTTGAGCTTCAAAAGATAGTGAAGCACAGAAGTGTTTGGCAATGCAAAAAGACAGCAAGAGCAACTAAGGTTACTCAGGAGTAACTTACTGAAAGCAAAAGCTAAACCTGGTTAGAGCTTCTGCTGGTATTTAAAATACAAACTCTGCTATTCTGTGAAGTCCTCTGTGACATTTGTCTTATATACAGACTATCCTTAGACTTTGATTTGATTTGTCTTTGGTCTCTCATTGGTCTCTCCCTTTAGAAGTTGTCTTTTCTGTGCCTCTGTGTATGTTTGTGAAGCTTGGACTAAATTTACTGTCTGAGATAAGCCTGGCAAATTTACTATAACCTTAAACCAGATAAGCAGAGTGGCTCCTGAGGTTAGAACATTAAAAGGAGGATAAGTCTGTCATTGGGTATTGATCATTGTAGCTGTATTAAATCACAATATTCACAGCCAGTATTACCCACCCACCCCAATTAAAAGAGTCTGCAAAGAGAGGATTTTTGCCTTCATCCTTTTTTTTACTGGAGTATATAAATATTTTAAATAAATAAACAGGCATCGGTTGGAAGCAAGATTTTAGAATAAATATCAATTTGTTCCAGGGCAACAGGGACTTCTTATTGTATAAAGTTGTCCAGGAATAGCTATAGCACTTAGTACTTGGTACTTGGACTTATATATTGCTTCACAGTGCTTTACAGCCCTCTCTAAGCAGTTTACAGAGTCAGTATTTTGTTCCTAAAAATCTGGGTCTTCATTTTACTGATCTTGGAAGGATGGAAAGCTGAGTCAACCTTGAGCCAGTGAGGATCAAACTCCTGACAGTGAGCTGAATTAGCCTGCCATACTGTACTCTACCCACTGCGCCACCACAAGCTTCATCATTGTGAAATATTAATTTTATGTGCCCACACCATTTATGCTTAATAAGATGGATGTTTGCATACATATCATCCTTTAATGCACATTCCTGGGTGCAAAATATGAAGCAGTTAAACCCCTCTGAATATCAGACAAGGTAATGTCTATGAGACATGTTTTAAAACTCCTCCAAAGTAACCTGAGAAAAGTACAGCTTGTCAAGTAAAATTTTATTAGATTTTACTGCACTGCACACTTTCTGATTGCCTTTAATTTATTATTGTCATTAAACTTACAACTGGCATCAGTAACATGCAAGGCCTTATATATCCCTTCCTTTATGGAAAGAACACTCTGTTCAGTGCTCTTTTTTATTACTGAAGTGTTCTGTCAATGGATTGTTAAATATTGAGGCTTTTTGTATGATTTAGAAGTGTTCTGGACCATTTATGAACACAATACTTTTTGGTTGTTTTTTTAAAAAACAATTCCAGTCCAGATCAGGTTTATGGATCAACCTGAAAAAAGGATGTTACTCAGTGGTCCAATTCAGCCACTTTGCACCACGTTGGCAGAACTGGTAGCTAATTTTTTGTTGCCCAGGCCCAGAATGGACTTCCGGAAGTGGCATCCACACAGAGAACCAGTTGTTAGCATATTTTAATCCCACCACTGATGTTACTGCTGAAAGGCATCCACTCATTAAAGGTAAGGTAACTCTTTGCTTCTGCTTTCATGGAACCTGGATAAAAGTCAGAGCCCATAAATATATAAAAGACAGGAGAGAAGCCACTCCATTCAGAATGGTTGTCAGTTTGTTATGGTTGTCATTTTATTTCTTAATTGAGATTTTATAGACAATGCTTAAGGGCGCACAATGGCTCAGTGATTAAAAATGCTGAGCTTGTCAGCCATTGCCATGCAATGGGATGAGCTCACATTCCTTACATTTCTTGCAATTTTAGTCCTGTGTAAATATATTAAGTTATAAATTGTCTTTACTGCTTGACTTCAAAACTGCTTTTGTGCAAATCAGTGCATATCAACCTTAGTATAATCTGCCTTGAAGACCTGCTGAATGGATTAGCAAATAAATTATGTGACACATTAGATGTAGATATACTGTGTGTGTCTGTATGATAGTCCTTTGGGTTCAAAAAATACATCCTTTTGTGTATTCCATCTGTGAACATAGACATGGCTCTGAAGTCCCAGTCTCCAAGCACAGAGTTTGAATATCTGTTTAATTAACTGAGATAATTGCAGCTTTTATAATAAAAACCAGACTTATTCAATGTGGAACTATTTTGTAATACATTCCAGATTTATTGACAATTATAATGTAGAGAGAGAGAAAAAACTCAGATGTGAGCAAAAACTGAAGTGCAAATTATCCCAATCCGTCCTTCTTCAGTCTAAGGAATCATGCATTCTGAGCCCCCTTTTCTTGCTATTCAGTCCTTTCTCCCTTGCTTTTCTCATTCATTACTTTGTGGGAGCCCAGCTGATCAGAACTCAATGTTTATTTGGATGGTGTTGTTCACTTTCTTTTAAAAATTGATCTGTATAACAAGAACAAGATGAGGTTTAGAGATACTGGTGTTCAGTGGGGCAGAACCTCTCAACTTATGGATGACACCAAGCTATTTATAACCATGAAGGAAGAAGGAATTTCAGCTACCTGCACTGAATGGATTGTACAAGAGGAAACTCTTCCTTCAAAATTATAGCAATGCATCAAACACTTTGGAGTGAATAATGGAGACTTTCTGAGTAAACAAACTCAGTAACTATATTTTACCTGCTGTCCTGCTGGCTTTCTGGTTTGCTACCTGCTGCTGTTATGCATTTAATGTAGGCCTGCACAACTTGTGACCCACTGAGGTAAAGGCAGCCCACCTGTGACTTTATGAAATTCCAGATTTTGCTACCTGCCTCAGACTACAAAAGCATAAGTGCTACAATTCAACTAGCGCAGTGCAATAAATCATGATTGAAAAATGCTACATTGGGCATGATAGGTTATATCAGTGTGCAGAACCACCCAAATAACCAAAATATAACTGATGAAATATTCAGTCAATATCTAGATCCACAAACTATCATGAACATAAATGCTTATTAAAATTCATTGGTATTTGATTAAGTACCCTAGGGTTACAGATTGTGATTAACACATGCCAGTTATCTGTCAGCTGGGGAGTAAATGAATAAAATATCTCAATTCAATAAAATTTAAATCCAATCTATGTAAATAAGTCTAAGTACAGTGTACAAATACAAATCAAAAAGCTTTGCTGGGTAAAATCAATGGCATATCTGGTCCAGAATTTTGTATCCTAAAGGGATCAAATAGATACACATAGGAAGTTCACACATATGGACAGGAGGACTTCTGGGTAAGCATAAATTATAGAATAGAGTTAAACTTGATATTTGAATAACAATTTGCACATCCAAAAATAGCTAAAACTCCAAAGCATGTCTTTTTAAAAACAAAAACTGTTGTAATACTGTACACTTAATGGAGCTAATCAGTTTCCTACATGGACTTGACTTTATATAGAAATATTAAATAGATATTTATATCTATATTAAATACAAATAATAAATTTTAAGCATGTTTTTAAGTTACATTGGACAATAAAGATTGTGCTTCCTGAACACTTTTGGGTGTATATTATAAATTTTTGGCCGCTGCTAATCATGAAAATAGCCTGTTAGGTAATCTATCATGTACCATTTAATAGAAATCTTCTATTTTTACACAATGGCAGTGTATACCTTTCACCACTTATATAAAAGAAACATACATAAATATGGAACTGTTGTTGAAGCATATTCAGTACACCAAATAGAACTGGAATATCTGTCGAAATCTAAAAGTAGTGACTGCATTGCTTGGAATATAGTTTGGATATACCAAATACTGATGTTACATATGCAAATGGGACAAGCATGCAAAAGAGTTTTATTTTTATTTTTATTTTTTTTAAATGGCCACTCTGAAAGAATTTGGTTCCGGGACAGAAAAACATGGCACATGAATCACTTGTTGACCCAACAGATATTTTTGACTCCACTTCACATAAAACTCAGACTCATGAAAAATGCTTTTAAAGTGATGGATAAGGAAGGTGAAGGTTTACATTATGTGAGACAGATGTTTCCAAGATAAAGGAAAGCGTTTTTGTCCACAGATCAGATACATCATCACTGGCAAACGGTTGCAAGATCTGATAGTGGGGCCAGAGAAAATCACTTTGACAGCATTCAAGGATGTCACTGAATTTTTTCTTGGCAACTAAGGAACACCAAACTACATCCGTCTGCTGCTTCGCCCGCTGTTTCCATCTGCTTCGTTTGTGCTGCCGCTGTGTTCGCTGTGCTTGGTTTCGGCCTGCCGGTTTCTACAGCCTCGGCGTCTCTGGGCTGCTTCGCCTCGATGTCTCCGGACTGCCTTGGGCTGCTCTTGACGGGTTGTGGCTGGTGGTGTCGGCGTTCTCTGCTGCTTCGGGCAGTAGCGCTGTTGCTTCTGGCCGGCTCTCGGCGGTTTTCGGCGTCTCTGAGGTTCCAGCTGATCGGCGGCGGCCTCGGACTTCCAGCTGATCGGCGCCTCCATTTTGGCGCTTCCGTGTTGGCGGCGATGTCGGCGGCGGCCTCGGAGTTCCAGCTGGTCGGCGGTGGCCTCGGAGCTCCAGCTGATCGGCGCCTCTATTTTGGCCCTTCTGTGTTGGCGGCGTTGTTAGCGGCGGCGGGGGCGGGGAGCTCTCTGTTGGACCTGCCTCGGGCCGCTTTCGGCGGCTGCGGCGTCTTCGGGCCGTTTCGACGGTGGAGGGGATGACCGCTGGTCAGCTTGGTGGCAGAGATGTCCCTGGTATTGTTTTTCGAGCCGCTGCCGGCGGCGGAGGTGGCGACGGTGACGGCGTCCTCGGGCTGCCTTTGGCAGTGGAGAGGACGACTGCGGCGACGACGGTGGTATTGCTGCTTCGTTTGCCTTGTTCCGGCCTTCGACGGTGATGGCGACGACGGCGTTTTCGGGGCTTGCTGGCCCGTTCCATCGGCAGTGATATGGCGGTGGTCGGTGCTTTTCCATCTGGTCTGCGAGGGCCGTAGCAGCTCCGGTGGACTGCCAATTACTAACTCTTCATCTGCCTCTCTATTCCCCTTTGGACTGGGACGGACCTGGGTGCAGGCCGCAGTGGGAGAGCGGCCTGTTTTCACATCGGCACTCCCATAGAGGTGGGAGCTCTATGGGTTATGCCCCACCCAGGGTATACATTCTTGACCATCCCCCTGGTTCAGACTCTCGACCGGTCGTGGGAGGACGGGTTGGGGTCTGCCCCCGGGAGCATCCAACCTGGTGGCAGTAGGTTGGTTGATGGCCTGAATGTTTTACTCCCTTCCTTTAGAACCTCCTACTGGACTTTTCCATTATGGGACTGCCTTATCTGGACTTGTTGGACTTATGTATAGATACTCCAGCACGGACTTGCTCGCCCTCAGGGGTGCCCCCCTCTCCTGGGTGCGTCCCGCCTTTTTCGCCATTCCCAGTCTCGATGAGGGGCCCAATTATTGGGACCCTGAGAGATGGCCGGGTAAGGTCAGGGGCTCTCGATCCAAATTTAATAGGAGGCCCCTGGTTACTTTTTTAGTTAAATTTTTTAGGGGGTTAGGGAGGGGGGCGGGGGGTAATGGTTGTTTGACTATGGGGGGTGGCCATACAACCATGGTGCAGGCCAGGCCTGGGTCTGACTGCGTTCGGGGGGAGCGGGGTGTGGTTACATCTGGGGCTCAGGAGCGGGTCGTGGGATTGCCGATTCCCACGACACTGGGGTATGGCAGCAGGCGTATGGACAGAGGGCCGTATCGTTACCAGGAGGGCCGTCCCCGCTGTTTACAAGCGGTGAGGCGCTCCGACCCTCTGTTTCTTCCCCGAGGTGCCGGGAGCGAGGATGCGCAGCCTCCTGAGCTCCGGCTGGTGTACCTGAATGCCAGGTCCGTGGTTAATAAGGCTCCCCTTGTGCGGGATTTGGTGGAGGGTGAGCATGCGGACCTGGCTTGTATTACCGAAACCTGGTTGGGCCCAGAGGGTGGGGTCCCTTTGGTTGATCTTTGCCCACCAGGTTTCCGAGCGTTACACCGGCCCCGGGCTCATGGTAGGGGCGGGGGAGTGGCGGTAGTTATTAGGGAGACCTTATGCCCGCGGGAGACCACCGTCCCTCAGATAGTCGGGTGTGAGTCTCTCTTTTTGAGGTTTGGTTCGGGGGCGCAGTTGGGCTTGCTGCTGGTGTACGTTTCGCCTAGTCACACAGCGGCAGCCCTGCCTGAGCTACTCGATGTCCTCTCCGGTTTGGTGATTGAGTTCCCCAAACTTTTAGTTTTGGGTGACTTCAATCTACCATCCCTGGGAGGGTCATCTGAGTTGGCTCGGGAGTTCATGGCTTCCATGACGGCCATGGACCTGACGCAGGTAATTTCTGAACCAACTCATGAGGGAGGCCACACCCTGGACCTAGTTTTTTTATCTGGACGTTGGCTGGATGATCTTGGTGGGGGCTCTCCATTTATCATGCCCCTGTCATGGACGGATCATCACCTCCTGCGGCTGGTCTTCCGTTTTACCACCCCCCGCCGTGGGGATACGGAACCAATTAGATGGTACCGCCCCAGGCGCTTAATGGACCCTGATGGGTTCCAGGCAGTGCTGGGATCCCCACCTGCTTCCGTTGCTCACAACTCGGCGGATGCCTTAGTGGAAGCCTGGGAAAGGGCAGCCACTGAGGCACTGGACCGAGTTGTACCCTTGCGGCCCCTGACCCGGCGCAGATCCCAACGAGCTCCATGGTTCTCCGCGGAGCTCCGGGAGATGAAGCGTCGGAAACGGGGCCTAGAGAGCTGCTGGAGGTCCAGCCGATCCGAATCCGACCGATTGCGGTTAAGAACCTATGTTAGGTCTTATCTCGCTGCGATGAGGGTGGCGAGGTGTAATTACTTCTCCACCCTCATCGCGTCCGCAGATAATCGCCCGGCCGCCCTGTTTAGGGTGACTCGCTCACTTCTTAATCAGGAGGTGAGGGGGGATCCCTTACAGGGTCGTGCCGAGGAGTTTGGTCAGCATCTGTCGGACAAAATCGCTCGGATTCGGACCGGTTTGGACTCCAGCTGGGCAGAGTCTGACGATCAGGACACGGGCGGTCTTGTCAATGTTATCTGGGAGGAGTTTGATTCTGTGACCCCTGATGAAGTGGACAGGATTATGGGGAGGCTGAGCTCCACCACATGTTTATTGGACCCGTGCCCTTCCTGGCTGGTTTATGCAGCTAGGGAGAGGACACGAGGCTGGTTCCAGGCGGTGATATCTGCTTCTTTGAGTGAGGGTAATTTCCCCACCGTCTTGAAGGAGGCGGTGGTGAGACCCCTCCTCAAGAAGCCTGCCTTGGACCCAGCTGTGTTGAACAACTTTCGTCCAGTCTCCAACCTTCGCTTTCTTGCGAAGGTTGTTGAGAGTGTGGTGGCGCACCAGCTCCCTCTGGTCCTGGATGAAGCGGATTATCTGGACCCGTACCAATCGGGTTTCAGGCCCGGGTACAGCACGGAGACGGCATTGGTCGCTCTGGTGAATGATCTCTGGAGGGCTCGGGATAGGGGATGTTCCTCTGTCCTAGTCCTATTAGACCTCTCAGCGGCTTTCGATACCATCGACCATGGTATCCTGCTGCGGCGTCTCAGGGGATTGGGAGTGGGAGGCACAGTTCTTCGGTGGTTCTCCTCCTATCTCCTGGGACGTTTGCAGTCGGTGTTGGCAGGGGGGCAGAGATCGGCCCCTAGGTCTCTCGTTTGTGGAGTTCCTCAGGGGTCGGTTCTCTCGCCTCTCCTGTTCAACATCTACATGAAACCGCTGGGTGAGATCATTCGTGGTTTTGGAGTTGGGTATCATCAATATGCTGATGATACCCAACTTTTTATTTCTACCCCAAACCACCCCAGTGATGCCCTCGCTGTGATGTCCCGTTGCCTGGAGGCGGTTCGGGTCTGGATGGGGAGGAACAGACTTCAACTCAACCCGGACAAGACTGAGTGGCTGTACATTCCGGCATCCCGGGACATTCAAATTGTTCCATCTCTTTCTATGGGGGGTGAGCTGTTACCCCCCGTGGATAGGGCTCGCAACTTGGGAGTCCTCCTAGATTCACGACTTACCTTGGAAGATCATGTAGCAGCTGTGACTAGGGGGGCTTTCGCCCAGGTTCGCCTGGTGCGCCAGTTGCGGCCCTATCTGGACCGGGATGCCCTGTGTACGGTCACTCATGCGCTCGTGACCTCTCGCCTTGACTACTGTAATGCTCTCTACATGGGGCTTCCCTTGAAGACCACTCGGAAGCTCCAACTGGTACAGAATGCGGCCGCGAGAGTTGTCTTGGGAGTTTCCCGGTACTCCCATGTTACACCTTTGCTCCGCGAGCTACATTGGTTACCAGTTGTCTTCCGGGTGAGGTTCAAGGTCTTAGTGACGGTTTTTAAGTCCCTACATGGCATGGGTCCGGAATACCTCGGGGACCACCTGCTGCCGGCGTCAACCCCCCTCCGCCCTGTGCGTTCCCACAGAGAGGGCCTCCTCAGGGTGCCTCCAGTCAGAGAATGCCGGCTGGTGGCCCCCAGGGGGAGGGCCTTCTCTGTGGGCGCCCCGGCCTTATGGAATGAACTGCCGGTGGAGCTCCGGATGGCACCGGATCTCCGCTCCTTCCGGCGCGGGTTAAAGACCCACCTGTTTGAACAAGCTGGCCTGGCCTGATGGGGAGTTAATTTGGGTTTTTAAATATTTGTATATTTTACTGTTTTATCTTGGGCATTAATTTAATTCTATTTTAACTTTTGTAGTTTTGTACTTTTATTATCTGCCCTGTTCACCGCCCTGAGTCCCTAGGGAGAAGGGCGGTATAAAAATTTAATAAAACTAAAACTAAACTAAACTACATTCAGCTGTTTTTTATTATTATTATTATTTTAATCCCATTTATATCCTGCCCTTCTCCGAAGACTCAGGGCGGCTTACAATTTAAGCACAAACCAATGTGCTTAGCAATATCCTTCATTCTATGTATATGCCTGCTTATTAGGGCTTATTAGCCCCCCCAGCGGCATTATTACAAAGTCAGCTTAATTGCCCCCAACAATCTGGGTCCTCATTTTACCTACCTCGGAAGGATGGAAGGCTGAGTCAACCTTGAGCCTGGTGGGATGCGAACCTGCACTAATTGGTTAACACATCTTACAGAACACAAGACCATGAAATGCAGCATGTCACTGAAGATTTATTTTCTGTATTCACACTTGGACTTCTTTCCCAAAAATCTAAGAGCAATCATTGATAAAAAATAGTGAATAGTTTCACCAGGACATTTCTACAATGGAAAAACAGTATCAGGACAGCTGGAATCCATCTATGCTGGCAGACAATTGGTGGACACTGCAGCGAGATGCATTAGATATTAAGTACAAATGAAAATGAGCAGCAAAACACTTTTGGCAATGTTGAACTCATGCAGTGTGTCAGAAAACATTATGCAATTAAATACATTATAGTCATTAAAAGTTAATTTCATATTTCTCAGGATTCCTATGTGATACATCATTCTTAAATTAAATTTCTGTTCGGTTTGAAAGGTCTATCATAATCACCAAAAGTTTTCCAGAAAGCAAAACTTTTGCAGAAATTTGTTACCACTTTATATATAGTTGCCAAGCAATATATTAGGTTTAAAGGAAAATGTAAAAACAATTAGTAGAATTTATTGCAATCTTTTAGAGGTTAATGTTCCACAATAGATACTTGTGTTTGGTCTTCTTTATCTTAATCCTTGCAATGTGTTGCTTAAGAGAAAAGATGAAATCAGTAAACTTATTAATAGTGGCTAGGTGAAATGCACACATTTCTTAAACATGTAGCTAAGATATCACTGTGAAAGGTTTTTATTTTTATTTTTAACTGTTCTATATGTTTTTTACGGTCTTTTACCTGGCTCATTGGTAATTTCCAAATATCTTTGCTTGCCTATTTAAAGTCAATATATCTCACCTCAGTAATCTTAAGTGCTAAACCTTTTCTACCTCTTGTAGCAATTATTGTCCTGGAATTATAAATTTTCTTACATTAATATTTGGAAATTTGGAAATTATAGTCAATATATGACTTTTGTTTTGACAAACTAGTTTCTTGTGGTCTGTTAAGGTGCCGGCCTAGAAATCAGGAGACGGTCAGTTCGAGACTGTCAGTTCAAGTCCAGCTTTAAGCATAAAAAAGTGATTTTGGGCTTAGCCCAACCCACTTCATGGGGTTGTTGTGGGAACATAGAAGGAGGAAGGAGCATTAGGTATCATCATTGCCTTGAACACTCACAGAATAATAAAGGTGGGATAAAAGTCTAATAAATAACCTGTCTACAATCTCTACAAACTGCAATGTTCTCACATATACTAATAAACAGTTTATTTACAATTATCCCATTCAAAAGGGAATGCAGGGTCAAAATATTAGAGATAAAATCAGTGTGACCGGCATTCATACTTTTCAAAACCCAAGGACTTGGCATTTCAAAGTGTTCACTTTCCAGACACAGGGACAGTTAAATTGCCACTTATCAGTAGCAAAGTAATTCTTCACCCAAGTTCAAATGTATATCTTCAGTCTCCACAGTCCTATATGACCAGCCTCTGGCAAAATTCTTTGCTTTTAACAATAGGAAAGCAGTCACTCCCTGCAGTCTGCTAGATTCAATAGCATAATCATTGGAGCTTTTCCACCAGAGTCACATTGCAATTTACTATTAAGTTTGGTTTTGCTGTTGTATTACCATATATTATAAATAAATAAACTCAAGAGCCTTGGTGGAGCAGTGGGCTAATGCCTCCTGAAGTAACACCAGCTGCCTGCAATTATTGCAGGTTCGCATCCCACCAGGCTCAAGGTTGACGCAGCCTTCCATCCTTCCGAGGTAGGTAAAATGAGGACCCAGATTGTTGGGGGCAATTAAGCTGACTTTGTAATAATGCCGCTTGGGGTGTGTGTGAAAGCCCTAACAAGCAGGCATATACATAGAATGAAGGCTACTGCTAAGCTTGTAAGCCGCCCTGAGTCTTCGGAGAAGGGCGGGATATAAATGGAATTAAAATAAAAATAAAATAAATTATGCTCTGTTCTATTATTACACTTATTATAGCAGTAGCACTTAGACTTATATACCGCTTCACAGTGCTTTACAGTCCTTTCTAAGTGGTTTACAGAGTCAGCACATTGCCTTCAACAATCTGGGTCTCCATTTTACTGACCTCGGAAGGATGGAAGGCTGAGTCAACCTTGAACTGATGAGAATTGAACTGCTGGCACTCGGCAGAATTGCCTGCAGTACTGCATCCTAACCACTGCACCACCATGGCTCTTTTTATAGTTTTTATAATTATGTATTTGTAACTGGCTCCTTATTTCATTTTGGAAAAATAATACTGTTAAATGTCAATACAAACACTAACACAGTCAGTCTATCTGCTGATTTCTGAGAGAGGATTTGTATAACTAAAGTTGCATGACTATTGTTATATACTGGGTTGGTTGCTTGATTGACGAGATGAGGTGAGTGCGTTCAGCAAGAATCATTCTTTATTTGCTTACAGGAACTGAACTGAGAAACAGGGCTGTGAATGCAGCTATTTATAATCTGGCCTCTAGGTGGTGGCCAATAGGTTTAAAGCAACCTATTGCCACCCTAGAAGCAGCCAATGGCGGTGCTGGAAACGGGTTGTCTGAGGAGCTGGGAGCCAGCTTCCCTGCTTAAACAACCTTCCAGCAATTAACCCCACGTGATACTCTTTAGTAAGACAAAACTCAATACATTACAACTATATCCAGCCATAATCCTGAAACTGTAGGTATTCTCTTTTTGAATTACACAGAAGAGCAAGCTTGTAAAATTATTAGGCTCTTTGTAGAGGCAAATTATTTTGATCTGTCTTCCTCACTGTACTTTTAATTAAGATTTTTAATAATTGTTTTTGTACAGATTAAATGTTACACTATTTCCTACAGAAATCTCATCTTTAAATTAATGATGTTGTTTGTAGGCAACTGAAAGCAGTTATCTCCTGTTGAGTTGGAAGTATTAAGATGCACATAGCCTGCATTTCATTATGAATTATTAACACTTCTTAGACTCAAACACAGGTCAGCAAAAGTTTACACATTTTGTCTATTTTCTTACTGATTAAGTGTGTACATGGCGTGATTGAATTGTAAAAGAATGGAATATAATAAAACATATTGACTAAAAACATTCTATACAAGGCATTTTTCCTGGCACAATCAACTGCTTATTGAATTATGGAAATGGAAATTGAAACCTCAAAACCTCAAAACCTCAAAACCTCAAAAATGATATATAGATGCTACTCAAGATTGTTTTTCTTTTCTAGTAGGATTGAACTGTACAAAGTTCTAACATATTAGCAGAAAACATGTCACAGATTTTTTTTTCTTTAAAAAAAACTGTCAGATTTTGTGGCATTGTTGAGACCGAAATAAATTAGTAGGACAGTTTTAACCAAAAGGAGTTTTATTTTTAAACTAAAAGTGTAGCATTATGATATTATGGGATCATCGAAAAAAGGGTAAAATCCCCTGGGTTTTGTCATTTTTGTGCCACTGGATCTGACATTTAATTTTCTATAATCACGTATAGGTGCTAATAATGATCTTAATGTTAAATGTGGTTTAAACCTGGAAACTTAGTTTCTAAGGTCTACTTCCTTATTTTTTCTAAGGATGGAATGCTGGAAAAATTAAGCTGCCTATCTTATTACAATATATAAGTGTATTACAATATATTAAATTATGCCAGGACTCTTGGAAAGCCTTGCATCCATGAGGGGCAGTAGAGGAAGAGAAAGAAGAGTACAAATTAAATAAATCGGTGAAGCAATTCAACTTCTCACTTTCAATAAAGACAAAGTTGATTCTAAGTTTCATACTAACTTTTGCCAATCTGCGTCCAAACTGAGAGTTCTTCATATGTATTTCCAAATACTGTGATGCAGTCTTACAACTAAAATGGACACAGGTGTGTACGTAAGATAGAAAGCAAATGTATGATGCACTGAGGAGGAAACCACTGGAAAAAAGATTATGGACCTTCATTTATCCCCTCAGGTCCTGTACAGCAGGGGTCTTCAAACTTGGCCCTTTTATGACTTGTGGACTTCAAATCCCAGAATTCCTCAGCCAGCAAAGCTGGCTGAGGAATTCTGGGAGTTGAAGTCCACAAGTCATAAAAGGGCCAAGTTTGAAGACCCCTGCTGTACAGAATACCTGACAATGTCTTCTGGTATGACAGACAAGGGAATGATCAGCAGAAAGGAACAACAGTTCTATCTGGGACATCTGGGATATTGGAGAACCTTCCTCTTCTCTGAATGTGGCGACATTGAAAGCTTCCTGTGCTCTCAAGTACAGCAGTAGAAACTCAGGGTCTGGCAGAAACCATTTCTTTGGTGGGGGGCCTTTTTCCTATTCCTTTCATTTTCTCTTCCTCTCTGTGGGTTCTGGTAAACTCCTAGGGGGAGACTCTTGGGAAATTGCATGTGTCTGTTCTTTCGCTTTAATACTATATTGTAACTTCTCCCACTTTCTCTTTCTGCTTGCTCTTTGAACTATTCTTCCCTTGAAAATTGAAAAAAAAATACAACAAAACAGTATAATACATCATTTTGGCTGCAAATAGGTAGTCCTTAATGCAATTATTCAAGTACATAAATATGCATTTATATCATAGTTTACAAACCGTATTTTGTATAAACGAATCCCAAATGTCATTATTTTTGCCATATAAAGTCTACATACAATCCACTCATAGATGACAAGTGCAATCAAGTTTTTAATTCGTTGAGTGAAATGGGCCATACATTTATCTTTTCAATGCTGCAGTATCAGGTTTTTGGGTATAATAAGAGTCCATTGATGTTGTCTGATTGTTAAATTCCAAATATTAGGTATGCAGTTAAAAAAAGGGAATAAGAATTTAATACAATTTCATTATCATAAGGAATTTAAATCTCTCTCAGCCACTTCCGTTCAATAGCATTTCTATGGCATTGAGTACTTGCCCTTGAACAGAAGACCTATAAAGTGGCAGTTTAAACAACTAAATCCAATGCAAGTGCTATATATAATACTTTGCAAATAGGTTTCATAAATCTTCCATTTTTGCTACTCGATTCTCCATATAGAAAGATGGTCAATCTTTTTGATGGTTGTAAAAAATATCTGATTGACTGATTTGGCATAGTTTACCACAAGGTGTGGAAGCCTTCTCCAGAGACAACAAGAATGGTCTGATTTATTATGCTGCTGTTATTAATAACTGCATAGTCTAAGCATTCCATTTTATCAATCCGACTTGCAATTGATTATATATTACCTTTCTATTCTGCACTTTCTGCAATGTATTCAAATATGCCATTTCTCCATAAGAAGATATGGAGATAGATAGATCAATGAATGAAACCAATAATTTTTGTAAACAAGTAGACATCTAAGCCCAGATCGCTTATCTTATTCTGATACAATAATCACTATGCCCAATTATATGCGTAGAAACATTTTTCACAGGAATGGTTTCCTCTTTCTTTTTGTGTCACATTTGACAAAGCAATTCAACTGGGATGAAATATGACATTCTTCTTCTCTTAGCATTATACTGTAATTTTATTTTTAAGTGTATGTGAAATACCGAATTTGGAACCTTTGTTGAATACAGCATTGAACTGAATTGTATTTTATTGCTAAGTTAATAACATTTCCCAAATGTAGGCAAGCACATATGCACAGTGAATTATAATTTATGTATAAACTTATTTTCTATTGAGCAGTCCAAGTTTTTTCCCCAGCTTGCCATGAGAGTTCTTCATGCAATCTGTTTTTACTGGCCTTTACTATAAATGTAGTAGAAAATATGAGTTCAGGAGCAAAACAATCCAAAGCAGGGAGACTCCAGGTTTCATGAATGCATATACAGTCATGGCCGAAATTGTTGGCACCCCAGAAATTTTTCCAGAAAATCAAGTATTTCTCACAGAAAAGTATTGCAGGAACACATGTTTTGCTATACACAGGTTTAATCCCTTTGTGTGTACTGGAACACAACAAAAAAAGGGAGGAAAAAAAGCAAATTGGACATAATGTCAAACAAAACTCCAAAAACGGGCTGGACAAAATTATTGGCACCCTTTCAAAATTGTGGATAAATAAGATTGTTTCAAGCATGTGATGCTCCTTTAAACTCACATGGGGCAAGTAAAAGGTGTGGGCAATATAAAAATCACACCTGAAAGCAGATAAAAAGGAGAGAAGTTCACTTAGTCTTTGCATTGTGTGTCTATGTGTGCCACACGAAGCATGGACAACAGAAAGAGGAGAAGAGAACTGTCTGAGGATTTTGAGAACCAAAATTGTGGACAAATATCAACAATCTCAAGGTTACAAGTCCATCTCCAGAGATCTAGATTTGCCTTTGTCTACAGTGCGCAACATTATCAAGAAGTTTGCAACCCATGGCACTGTAGCGAATCTCCCTGGTCGTGGACAGAAGAGAAAAATTGATGAAAGGTTGCAACACAGGATAGTCCAGATGGTGGATAAGCAGCCCCAAACAAGTTCCAAAGGAATGCAAGCTGTCCTGCAGGCTCAGGGAGCATCAATGTCAGCACGAACTATCCGTCGACATTTAAATGAAATGAAATCCTTATTGCAGGAGACCCAGGAGGACCCCACTGCTGACACAGAGACATAAAAAAGCAAGATTACAGTTTGCCAAAATGTACTTGAGTAAGCCAAAATCCTTCTGGGAAAACGTCTTGTGGACAGATGAGACCAAGATAGAGCTTTTTGGTAAAGCACATCATTCTACTGTTTACCGAAAATGAAATGAGGCCTACAAAGAAAAAAACACAGTACCTACAGTGAAATTTGGTGGAGGTTCAATGATGTTTTGGGGTTGTTTTGCTGCCTCTGGCACTGGGTGCCTTGAATGTGTGCAAGGCATCATGAAATCTGAGGATTACCAAAGGATTTTGGGTCGCACTGTAGAGCCCAGTGTCAGAAAGCTGGGTTTGCGTCCGAGGTCTTGGGTCTTCCAGCAGGACAATGACCCCAAACATACGTCAAAAAGCACTCAGAAATGGATGGCAAGAAAGTGCTGGAGAGTTCTGAAGTGGCCAGCAATGAGTCCAGATCTGAATCCCATTGAACACCTGTGGAGAGATCTTAAAATTGCTGTTGGGAAAAGGCGCCCTTCCAATAAGAGAGACCTGGAGCAGTTTGCAAAGGAAGAGTGGTCCAAAATTCCAGGTGAGAGGTGTAAGAAGCTTATTGATGGTTATAGGAAGCAACTGATTTCAGTTATTTTTTCCAAAGGGTGTGCAACCAAATATTAAGTTAAGGGTGCCAATAATTTTGTCCGGCCCATTTTTGGAGTTTTGTTTGACATTATGTCCAATTTGCTTTTTTCCCTCCCTTTTTTGTTGTGTTCCAATACACACAAAGGGAATAAACCTGTGTATAGCAAAACATGTGTTCCTGCAATACTTTTCTGTGAGAAATACTTGATTTTCTGAAAAAAATTCTGGGGTGCCAACAATTTCGGCCATGACTGTATGTGTGTGTTGTGGCCAGCAAATTTTTAGCATGCATCATCTCTACCTCATACAATTACAAGAGTAGGACATGCAGAGCTGGGAGAGAGAAGAACTATTACAAAACAGCTATTCTCTTAAGTAGTAACTTCTCTTAAGCAGAAGTTACAAGTTCCTGGACATTGTCTAAGAAAGACACATGTTCATCTTTGGCTATGAAAAAGAGAAGAACAATTACCAATTCCTTAAAGAATCCCAGACCAAAAAAATCGGGAAAAATTTTGATCCATTTGTTTTAAGATGCAGAATGAAACAGTTATCCTCTACAGTATGAATTTTTCTGAATTTTGTAACTGCGTCTCAGAAAAAAACAGGTATATAAAATATGTTCTAGAGAAAGATGTGTTTCAGTGTGCTATTTATAGCAAACTGAAGACTCATGCAGATATTGCTTCCTGCCTTTCCACATTAGAAGGTGAAATAGAATGCCAATACTTCTAAACATTAATAAATGTGGGGTACAAATCTGAATAAATTTAAAACAAATAAATAAAGTACAACTCAGTGGGTTTCATCTGAGTTGGGATGCTGAAATGGTTAGATTGTTGGCCTAAGAAAAAGGAAGAAGGAAGACATTGGATAAATATTAAATTTGGACAGACAAATGATAGCTTATGATCCATGCTTTATCTTTATTATCATGATTTCTCACCTGAGATTTTTCTTTTGATGTTACTAGGATACTGTACAAGAGAAGGAGTGTAGTTTCTTGATTAAACCAGAACTGAAGCAGTAGCATCTATAATAGCTGTGGCTCACAATCTGTTAGCTTCAGTTTTGGAACTCTTTCACGTTCATGTATTTACCCAGCAACACAAAATGTAAGTTCCAGACCTAGGGTCCATGATAGTGGAGGCCTCTTAAAGACTTTTACAAGAAAACCTTGCTTACTGGCCATTCATTCAGTGACCATTTAAAGTTATGATACCACTGAAAAAGGAGAATTCCAAAGATCTTGAAAGATGCAGTGTCATCACATCCTGCAATCGTGTGAATACAATTTGGGTATTTGGCAACTAACATGCAAGTTGAAATGCCTTACAGTTATTTGATCATATTTTGCAACCTACAATGCCAGCTTCTGACAAGCAAAGTCAATGGAGAAACTGGCTGGAAGTTGCAAGTTATGCTCACGTGACACTGTGTTTAACAACCATGAATAATTTGCTCAATGGTCACAGCTGGAACTGATGTTATAAGTCTGATAGGGTCACATGACTGCCCCACTTAATGACAGAGTTATCAGTCCCAATTGTGGTCAGTAAGTGAGGACTACCAGTAGAAATTACATCATTACTCTTTTGGTTCCAGCCAAATCATAAAGCCTTCTGCAGCACTTTAATAAACAGGAGGTAAGTTTTCTTTCCCCAGAAAGAGTAAGTAAAGGTCCTTTATATCTCTGTTAATTTCAGCACTCTCATGTATGTGCACTTGCATACATTAAAGAGAGATTTTGTTGTTAGCTGCGAAGTCGTGTCCGACCCATCGCGACCCTATGGACAACATTCCTCCAGGCCTTCCTGTCCTCTACCATCTTCTGGAGTCCATTTAAGCTCACGCCTACTGCTTCAGTGACTCCATCCAGCCACCTCATTCTCTGTCGTCCCCTTCTTCTATTGCCCTCGATCTTCCCCAGCATTAGGCTCTTCTCCAGGGAGTCCTTCCTTCTCATTAGGTGGCCAAAGTACTTGAGTTTTAGCTTCAGGATCTGGCCTTCTAAAGAGCAGTCAGGATTGATCTCCTCTAGGACTGACCGGTTTGATCGCCTTGCAGTCCAAGGGACTCGCAGGAGTCTTCTCCAGCACCACAGTTCAAAGGCCTCAATTCTTTGGTGCTCAGCCTTTCTTATGGTCCAACTTTCACTACCATACATTGCAACTGGAAAGACCATAGCCTTGACTATACGCACTTTTGTTGACAGGGTGATGTCTCTGCTTTTTAGTGTGCTGTCTAGATTTGCCATGGCTTTCCTCCCCAGGAGCAAGCGTCTTTTAATTTCTTGGCTACAGTCCCCATCTGCAGTGATCTTGGAGCCCAGGAAAATAAAATCTGTCACTACCTCCATTTCTTCCCCATCTATTTGCCAGGAATTGAGAGGGCCAGATGCCATGATCTTGGTTTTCTTAATGTTAAGTTTCAACCCAAGTTTTGTACTCTCCTTCTTCACCTGCAACAAGAGGCTCTTTAGTTCTTCTTCACTTTCTGCCATTAGAGTGGTATCATCTGCGTATCTTAGGTTGTTGATATTTCTTCCGGCAATCTTAATTCCAACTTTTGATTCATCTAGCCCTGCCTTTCTCATGATGTGCTCTGCATATAAGTTAAATAGGCAGGGCAACAGTATACAGCCTTGCCGGACTCCTTTCCCAATTTTGAACCAATCAGTGGTTCCGTGTCCAGTTCTCACTGTTGCTTCTTGACCCGCATATAGGTTTCTCAAGAGACCAATAAGATGGTCTGGTACTCCCATCTCTTTAAGAACTTGCCACAGTTTGTTATGATCCACACAATCAAAGGCTTTAGCATAGTCAATTAAGCAGAAGTAGATGTTTTTCTGGAACTCCCTAGCTTTCTCCATGATCCAGCGTATGTTGGCAATTTGATCTCTAGTTCCTCTGCCTCTTCGAAATCCTGCCTGCACTTCTGGTAGTTCTCGATCCACATACTGCTGAAGTCTAGCTTGTAGGATTTTAAGCATGACTTTACTAGCATGAGAAATGAGTGCAATGGTGCGATAGTTTGAACATTCTTTGGCACTGCCTTTCTTAGGAATTGGAATGTAAACTGATCTTTTCCAATCCTGTGGCCACTGTTGAGTTTTCCAAATTTGCTGGCAAATTGAGTGTAGCACTTTTACTGCATTGTCTTTTAAGATTTTGAATAGCTCAGCTGGAATACTGTCACCTCCACTAGCTTTGTTGTTGCTCAGCTTTTCTAAGGCCCACTTCACTTCACATTCTAGGATGTCTGGCTCGAGGTCAGTGACCACCTCATTGTGATTATCAGGGACGTTAAGCTCATTCTTGTATAGTTCTTCTGTGTAATTTTGCCACCTCTTCTTAATCTCTTCTGCCTCTGTTAGGTCCCTGCCATTTTGGTCCTTTATCATGCCCATTTTTGCATTAAACGTTCCCTTCATTTCTCCAATTTTCTTGAAAAGATCTCTGGTCCTCCCTATTCTATTGTTTTCTTCTATTTCTTTGCACTGTTCATTTAAGAAGGCATTCTTATCTCTTCTAGCTATTCTCTGGAATTCTGCATTCAATTGGGTGTATCTTTCTTTTTCTCCCTTGCCTTTCGCTTCCCTCCTTTCCTCAGCTATTTGCAAAGCTTCCTCAGACAGCCATTTTGCTTTCTTGCATTTCTTTTTCTTTGGGATGGTTTTGGTTGCTACCTGTTGTACAATGTCACGAACCTCTGTCCATAGTTCTTCAGGCACTCTGTCTATCAGATCTAATTCCTTAAATCTATTTGTCACCTCTACTGTATATTCAACAGGGATATGATTTAATTCATACCTGACTGGCCTAGTGCTTTTCCCTACTTTCTTCAGTTTAAGCCTAAACTTTGCAAGGAGAAGCTCATGGTCTGAGCCACAGTCAGCTCCTGGTCTTGTTTTTACTGACTGTATAGAGCTTCTCCATCTTTGGCTGCAGAGCATATAGTCAATCTGATTTCTGTGTTGACCATCTGGTGATGTCCATGTGTAGAGCCGTCTCTTGGGTTGTTGGAAAAGAGTGTTTGCTATGACCATCATATTCTCTTGACAGAATTCTATCAGCCTGTGCCCTGCTTCATTTTGCACTCCAAGGCCAAACTTTCCTGTTATTCCAGTTATCTTTTGGCTTCCTACTTTAGCATTCCAATCCCCCATGATGATAAGAACATCATTTTTTGGTGTTAGTTCTATAAGGTGCTGTAGTGCTTCATAGAACTGGTCAATTTCATCCTCTTCAGCACTGGTGGTTGGGGCATAGACTTGGACTACTGTGATATTGAATGGTTTGCCTTGGATTCGAACTGAGATCATTCTGTCATTTTGAGGATTGTATCCCAGTATTGCTTTTCCTACTCTTTTATTGACTATGAAGGCTACTCCATTTCTTCTGAAGGATTCTTGCCCACAGTAGTATACCTGATGGTCATCTGAATTAAATTCACCCATTCCTGTCCATTTTAGTTCGCTGATACCTAAGATGTCAATGTTCAGTCTTGTCATCTCTTGTTTGACCACGTCCAGTTTTCCTTGATTCATGGATCTTACATTCCAGGTTCCTATGGAGAAAAAATCTTTACAGCATCGGACTTTCCTTTCACCACCAGACACATCCACAGCTGAGCGTCCTTTCGGCTTTGGCCCAGTCGCTTCATTCTTTCTGGCGCTACTAGTACTAGCCCTCTGCTCTTCCCCAGTAGCATATTGGACGCCTTCCGACCTGAGGGGCTCATCTTCCAGCGTCATATCGTTTTGCCTTTTGGTACTGTCCATAGGGTTTTCATGGCAAAGATACTGGAGTGGGTTGCCATTTCCTTCTCCAGTGGATCACGTTTTGTCAGAACTCTCTGTTATGACCTGTCCGTCTTGGGTGGCCCTGCACGGCATAGCTCATAGCTTCATTGAATTACGCAAGCCCCTTCGCCACGACAAGGCAGTAATCCATGAAGGGGTAAAGAGAGATAGGTGAAGATAAATAAGAACAAAAATGAATCTTGAATCAAAAAGTCTGCCCAGATGCCAGTATATGTTTCATTTTCATTTCATTTTATTAAATTTATATGCCGCCCTTCTCCCTGAGGACTCAGGGTGGCTCACAACAATAAAAATTAAAAAACATAGAGTAAAAAATTTAAAATAGAATTAAACAATAAATGCAAAATTACAAGGCAATTTAACCCAGGAAAAAGCCTAATTAAAAATCGTAGTCAGTCCAGGCCCACTTGTTGGAACAACCACATCTTCAGGTCATGGCGGAAGGATCAAAAGTCAGGGGCCTTCCGCAGCTCCGAAGGCAACTAATTCCAGAGGGTCGGTGCACCCACAGAGAAGGCTCTCCCCCTGGGGGTCGCCAGCCGGCGTTGCCTGTCCGACAGAACCTTGAGGAGGCCGACTCTGTGGGAGCAAACCAGGCGATGGGAGGTTGACAATGGCAGCAGGTGGTCTCACAAGTACCCCAGGCCTAAGCCATGTAGGGCTTTAAAGGTTATTACCAGCACCTTGTATCACACTCGGGGTAACTGGAAGCCAATGCAGCTCGCGCAGGAGTGGTGTAACATGGGAGTATCAAGATACTCCCATAAGCACCCGTGCGGCCGCATTTTGCACCAGTTGAAGCCTCCGGGTGCTCTTCAAGGGCAGCCCCATGTAAAGAGCATTGCAGTAATCCAGGCAAGAAGTGACGAGGGTGTGGGTAACCGTGCATAGGGCATCTCGGTACAAAAAGGGGCACAACTGGCGCACTAGGCGAACCTGTGCGAAGGGCCCCCTGGTCACGGCCGTTAGATGATCTTCCAAATTAAGCTGTGAATCCAGGAGGACACCCAAGTTGCGAGCCCTTTCTGAGGGGGGCAATACCTCCCCCCATCAAAAGAGATGGAACTTGTTAGACAATACGAGATGCACCACAGCCACTCGGTCTTGGAGGGGTTAAGCCTGTTTCACTTTATCGGAAAGAATGTCCAATAGCTTGATTTTATAGCTTATTTTCATTGCTTCCATTTGTTTCCTTAGGATAATGCCATTTTTTTAAAAGTATATCTCAAAGTTGTAGTGAAGAACCTTGGAAACACTAGCATACTTTTGAAAGCAGGGAAAATCCAGAGGCCTTTTGCTTAATGAAGGGCATTGCACCTGAATTAACATTTCAAAGAGCAACACAGAATCAAGGGTAGGTTATATTTTTAAAGTATCATTTATCATTATCATCTTCTGTTTACTACTTTTTATCAGCTTCTCTTTGGAGTTTCTTTTTTCTTAGCTACAATATTTTCTCTTCCATTATGTGAGGTAATATTTCTTTTCATCTGCTGCTCATAACCTGCCCTTTTTTTTCAAAAGGAAGCTCACAAATAATTCCAAGAGATGATTTAACCTAAAAGCATTTAATGGTGAGGTTTTAGCATATGATATTTGTTTGCCACTTTTAGTAAATAATGTTATAAATCTTGATAACTAAACTTTGCACTAAACATTAAATTAACCTGCTCCACAAATTTTTATTACTGAATGAAACTTTAGTGTCATTAACTGATCATGAATCATTCTATGTCCATCTTGATCTTTTACGGGTTAGAAATAGCTGTCTTTATTTAATATAATTAAAAAAAACATTTTATCTAATAAATAGCATGTTTGGGAGTCTCACTGAGGGGAATCTTTTAGACCATATGGCTGTTGTTGTTTTTTTACTTCCACTGATAAAAGATATTGGAAGAGATTTATTTTATATTCAAAGAAAGGGACGCATTATAATATTACTTGTCTGTGAGATGAATGATCTGGAAAAAGTGCAGAGAAGAGCAACAAAGATTATATGGGGGCTGGAGGCTAAAACATATCAGGAATAGTTGCAGGAATTGGTTATGTCTACCCTAGTGAAAAGAAAACCTAGGGGCAACATAACAGTGTCCCAATATTTGAGGGGCTGTCACAAAGAAGAGGAGGTCAAAGCAACAGAAGGCAAGACAAGAAACAATGGTAACTAAGCAAGGAGTGATATAAAGAAAAAGTTCCTAATGGTGAGAACAATTAACCTGTGGAACTACTTGCCTTCAGAAGTTCTGGGTGCTCCATCACTGGAGGTTTTTAAGAAGAGATTGAGCAACCATTTATCGGTATAGGACAGGGGTAGGCAACCTCGGCTCCTTTATGACTCATGGACTTCAACTCCCAGAATTCCTGAGTCAGCTGACTCAGGAATTCTGGGAGTTGAAGTCCATGAGTCATAAAAGAGCCGAGGTTGCCTACCCCTGGTATAGGATGTCCTGCTTGTGCAGGGGTTGGGCGAGAAGTCCTCTAAGGTCCCTTCCAACTCTGTTATTCTGTTATTGTCTTGTAAAGCTTCAGTTAGTCCTTAATATTGATCAATTTTGCCTGCATTAACAACTGTGAATATAGAATGGAATGGAAACCCACAACTTCCTCACAGAGGAAGGGAAATATGTGGAATTACGCAAGAAAGTAAACAAATTTAATGACCTCATAAAATGCGATGGTCTAATACATTTTTAAAACCAGTGACATCGTATATAAAAATGCTTTGGACATTTGTGAACAAAAGCTGCAATCTCTTTAAATGGCAAACAGCCACGGCAAAGCATAAATATATATGCTCAAGAAATGTCAGGGAACAGAGGTTCTCCATAAGACTGATAATTATAATATTAATCATGATTATTATTGGAAAAGATAAACATACTACGTAAAGCTAAGTAAAGCTTATAAACTGATTGCTTACAGGTACTTCAGTTCTATAAAAGTACAAGGCAAATGCTCTGCTTGGCTGGGTAAGACTAAAAGAAACAAGTGATATCCAGCTTTGAAAGTACATATCCGTCAATAGTCCTCAAGCTCCTTAAATGTCAGAATATCCTCTTCTTCTTTCGCCTTCCTTTTTCTCCCATCACGATGGTTTTCCCCCAGTCAACTGCTGCTTCATTTTTATTACTTCCACCTCTGAAAACTGTTAGGAGCAGATCTCTCTCTGAGAATGACAGAGCATAATAAGGCAGTATTGGCTCTGTGACAGCATGGATTATAGCAATGTACTGAATTAGGTACAAAAGAGAATAAAAGCTCTCTTTTTTGGAAAATGATATGTGGAAAGATATTATATGAAGGGTATTGTTAAAAATAAAATCAATTATGCAACATTGAGTATAACATATTGCATATCTGATTTGGCTTACAGTTTGTAGCCACTACTACCTATGTTCAGTATTTATACTGTAGAAGGCAGCTAAGCTGTTTATTCAAAGAATTATGTAGAGATCAGAGACTGATTAAGGGTAATGAAAGCCAATTGAGAATGAGGATAATGCTTCCCCGTAACAGAATAGCAGAGCTAGAAGGAACCTTGGAGGTCTTCTAGTCCAACCGCCTGCTCAAGCAAGAGACCCTATGCAATTTCAGACAAGTGATGCTCAAGTGACTTCTGTAAAGCCTCCAGTGTTGGAGTAACCCGAATTTCTGAAGGGAAGACATTCCACTAGTTAATTGTTCTCACTGTTAAGAAATTTCACCTCAGTTCTAGGTTGATTCTCTCCTTGCTTAGTTTCCATCCCATTGTCTCTTATCTCACCTTCTGGCGCTTTGGAAAATAGGTTTAGCTCCTCTTGTTTGTGGCAGCCCCTCAATTATTGGAACACTGCTATTATGTCATATGCAATGTGACATATAACATTAAACATTACATATCATTTAATATATAATATATATCATAGTATTGTATTGTATTGTATTATATATAATGTAACATGCGTTACATATCATGTAACACAGTTCACTCCAAGCAATTGCTGAAACATCAAATTCTTAATAACAATAAAATGTGTTAATAATACAGAAATAAAATGCATGGATAAAATACATTCTACTTGTATTCTTAGTTTTTGATGTCAACTTCTGGATGATCTTGAAATACTCTTCTTTTGTAAGTAAACTATTGTTATAATATGTGTCATAATACATCTATCCAATGCTTGTTTGTCAGGACTGCAGTACCGCATTTTCCCTAATTTTGCAGTGAAGCAATTTTTAAAAAACATCCTGTCACTAAATTATACACGATTCTTTTCCCCATCTACTAACTTTGTTTTTTTTTTTAAAAAAAACAGCACTCATTTTTGGGGTAATCCACATTTTCCCTTTTTCATTATATAGTAGTTATCATATCTGAAATACATACATTGTTCATTTCGGTGCATTCTTATTTTATTTCACAAATATATTCTGTTTATCATCTTAGTATTTCATCAATTATTAAAAAGGTATCTTTTGTTGAATCATTCAAAGTTCTGTAATATAATTCAAAGTTATGTTCTAATAGCTAATTTTCATTTGCTTTAGAAATCTAGATCCCAAATATAAAATCAGTTTATATAGCCCATTAAAAGAAATGTTAAGCTCTATCATAACAAATACCAGCAGAAAGAAAAAAAACAACAATTTTTAAAATGACACTAGCTTTCTTTTTGTGCCAGGCAAGCTTCTTATCAGTGTCTTTAGATTCTCAAGTGTGTCTCCCTTCATTCCTACACACATTGTTTGAATCCAGTTATCAATTTTTAAAAGAGAGTGACCCCTTTATAATCATTGAATTGTTGCTCTAATCGATCAAATCCCCATGCTTGGTGTAGTATAGTTGTCATTAGTTCAGTCAGGTCTTCTTCTTCTTTCAGTCCTATCTGGCTTAGGTAAGAGGTCATGTCCGGTGTTATAGTTATTGTTTGGTTGGCTAGATTCTCAGTGTACTGTATTTGAAGGTCTTTGGCATCCTCCATCTTAGTGTTGCTTTCTTTGGCTTCTGTTGTTTTTTGAATTATAGATTTTATAGTTGAAACTGAGATTTGGGCATCAATGCTCTCAGTAGATTGTAGTTGTTCTTTAAAGTCCCCCATTTTGATGTTGATTTCCTCTTCTTCTGTTGGTTTTTGGATTGCCAATTCATCAGTTGGAATCAAGGCTTCATTTGGTAAATTTAAGCTGTCACATTTATCTTTCAGTCGGGCTTTCATTTGCTCAGTCATTGCCAGGATTGTTTCAAGTATAGGTTTATAATCAAGTTGTGGATAATATTCCTCCATTTCTTTGGTATTTACAGATAGGTCTTTAGTGGAGGCTATTTTTGATAAAAGTCAGTAAATGTCCACCTCTGCTCTTCCTAAAGGTTGATTTTTAGTGCCAGGTGTTCCCAATTCTTATCTTTAAAGATAATGTCAAAGAGAAATCTGAGTTACAGCCAAATCTCACAATAAAGGTTTACTTGCTATACCAGGTTTCGCCACAGGATGTCCTCAATAGCATGTAACATCTTTTTCCAGACTCATATAAAGATTTTATCCAATTTATCTGTTTTTTTTCTTTTTTCACTGCTTAAAAAGTAAATAGGGTAGTAGGTCCCTGTAGAAGTAAGAACTTTTTAATAGCCCCAAAATTCCAAAAGTACAAGTAAAGTTGCTTAATTATTTAGCTTAGTTATTTCCATTTCTTTTAAGGCTTTGAAGTTTTAGTTCCCCCAGTAGGCAGTTGCCACTCTTCCAAGGGAGGGGGAGAAAAATTTCAGAAGAGTCCCACAGGAAAATAATTAGGGAAGTAAGAAAGGTAAGATCTTACCCCAAACCCTCCACATTGCTTCGTTGTGCTTGATGATGATTTTGGCTTTCGGCAGGGAACAGCTTAATGATTGGCCATGTTGATGGCCAATCTTTTGTTCGTCGGGCCAGAGGAGCTGCTCCAGATCAAATGGAGGGCTACCGCCCTTCCACAATCAGTCGGAGGGCCTCCTCATGGTCGTTGCCCATCCAGAGTGATTTTTTACCCTTTTCAGGGTCCTCCAATGAAGAAAAACTGGACAGTGGGGAGAGCATTTTTCTTGCATCTGCCAGTATTGCGCACACAAACCAGAAGCCCATTCATCATTTCTAATATTTTGCTCTTATATTGATGATAGCAGATTACCAGATTTTCTGTTGATTAGAATGATTACTGAATTTTTCAGCATAAAATGGAGGAGTAGAAGAGAGCCACTTTGGTACAGAGGTTAAGGCACCAGGCTCAAAAATGAGCAACTATGAGTTTCAGTCCCACCTTAGGCACAAAGCCAGCTGGATGACCATGGGCCAATCACTCTCTTAGCTCTAGGAAAATCATTTTCAAAAATCTTGCCAAGAAAACTGCAAAGATTTTTCCAGGCCATCACCAGAAGTCAACACTGACATGAAGCAACAATATATTGCATGTACGTTATATATATATATATATATATATATATATATATATATATATATATATATATATATATATATATATATATATATATGTATATATATATATATATATATATATATATATATATATATATATATATGTATATATATATATATATATATATATATATATATATATATATATATATATATATATATATATATATATATATATATATATATATATATATATATATATA